>NC_134355.1:648153584-648459417 GCF_048569485.1 Anomaloglossus baeobatrachus
AAGCTACAGTGAGTACAGAACAGGAAATGGTCTGCAGTGATGCCCAGAACCTTTGTGACTCAGATTCAGGCCGTGAGGACCAAGTTTCTGAGCATAATGTTGACCCTTTGTCACAAACTGTAACACCTGTGGTTATAGACAATGAGGAACATACTGATGAAGATGAGACGCAGATACCCGATTGGGATGACAACTTAAATATTCGTTCAGGGCAAGAAGAGGCTCGGTCTGAGGGGGAGGGGAGTGCAAACACAACAATTGATGATGATGTTCTAGATCCCACCTACTGTCAACCCCCAGTCAGGCACTCGAGGAGGTCAACAGAGGCGGTGGAGGAGGATGCAACCGACGACGAAGTTACCTTGCGCCTTCCTGGACAGAGTCGGAGAACTGGTAGCACGTCTACAACTGCATCCTCAGCCACCACTCTGCCTATGAGCATTATTCGTGGTGGATCAACAGGTCGCATGGCCTCTAAGCCTTGCCTAGCCTGGTCCTTTTTTCACATCGAAAAAGATCGCCCAACTCATGTGATATGTAACATTTGTCATGATTCTGTTAGTAGAGGTCAAAACCTCAAAACCTCAGCAGTTTGACAACTTCTTCCATGAATCGTCACATGACTAAATATCATAAGTCCCGGTGGGAAGCTCACCGTGCTGCAATGCGGCCTAGTGGAGCGAACCATCCACCGCCCGCCCCTTCCACTGCATCCGCGCGCTCTTCATCTTCTAGGACTGTGGGGACAGCTGCCACACCTGTTTTTCCACGCAAAACTTCCACCACTGTAACCGCAACAGGCAGTTTGCTTGTAAGGTCGTCAGTTGGTTTGGAAGGGGAAACAAGTGAGTGTGTACAGCTCTCTCAGACATCGATAGCACCAACGTTGGATGAAGGCAACATCATGTCTCCGCCTGCACTTTCCTCACAAACCTGCATTTTTCCAGGGACACCCTACTCAACACCGTCTACACACAGCAGCCAGATCTCTGTCCCTCAGATGTGGTCAAATAAAAGGCCACTTCCTCCGACCCATGACAAAGCTAAGAGGTTGACTCTATCCCTCTGTAAGCTGTTGGCTACCGAAATGCTGCCTTTCCGCCTAGTGGACACACAGGATTTTAGAGACCTTATGTCTGTCGCTGTGCCCCAGTACCAGATGCCTAGTCGCCACTACTTCTCTAAGAAAGGTGTGCCCGCGCTACACCAGCATGTCGCACACAACATCACCGCTTCCTTGAGAAACTCTGTGTGTGAACGGGTGCATTTCACCACCGATACTTGGACCAGTAAGCATGGACAGGGACGTTACATGTCGCTGACTGGGCACTGGGTAACTATGGTGATAGATGGTGAAGGGTCTGCTGCACAAGTCTTGCCGTCCCCACGACTTGTGTGTCAATCCTCTGTCTGTCCAAGTTCCGCCACTGCTTCTGCATCCTCCACCTCATCTGGGTCCTCCACCTCCGCCCCAAGCCTGCCTGGTCAGGCCACCAGCGTTCTCACTGCGCAGAAGGAATCACGCACCCCTCATTACTATGCTGGCAGCAGAGCGCAACGGCATCAGGCGGTCTTTAGCTTGACATGTCTTGGTAATAAGAGTCACACAGCTGAGGAGTTGTGGTCAGCTTTGCGGTCCGAGTTTAATAAATGGTTGTCTCCACTCAAACTGCAGCCTGGTAAGGCCGTGTGCGACAATGCTGCAAACCTGGGTGCGGCACTTCGCCTGGGCAAGGTGACACACGTACCTTGTATGGCTCACGTGTTGAACCTTGTCGTGCAGCAATTTTTAACACACTATCCCGGCCTAGATGGCCTTCTGAACAGGGCACGAAAACTGTCAGCTCACTTCCGCCGTTCAAGCGCCGCAGCAGAGCGACTTGCATCGCTCCAGAAGTCTTTCGGCCTGCCGGTTCATCGCCTGAAATGCGATGTGGCGACACGCTGGAATTCAACTCTCCACATGTTACAGCGACTGTGGCAGCACCGCAGAGCCCTGGTGCAATACGTCATGACGTATAGCCTGGGCCAACGAGATGCAGAGGTGGGGCAGATCACCCTGATGGAGTGGTCTCAGATCAAGGACCTATGCACCCTTCTGCACAGTTTCGACATGGCGACGAATATGTTTAGCTCTGACAATGCCATTATCAGCATGACGATTCCAGTCATTTACATGCTGGAGCACACGCTAAACACTATTCGGAGTCAGGGGGTGGGACAACATGAAGGGGAGGAACTACAGGAGGATTCATATGCGCAAGGGACAACAACATCACGAAGGTCCAGACGTTCATCATCACCAACGCAGCAGGCATGGGACCATGGGGGACAGGGATCGACAAGGGCGCATAGTAGCAGGCGAAATGTTGAGCAAGGTGCAGGAGAACATGAAGAAATGGAGGACGAACTGTCCATGGACATGGAAGACTCAGCGGATGAGGGAGACCTTGGTCAAATTTCAGTTGAAAGAGGTTGGGGTCAGATGTCAGAGGAAGAAAGAACGGGTAGCACCTCTATGCCACAAACACAGCATGGACTTGGTCCGCATGGCTGCGCAAGACACATGAGTGCCTTTTTGTTGCACTACCTCCAACATGACAGTCGTATTGTCAAAATTAGAAGTGATGATGACTACTGGATTGCCACACTATTAGATCCCCGGTACAAGTCCAAATTTTGTGACATAATTCCAGCCATAGAAAGGGACGCACGTATGCAGGAGTATCAGCAGAAGCTGTTACTAGATCTTAGCTCGGCTTTTCCACCAAACAACCGTGCAGGTGCAGGGAGTGAATCTCCCAGTTGTAACTTGACAAACATGGGACGGTCTCGTCATCTTCAACAGTCTACCCGTACCAGTAGGACCTTTTCTGGTGCCGGTAACAGCAATTTTATGGAATCTTTTCATAATTTTTTTAGACCCTCTTTTGCAAGGCCACCAGAGACAACAAGTCTGACACATACTCAACGGCTGGAGAGGATGATACAGGAGTATCTCCAAATGAACATCGATGCCATGACTGTGCAACTGGAGCCTTGCTCCTTTTGGGCTTCAAACATAGAAAAATGGCCAGAGCTCTCCAGTTACGCCTTGGAGATTTTGTCGTGTCCAGCTGCCAGCGTTGTCTCTGAACGTGTATTCAGTGCTGCTGGGTGTGTGCTGACAGATAAGCGCACGCGTCTGTCCAGTGACAATGTGGACAGACTGACGTTCATCAAAATGAACAAGTCATGGATCCAGAAGGAATTTACTACCCCTGTGTCATCCTGGGGAGAGTAAATGCTTGTGGATTTGGAATGTGCTTGATGCAAATCAAAACATCCTGTTTGCAACTAGGGCCCAAGTGCTGCCACTGATGTGGTGGGTGTCTGTGTGGCCCAATTTTTGGAAAAAAGGGAGACTCCGCTTGGAGTAACCCTTGCTTGCTGTGTTTTTAAAAGAAGCCAAGATGAACAGAGCTGGGATCAGGAAAGACTTTGCTACCTACCCCGGTGTCATCCTGGGGACGGCTAAGAATAGCGTATTTTTGAATGTGCTTGATGCAAATCAAAACATCCTGTTTGCAACTAGGGCCCAAGTGCTGCCACTGATGTGGTGGGTGTCTGTGTGGCCCAATTTTTGGAAAAAAGGGAGACTCCGCTTGGAGTAACCCTTGCTTGCTGTGTTTTTAAAAGAAGCCAAGATGAACAGAGCTGGGATCAGGAAAGACTTTGCTACCTACCCCGGTGTCATCCTGGGGACGGCTAAGAATAGCGTATTTTTGAATGTGCTTGATGCAAATCAAAACATCCTGTTTGCAACTAGGGCCCAAGTGCTGCCACTGATGTGGTGGGTGTCTGTGTGGCCCAATTTTTGGAAAAAAGGGAGACTCCGCTTGGAGTAACCCTTGCTTGCTGTGTTTTTAAAAGAAGCCAAGATGAACAGAGCTGGGATCAGGAAAGACTTTGCTACCTACCCCGGTGTCATCCTGGGGACGGCTAAGAATAGCGTATTTTTGAATGTGCTTGATGCAAATCAAAACATCCTGTTTGCAACTAGGGCCCAAGTGCTGCCACTGATGTGGTGGGTGTCTGTGTGGCCCAATTTTTGGAAAAAAGGGAGACTCCGCTTGGAGTAACCCTTGCTTGCTGTGTTTTTAAAAGAAGCCAAGATGAACAGAGCTGGGATCAGGAAAGACTTTGCTACCTACCCCGGTGTCATCCTGGGGACGGCTAAGAATAGCGTATTTTTGAATGTGCTTGATGCAAATCAAAACATCCTGTTTGCAACTAGGGCCCAAGTGCTGCCACTGATGGGGTGGGTGTCTGTGTGGCCCAATTTTTGGAAAAAAGGGAGACTCCGCTTGGAGTAACCCTTGCTTGCTGTGTTTTTAAAAGAAGCCAAGATGAACAGAGCTGGGATCAGGAAAGACTTTGCTACCTACCCCGGTGTCATCCTGGGGACGGATAAGAATAGCGTATTTTTGAATGTGCTTGATGCAAATCAAAACATCCTGTTTGCAACTAGGGCCCAAGTGCTGCCACTGATGGGGTGGGTGTCTGTGTGGCCCAATTTTTGGAAAAAAGGGAGACTCCGCTTGGAGTAACCCTTGCTTGCTGTGTTTTTAAAAGAAGCCAAGATGAACAGAGCTGGGATCAGGAAAGACTTTGCTACCTACCCCGGTGTCATCCTGGGGACGGATAAGAATAGCGTATTTTTGAATGTGCTTGATGCAAATCAAAACATCCTGTTTGCAACTAGGGCCCAAGTGCTGCCACTGAATGGGTGGGTGTGTGTGGGGCCCAATTTTTGGAAAAAAGGGGAGACTCCGCTTGGAGTAACCCTTGCTTACATTGTTTTTAAAAGAAGCCAAGATGAACAAGTCATGGGTCAGCAAAGACTTTGCTACCTACCCCAGTGTCATCCTGGGGACGGCTAAGAATAGCGTATTTTTGAATGTGCTTGATGCAAATCAAAACATCCTGTTTGCAACTAGGGCCCAAGTGCTGCCACTGATGGGGTGGGTGTCTGTGTGGCCCAATTTTTGGAAAAAAGGGAGACTCCGCTTGGAGTAACCCTTGCTTGCTGTGTTTTTAAAAGAAGCCAAGATGAACAGAGCTGGGATCAGGAAAGACTTTGCTACCTACCCCGGTGTCATCCTGGGGACGGCTAAGAATAGCGTATTTTTGAATGTGCTTGATGCAAATCAAAACATCCTGTTTGCAACTAGGGCCGAAGTGCTGCCACTGATGGGGTGGGTGTCTGTGTGGCCCAATTTTTGGAAAAAAGGGAGACTCCGCTTGGAGTAACCCTTGCTTGCTGTGTTTTTAAAAGAAGCCAAGATGAACAGAGCTGGGATCAGGAAAGACTTTGCTACCTACCCCGGTGTCATCCTGGGGACGGATAAGAATGGCGTATTTTTGAATGTGCTTGATGCAAATCTAGCTGTGAAGTGTACAACTGGGGCACAACTGCTGCCACTGAATGGGTGGGTGTGTGTGGGGCCCAATTTTTGGAAAAAAGGGGAGACTCCGCTTGGAGTAACCCTTGCTTACATTGTTTTTAAAAGAAGCCAAGATGAACAAGTCATGGGTCAGCAAAGACTTTGCTACCTACCCCAGTGTCATCCTGGGGACGGCTAAGAATAGCGTATTTTTGAATGTGCTTGATGCAAATCAAAACATCCTGTTTGCAACTAGGGCCGAAGTGCTGCCACTGATGGGGTGGGTGTCTGTGTGGCCCAATTTTTGGAAAAAAGGGAGACTCCGCTTGGAGTAACCCTTGCTTGCTGTGTTTTTAAAAGAAGCCAAGATGAACAGAGCTGGGATCAGGAAAGACTTTGCTACCTACCCCGGTGTCATCCTGGGGACGGATAAGAATGGCGTATTTTTGAATGTGCTTGATGCAAATCTAGCTGTGAAGTGTACAACTGGGGCACAACTGCTGCCACTGAAGGGGTGGGTGTGTGGGGCCCAATTTTTGGAAAAAAGGGAGACTCCGCTTGGAGTCACCTTGCGGTGTTTTACATGACTTTAGAAGGGCGTGCCATGCCTATATCTGTGTGTCCTCCTCTTTTTCCTTGTCCAGCTGTTTTGTTTTCGCATGAGTACATGTCCTTGTCACTTTCCCATGTGTTTGTGTTGTGTTGTGAGTTGTTTGTCACCTTTTGGACACCTTTGAGGGTGTTTTCTAGGTGTTTTACTGTGTTTGTGATTGCCTGCCATTGTTTCCTATGGGCTCGAGTTCGGTTCGTCGAACGTTCGACGAGCCGAACTCGAGCCAGACCCCCCGTTCGGCGAACCGCCTCGAGCCGAACCGGGACCGGTTCGCTCATCTCTACTCACGACATACGGCGATACCAATTGCTTCCGTCCAGCAGAGAATCCTGGGACGCAGTGCAGTAGAGAGCGAGGACCTGCGGTGGAACGCATAGAGGACCTGCGGTGGAATGCATAGAGTACCTGTGATGGAACACATCAATGCGTTCCACTGCCAGGTCTATTGTGAAAGATGACCTCTGGATATGACAGTGCTTCCCATTCAGACCTGAGACCTTGTGACAGTAATGAGTCACATCACACTGAGGAGGGAAAATGGCTAATTGGGCACAATTTGTCCTTTTTCACTTAGGGGTGTACTCACTTTTATTGCCAGCAGTTTAGTCATTAATGGTTGTTTGACGCTCTGGACAAGCCAGGGGTCACAGGTAATGACATCACCACACCCTACACCCCGGTTAGGCACATCAAAGCTAGACCCAGAAATCCTTGTTGCCCTCCTCCAGGGGCTGATGTCCACACCAGGGGGTGGGCCAGGCGGTTGGCCCCACCCACCGAGAAGTTCACAGTCCTGGAGGCGGGAAAACCAGGCAGTTTAGCTCAGGCAGAGCTTGAGTGCAGAGAGGAGTTAGAGTTTGGAGAGGAGAGAGAGCAGTTGTGTAGTGAAAGTGGAGAGAGAAAAGTGACAGCTTAAGAGCCTGAGAGCATCCGGGTGTGTGCCCCGGACGGAGACAGCAAGGTTAGCAGACGGCGGTGACAGTCTGCAGGAGTGGCCTATCGGAGGTGCCGTAAGGACCGTGGACGGGTGGTGGCCCGGCGGTACCGGACCGGTACACAAGGAGAAGCCAGCACCATTGGCAGGGGCCTTTCGGATCCCGGCAAGGCTTGGAGTCGCCGTGAATTTGCCAAATCCGTCAGTGAAGGGGACCTCCGGGTTTCCAAACAACTAAGTCCCGATTGAAGGCAACAGTCCAACCGTATGAGAGAGACACCGCCACCGCCAAGGCACCAGTTTCTCAGGGCCAGCGCCTGCGGGCAAAGAGGTGCTCCTCCGGCCCATATCCAAGCCGGGGAGCGGGTTACCGGTGGGAACCCATTGGAACCAACAGGAGTACTAGGTGCAGGGAAAGAGACAGTCACCGTTAACTACCGGGGAAAAGCAACAGCAGCCGTCCGTGGGAACAGTCTTTCCAGCCGTGTGTTTTACCGAGAACTGTGTCACCGTCTCAGGCTGAGTGAGTACCACCGTGCCGTGAGGCACAGCGCTGCCCCCGCGACCCTGCACCTCACCAGGCCCCGCACCTGGCCTGCCATCCCTCATCCTCCACCCCATCACTGGGCCCCGGGACAACCACCCCCTACCCACGGAGGGGAGAACTAACAACTCAGCTGCTCCCTGTCACCGCTCCCGGGATCCCCGTTCAGAGCAGCGGTGGTGTCCACACAATCACCACAACCGTGGGTGGCGTCACGGACAATAAATCCCCAAAACCATTCCCCTTTTCACTCACTGGCGAGGAGCGCCGCTCAAGTCCCCGGGATCCGGCCCATCGCTCGAGCCACCGAGCAGCAGCGGCCGCAGCAGCAGCGGCAGCCGGGTCCGAGCAGTGGGAGAGCGCAGCGTCCACTCCTCCGCCCGCGACAGTTGTGTTATTTAGAGGACACCAAATTTACACTGTTATTATTATTATTATTATTATTATTATTGTTTATTTATAGAGCACCATTGATTCCATGGTGCTGTACATGAGGGGGTTACATACAGAATACATGTACACGTTACAATAGACAGACTAGCACAGGGGGAAGAGGGCTCTGCCCTTGCGGGCTTACATCCTAAAGGATTTTGGGGAGGAGACAGTAGGTGGGGTGTAGGTGGGGCGGCAGCTCCGCACGGTGGTGGGGCGGCAGCTCCGCACGGTGGTGGGGCGGCAGCTCCGCACGGTGGTGGGGCGGCAGCTCCGCACGGTGGTGGGGCACAAGCTGTACAGTGACTACTGTACATTTTATCACAGGGTCAGATCTTTAGAGTTGTCCCATGAAAAGATGTAATAAAATATTTACAAACGTGTGGGATGTACTCACTTTTGTGATATACTATATGCAATTAAAATTGTGTTTTCTTTTATTTCCAGATTTCTGCTGTCTTGAGCATCCCATTCTGGCAATGGTTTCTAAAAAGATTTGGCAAGAAGACAGCAGCTTTTGGAATTTCTGTAAGTATCAGTGAAGAATATGTGGTGATAAAATATGTACTGGATATGATGTCACTGTCTTCGCCACATTATGGCATATAGAGGGACGTCCACGGCTCATTAGCCCCTTCCCCCCTTATGAGCCAAAGTGTAGGGCTGCTGAGTGGGTTTACTATGTGCCGTCCATTCCGAAGGGTGTGAAGACTGCTCGTTCTCAATATTGGCATGTGTCTGTTTTGCAGTGGATGATCCCATTTGCCATTATACTGGTCACCATACCAAATGTGATTGTAGGATATCTGGTAGCCGTGTCATCAGGATTCAGCATCGCGGCATCTCTGCTCCTTCCATGGTTTGTACAATTTAACCTGCAAGATAACAAAACTGCTGAGATTTGCTGATATTATCAATGAGAAATACAATCTAGCAATTGCAAAACTTCTGGCACCTTTCAGGTTGATGAAATGGGTCTCAGAATATCTAACTAGAGTTGGTGCGAATTCCTTTTGCAGGGCCCAGTCCATTGGCCACATCAAGTATGGTAATCTGTAATCTGTGGCTGCTGGTCGGGGGTCCTGACAACTGTCTCCTACCTTCTGGTATCTGCGGCTCGTCTTTAGATTAGCTAGTTTGGTGAGTAGTGTTGAGCGAGTAGTTAGCTATTCATACTCGATATGCTGTTAGTGAGTATTGTCTGTTACTTGCATATTCGTTACGAGTAGCGGGCAAAGATGTAAGTCAATTGGAAATACTCGCGAAGTAGTGAGTAACCTGAAAGCTGTACTTTTCATGCGAGTAGTGAATAATACGGCTTTTGGGTTACTCGATACTTAGCGAGTATTTCCCATTGACTTACATTATGCCCGCTACTCGTAACGAATATGCGAGTAGCAGACAGTACTCGCTAACAGCATAGCGAGTACGAATAGTCAACTACTCGCTTAACACTATTGGTGAGACGTGTTGGCATTATGCTGCAATGATGACTTTGCGCCTAGTTGGCTGTTAAATAGAGATGCAGAGGAAGCTATCAGGATAGAGGTGGTTCTCAGGCCTCCCATCCAGAAGCCACAGATCGATCATCTAGCCTGTGGAGTGGGTTCTGTGAATAAATTCGCACCAAGTCCCACCATCATCTAAAGGTTGGTTAGGGACAGACCTCTGGGACCTGCAGGGAACCCGAGAATAAGCCACAGCACTGCGTCTCCGTCACAGGTTTTCTTTTGTATGGCTGCATTCCCAGCCACTTGCTGGTATCATCACTGTACACTGAGAAATTTTGTAGTCAGCAGCGCTACAACCCCTACATTCTCAGGATTGATACCACACAATTGGTCAAATTCATTTACGGACACTCCAAGAATCAGAATGTATCATATAGGAAAAAATGAGAATTTTTTCATCCAAAAAGGAGTATACCACGTCTCAATAAATCAAATAATTTTATTATCATCTAAATACATATAGAACAACACCACACAATAAAATAGTAAATTGCAGTCAAAAGTGTGTATACAAGGGTAAAGCGGTATTCGTATTGCACATAATATCCAAAAAAGTGACTAGTGCTATATATCTACGTTCACAAGAACCAGGCTTATCAATAAATATTGCACCAGAATCCTAGATTACCAAGGTGACTGGTGCAAATCGCCATAGGTAAATATGTGAACCGGGGTTTGTGCAGTAATCATTAAATTTATAAATTTATTAAACAAATCAATATTGCACAACCCCAAGGCGCCCAGTGATATGCCAAAAATATGCTCATGGTAACCCTCTTTAAATGCTGAATTACGATCGCTCCATCCGATGCTACCACATGTATGCACTACACTACTGCAATAATAAACCTGTGCGAAAAACCTCAATACGTTACATGTGAGTAAACACTTTTGGTGCAATATTTATTGATAAGCCTGGTTCTTGTGAACGTAGATATAGCACTAGTCACTTTTTTGGATATTATGTGCAATACGAATACCGCTTTACCCTTGTATACACTCTTTTGACTGCAATTTACTATTTTATTGTGTGGTGTTGTTCTATATGTATTTAGATGATAATAAAATTATTTGATTTATTGAGACGTGGTATACTCCTTTTTGGATGAAAAAATTCTCATTTCTTCCTATATGATACATTCTCAGGATTGATTTGCGCCATAAAGATTATGGAGTTATGGCATATCATATGCCATCAGTTACTAAACTGGAAATAAAGTGAACCTGTCACCCGGTTTTCCCAATATTAACTAAGGCCACTACCATTGATGACTCTTTTATAGCAGTCTAGCAACTTGTATGTAACCCCAGCCCCTCTGTATATCCCAAAAAAACTTTTATAATCCCCCCACATTGCGCGGAGTGAAGGAGATAGCTGGTTTTCCTCTGCGCCTACTCTATCCTGGCAATTTCTACCCTCCTGCTTTGCTTTATGTGGATAAAGTGTCCAATGTCATCCACACAGCGCTTTTTTTTAAATCAGATCTTTTTTTATTAAATCATTAGGGATCAATACAGAGAGTATTTCACTTTTCATATAACTGATAACAATAAACAGATAGAACCTGATTTATAAATCACATGTGTTTTTCTCTGCATGTATGTAAATATAATAATAGAGTTCTCAAATCATAATTATATTATATAGCTTGAGCCTACAAACCTCGTGGCTCTACAAATAAACAAAACTTAAATTATGCAATAATGCCTCAGACTAACAGAAACACCTCCTCCATCAGCCGTGTCGCTCCACATCATATTGCTATACTCTCCCGCCCCTCCCTCTCCGTGCAGTCATCCATGAAACTGTTCCAGTCCTCTCTCACCTCTTCATTCAAAGTCCACTTCGCCACAGAAAAAACTAGTTTTAATTCCCTTCCTCACACATGCCATCACTGCAGGCACAACAGTAACCGGTCCAGCATTGCATCCCGAACCAGTGCACTAGAGGGTAGGCCCGGCAACTCCATCCATGGCCGCCAAATGTTGTAAAACTTTTTCAATGTTTTTCTTTTTAAATAAACTCCCCTTTCCAATCTTATGACGTTATTTAATTTGTTTTTGAGCTCTGGTAATGTTGGTGGTAGAGGGTCTAACCAGTGATATGCAAGTAGCTTTCTTGCTTGGTACAAGATACGGGCTATTCCCAGAGCTGTTGGAGAATCCGGATCCACTTCTCCTTCCCACAGACTCAACAGGCACAGGCGGGGCGACGGTGGTATTGTGATATGATATATTTGATCTATAAGTCCCAGGGTTTGGTTCCAGAAATCACCAATGTGTCCACACTCCCACATAACATGCATCAAATGGGCATTATCCTGTCCACACCTAACACACTGTGTGTTTGGTCTGAGTCCCATCTTAAATAGTAGACTGGGAGTTTTATATACCCTGTGGATGAGATATATTTGAGACAGCTTTTGGCACTCCGATACCGCCAGTTTAGGAACTTGTTCCAATATATCAGACACTGGCCTTCCGTCAGGGGACCGACGTCTCGTTCCCATTTGCTTTTAACAATCAATGGATGTGTTTCCAGATGGGCAGGTAGTAATTTTTTATATAGTTCCGAAATAAGACCCTTAGAGGACTCAGATGTAAGCAGCCTATGTAATGTTTGATTATGTGTCACTGTCACCGGGTTGGTCCTCCCCTGTCTTTCCAGTGCGTGTCTCAGCTGCAAATACTGATAAAAGAAGACATGCGGAAGGTTAAACTCCGTTCTCAGTTGTTCAAAGCTTTTAAGAGTATTATTTTGTAGTACTTGTGACACTAAATGGATCCCTTTATCCTCCCATCCTCTGAACCCTACTAATTTTTTAATTTCTGGAAAGTCGGGGTTCTGCCACAGTGGCCAGAGCTCTGTAGGTCCGCTTATCCCCAAAAGAGACTTACCCCTGTCCCACACCCGGAATATCATAGCCAGTGTGGGATATCGTGCCCCATTTATCTGTCTTTGTCCCACATCCAACCGGCAACCTGGGTACTTCCATACTGATCCCTCTCTCACTATATCACCACTGGTATCATACCCTCCTTCTTTGCCCCAACCCCTCAGATGTTGCATCTGGGAGGCTATATAGTATATATATGGGTTTGGTACCGCCAGTCCTCCCTCCTCCTTTCCCCGCTGTAGCACTTCCAGTCGAATCCTAGCTTGCTTTTTCTTCCAAATAAGTTCCCGGAATATTGTATTAATTTTTACAAAAAAATCCCTACATATCCACACTGGAGAATTATGTATAAGGTATAGTAATTGTGGCATCATTACCATTTTAATTAAATTGGATCTGCCGATATTTGATAGCGGCAAACGGCACCAGGTATGCACTTTTGCTCTGAATCGCTGTAACAGGGGTTCCAGATTTAGGGCCTGGAAATCCTTCGGGATTGGGCTGACAATTACTCCCAGATATTTAAACTCCCGGACCACAAGAACTGGAATCTGTAAGTCCGAAAAGTCCCCCGGAAGGGGGTCCAACGGCATTAAAGCCGACTTGGACCAGTTGATTCGTAGACCAGACCTCTGTCCAAATTCCCGAATGATATTCATTGCCGGCAAAATCGAGGAACGTACCCTGTCTAAATATAAGAGTAGATCGTCTGCGTATAATGATATCTTTTGTTCCACGGCTCCACACCGAAATCCCTCTACCTCCCTGGATTTCCGTATTGCCACTGCCAACGGCTCCACTGCAGTCGCGAATAGCAAGGGTGAAAGCGGGCACCCCTGTCTAGTACCTCTTCCAAGAGGAAAAGACTCGGAGACCCTGCCATTAACCCTAACCTTCGCCACCGGTGAGTCATATAGCAGTTTTACCCAATTTATGAATCTATGTCCAAAGCCCATTTTCCGAAGTACAGCCCACATATATTCCCATTCAAGGCTATCGAACGCCTTAGCGGCGTCTAATCCGGGATCTCTGGATCTTTTCCGGGTTTTAATATTAAGACTATTAAGGCTTCCCTCATAGAGGGCGGGAGGACCCTCTGCCTATCAGCCTCTTCAAATACCTTAAGTAGTTTGGGTAGCAGTAAGGGTGCATACGTTTTATAAAACTCTCCAGGCAGGCCATCTGTTCCCGGAGCTTTTTCATTTTGTGTCTGGCCAAGCGCTTCCTCCAGTTCTTCCAATGAGATGTCCCGGTCCAGCAATTCCCTGTTTACATCACTCAGTGTAGGAAGAGAGAGAGCATCCAAATACTGCTCAATCTCAGTCTCCGTGAGGTCACAGTCTGATGTGTATAGCCGCATATAATACCTCTTTATTTCTCTTATTATATCCTCGCTTGCTGTTACAAAGTCACCTGATTCCGTCTTTAACCTATTTATATAAGAAGATCCTTCCTGTGCTCTAATGACTGTGGCCAGTAGGTGCCCCACGCCCTCCCCCGCCATAAAATAATTTTGTTTAAGGAAATAGCGTTTATTTTGTGCCATCGACATGAGATTTTCTTTGAGTGACATCTGTGCCTTCTCTAGAGTGTTTTTAGTTTCTACTGTCTGGTTGAGCACCACCGCAGCCTCCGCATCAGATACCTTCTGAATCAGACTCTGGGTGTAACATTTGGTTTGATTTTTGCATATGCATATTTCTCTAATATATATGCCCCTTACCACAGCTTTCATAGAGTCCCAAACTATGTGTGGCGGTGCAGAGCACTCATTAAGATGAAAGTATTCCAGAATGTTATCATATAAAGATCCCCCAATAAGCTGGATCCAGAAGGGATTAAGTTTCCAGATAGGCCTGGGCAGAGCGAGGGGGTTTCCCCATGCAAGCGTAACATGTAATGGTGAGTGATCAGATACACTTCTAGGTAGGTAGGCCACCTTTTGTGTATATGAGACCATAAGTGCATTTCCAATAGCCAGGTCTATCCGTGACATGGTGTGGTGGGAGCTAGAGTAACAGGAGAATTGTTTGGTTGTGGGGTGTTGGGCACGCCAAAGATCTACAAAACCCAGCTGTTAGCATTCTAGCAAATGAAGTCGGGGCGGCGTTCTCCGATATGTTTCCCGAGTGTAATTTATCTAGATAGGGATGTAAGTAATTATTAAAATCCCCTATCAAAAGCGTCGGCACAGATGGAAGGGAATCTAAAATAGACAATATCCTTTTTACCGGTTCGACTGAATATGGTGGAGGGATATATATCACAACCAGAATAAATTGTATACCATACAGCGTGCAAAGCAAACATACAAATCTGCCCCCCCGGGTCAATCACTGTTTTGGTTCATGAGAACGGGATGGATTTGTGCACCAACACACTCACACCCCGTGCATGGGTCGAGTATGTGGAATGATATTCATGCGCGATCCATCCCTTCCTCAGCCAATGAACATTATCCTTGACCATGTGGGTCTCGGAGAGACATAAAATAGCCGGTAAAAGTTTCTGTAGGTGAGTAAATATAGCACATCTTTTGTTCGCATCACCGAGCCCTCTAACATTCAACGCTACAATATTTAAAGATGTCACCATAAGCGTAGACTAAGATATGATCCGGACGGATACTTCATACCTGGAGGAGAGAGGCGTTCTCCACCGATTCTCAAAAACATTAGGTTGAGCGACACGACTGAGGCACACCACACTTCCCAAACAGATTGCATCATACAACAATAAACAAGAAAAACAAGGAGAGAGATAGGTCTCCGCACACCAGTGCGCAGTGCCCCTGCCCTCAAAATCAAGTGTATCTTACACATTTCTCCCAAATAGAGAGAATCAGGGCTAAAAATACGCCCCAAGTCCATGCAGGGAGGGGGGTCCACAACTCGCTAGTGCAGCGTGTGTCCACAATGAACCGGCCGTCTCCCAACCTGGATCCTAGATGAATTTAACTGTAATGAGCTCACCAGCATAGCGTCCCAAACAAAAACAACGCCTGGCGGCAGAAAGGGAAATCTCAGGTATTCTTCCTCCTCAGGGATCTCTCATTGATATCCAGCCCAAGACAATGCCGCCCCAGCCGTATCAAAAAAATGAGTCTCTCCGTTCGCAGCAATCCGCAGCTTAGCAGGGTACATCATGGAATATGGCACTTGTAGGTTGCGCAGTCGTTTTTGATCTCAATAAATTGCGCTCTTTTACGTTGCACTTCCATGGAGAAATCAGGAAATATTGATATCTTCCTCCCATCAATTGCAAGTTCTTTGATATCTCTGGCTCTGCGCAGGATAGTGTCCCTATCTTTATAGTGCAGTAGTTTAATCAGAATAGGACGTGGGGGTGCTCCCGGCTGTGGGGCACGCGCAGGGACCCTGTGCGCCATTTCAATGGTGAAGAAAGAGGATAGTATGTCTTTTCCCATGGTGTCTTTAAGCCATTTTTCAAAGAAATTCAATGGGTCATTGCCCTCCATCCTCTCTGGGACCCCCACCAGTCTCAAATTACTTCTGCGGGAGCGGTTCTCTAAATCATCCACCTTGTTTAGCAGTGTGGAGATATTTTGCGTGGCCTTTCCCAGCTCTCGTGACATTGGTGGTAATTTATCCTCTGTTGTAATCTTTCCTCCAGCTCCCCCATTCTGACAGTCACCCCTTGCAGCTCACGTTTAATACAGGCCATATCTGAGGTGACAGTTCCCATCTGGCTGCTTAGAGTGGCCAATGTGGTATTGCAAGAGTTAATTGCTGCCAGAATGTCTCTCAGTATGGCCTCAGTGAAAACAGGTGGTGTTTGCTCCACATCTCCCCCTCCTCCCTCTGCCAGCGCAGGCCTCTGTGTCTGCATATCTTGTGCTGCTGAACATGCAGAGCCCAGGGTACTCACAGTCTCACCGTCGGGTATGTTTTCTCTCTGCTCCAGGGCCCGTTCAGCGCTGCCATCGGGTGCCTCGTTGTAGGTAGGCTCTGTGCCAGGGGCCACTCTGGCAAACCGCTCCAACCTGCTTGCTACTCCCACTGCTCCAGCTCGGGATGGTGTGGATGCCGGCGGCGCCATATTGGATTCTTCAGAGGCGCGCTCCTGCGCGTCTCTGTCCCTTTTATTGCTGCTGCGGGTCGGCATATCCTGGATGTGCTCGCTTCCCCGGGTGTTATAAGTAGTGTTGCAGCCCTCCAGGGTCGGTAGTGTCAGCAAGGCCGGTGTGCAGGATGATTCAGGATCCAGGCAGGAGCTCACCCACGCTGCTTCCTCTCTACATGAGGTCCAGGCCACGCCCCCCCACACAGCGCTTTTAATCTCCCTCCTATGCCCTGCAAAGTTATGTAATGCGCATGCGCCAAGAGAGGACAAAGAGCAATGAAAAAACAAAGAAATAAAGCTGGCACAGCGTATTACTGTACTTTTCTCTGGTCTCAGTAGGACAGAGCAAAATACGCCTGCACAGGAGCGAGATTGGGGACGCTGTGTGTGTGACACCCTGGCTAAACCAGGAAGTCACAGTTAGGCCCCTGCATAACACCTTCTCTCATTAGGAAACACACGGCCAACCAGAAAACCCTAGTCACCCCCGCTTAGGGAAAGATAGACACACCAGTGGGCGTGACCAGGCGGTTGGGACACACCCATGGGGCGGAAAAACAGGCAGCTAAGCTTTGAAGTTTAGTTTGGAGAGGAGTGTGGGCTGGAGCTAGGGGTAGCTCCAGCAGTGAAGTTCAAGTGGAACGGAAGTTCAGTTTGGAGAGGAGTGTGGGCTGGAGCTAGGGGTAGCTCCAGCAGTGAAGTCCAAGTGGAACGGTACCAGGGTAGGAGCCCTGGTGCCACTGGCTAGGACGCAGACGGTGGTCTCCGTCGGCAGGAGACGGGAAGACAGCTCGGTGGAGCCGAGGTGGACCGGGCCAGGGTTTTAGCCCACCGGTACCGACACAGGGAACAGACCCTGAAACCGTAGCACAAAGGGGGATACTCGGACCCTGAAGCCAGGACCAGAGCCAACTGGAGCTGGTTAATTAACCGATTGAGGCCAGGACTAGAGGTCCTGTGCCACCCAAAGTCCCTCATAGAAGACAACAGCCCACCGATTAGTGATAAGAGGTCACTGCCAGGGCCCATAGATCCCAGGGGCCAGCGTATGCAGGCACGGCTCCTTAGGCCACATCCAGCCGGGAGCGAACTCCTGAGTTTCACACTAGGAAAGTCCATCTTCATACAGCAGTGCAGGAAAAGGATAGAGACTACCAGCCACAAAAAGACTTGTGTGTTTTACTAATTGTGAGTACACCAGCACCTCCTGCGGTCGCCATCCCCTGAACGCACCAACCGGATCCCAGGGCCACTATCTCTGCCCACGGAGGGGTT
Source organism: Anomaloglossus baeobatrachus (assembly GCF_048569485.1). NCBI lineage: Eukaryota > Metazoa > Chordata > Amphibia > Anura > Aromobatidae > Anomaloglossus > Anomaloglossus baeobatrachus. Next base: position 648,171,300 of record NC_134355.1, read on the forward strand.
AACAAGTTGCTGCACAACATCTCCCCCAGGTGCCCCGTAACAGCAGCGGTAGTGTCCCACCTCACCACACATCGTGGGTGGCGTCACGAACTTAATACGGCCCAGCCCATACATATACATCCCCCCATTTATTTGGCGTGTCCGCGAGACCCCTGGGTCCGGAGACCCTCGAGCCACCACCCCTGAAGGCCCAGATCCAACCAGCAACCGGCTGCTAGCACGGGGGAGGCACATGTGCATCACATCATCTACATGAGGCAAGGTAGGAGGATGACGATAGCGGGGATAGAGGAGGCACTGAGCAAGACCAGCAACGTATTGGGGAGATTCTAAAAGATTGTGGCTTTAGTTTGTATTTGAATATCTGGCGACAGATTCTCTTTAGGTCTAAACTAGATTTTGATAATTGTAGAATATCAAACATTCATCAAACATTGCACAGTACTTTGATAATTTTGGTCCAAGTGTCACCGCCTTTGATATCAGCAGTGACCTCCATTACACACAGACAACCCCCAGCTCCACTATTGCGCTGTGGTAAACAAAAACGTTTTGCATGGGATATTTTATGCTCTTATCTAATCCCTCCAGGTCCATGCTTCCTGACGTAGTGGATAATTTCCGGCAAACAAATCCTCGTGTAAATGGACTGGAAGCCATTTTCTATTCCTCATTTGTCTTCTTCACCAAGTTATCCGCGGGGATCGCATTGGGAATTTCTACCCTGAGCCTGCAGTAAGTGCTAAAATGTTTAATAGGTGAGCCGACATATATCCCCGACACCTGAACATATGATTTCAGACCAGAATGCATTGCATCCCCTTCATTATTTTCTGCATGAAAATAATTTATTTATGCACATGTGCCCCCTCTAGTTTAGATAGGTCATGTGTCATAGATGTCCAAGTAGTGCAATTCACACAAGCCATCAGCAATTCTGAAAAAAAATTAATATAGAACTGAAACCTCCAGATTATCAGAGACCCTAAAGAATACAGGAGGGTCAGAATTGAGTACAGGTTGTGCCTGGTAATGCAGTCCAGATCCATTGAAGTGAACTGGGTTAGAGCTGCAACATCACACCCATATGTCAGATAAAGAGAATACAGGTTCCAAAATTAATTAAGACTGAACCCAGATTCAGATTTGCTTTCTGACAGATTCAGTGCGTCTCCAGTTTTGATAAGGAGGGGTGAGCAAATTATTCACCCTTAGCTCCTGTATACTTTTGGCACTTGAAATATTTGTGTGGTCCAATAGTGTGCCGCAATAACAGCCAAGAACGTCATGCTCCTATACTTGAATATTTCAGCCGTGTCTACTAGTATTGGAGGAAACAGTCCCCATCATGGCCCCATGTTTGTGTATGTCCCCATCATTGTATATATGTCCCCATCATAGCCCCATCCTGGTATATATGTGCCCACCATAGCCCTATCCTAGTATATGTCCCCATCCTGGCTGCATCCTGGTACATATGATCCCCTATCACGCCGCACACAGTAATAAAAATAAACGATTATACTCACCTTCCCTCCGGTCCCCGACTCTGATGCTGTCATGCTTGCAACTGACCTCAGCGTATAAGCAGCGCAGCGCATGACGTCACTGTCATGCGCACCCACTTACACCACTGTCAGCTGCTGGCACACGTGACAACCCAGCTGCTACAGGAAGACGACTGCTGGGCAGTCACATATGCTGTTATTAATGAACATGAAGATTCACTGCTCCCCACACCTATAATCCCGCACACCTCTCAGCGTAAAGAGATGGACGATTATGAGCGTGAGGAGCAATAAATATTCATATCCTTAATCAGCCGCCGGCACATTGCGGTGCAGGGACCCGACAAGACTCTGTGCTGCAATGCATTTCAGTTGGATCATGCATTCGGCCATAAATCCAGCTGAAACAGGCGCTGTACCCCCGGGCCTGGTCGCGATACCTGGAACCGCGATTGTTTTGCCCCTGGATGTGGTGACGTCACACACTGTCAGCAGATGGGTTTAGGGAATTGTGGGGTTCTCATTTAGGGCCAGGTCAAATGTGCTCTGGCCTAATACATGCATTAGATACTGACTATGGCTGTTGACAGATTTGCAGGTTACCGCAGTGGAGCGTGCAGGCAATCCTACCATTTGGTGCTGACGCTGCAGATACTCATTGGCGTGGTCCCGGCGGTCCTAATTATTCTAGGACTAATCATCCTCATCTTTTACCCAATTACAGAGGACACAAGGAGGGAAACAGAGCTGGCACTCAATAATATAAGGTACAACTGATGTCTGCTGGTCATTGTCACTCAGTTGCACCTCCTGTAACGTGAGTGATAAAACAATTCAACACAACAGGAAGATTGTCAAAGTCTGTCCAAAAAATAAATAAAGTCTAAGGTGTCTTTTCTTTTTCAATTCAATGGGGGACACAGCATGGTTTCCTGTGTCCCCAATGAAGGCTCTAAAAAAAAGTTTATGGTGAGTACCCCAAATCCTCTTTTTTCTTTTGCTTCATTGGGGGACACAGCATGGTTTCCGGTGTCCCCCAATGAAGGCTCAGAGAAAGAGGGTCTACGGTGAGTACCCAAAATCCTCTTTCGCTTCATTGGGGGACACAGCATGGTTTCTTGTGTCCCCAATGAAGGCTCTGAGAAAGAGATTCTACAGTGAGTACTCAAAATCCTCTTTCAGATACCTGTCAGCTGTAGAATTTTCCCAGCCAAAGCAGCTTCAGGAAAGCGCTAGCGTTTTTTTTTCCTTGAAACATCTTCGCTGACCATATTGCTGTCTTTCTTGTGATGGCTCTACCTCTATGGTATTAAGAATGAGCATGTTACTTCTTTTAATCACTTCATAATGTCACTTTTTGAACCACTTCATGATTTCAGAACCCTGAAGCGGCTAGAAGTGACATAAGACTGAACATGTGCACAGCAATGTCATTTTGACATTATTGTGCATTATGTTCATCTTATTGGGGTCTTTTTTTAGGAAAATTCTGTACTTGAAAAAGACGTTGTGTGCATATAATCTAAAAACTGTTCACATTATAATTTTTTTTATAGCTTTTTTGCCTGATAATTATCTTAGTTACTTCAATTATGGCAGAATTCCTGGACTTTGGTGATAACTTCAGGCCATGTTTTTGCTGTTTTTTTAAAGGCATTTAATTAGTTTTTCAAGCAAAATTGGCTTCAGAAAATGCTTGTATATTTTTTTTTTTAAATTTTTCTAAAGACGTTTTATAACAGTTTTTTTTTTAATTTTGAAGTGGTTTTTTTATTTGCGGGTTTTTTTTTTATTGAAACGTTTTCCACCTCTTCTGGAAAAAAAAATCTTTATATAAACAGGAAAGTGGATTTCCCATAAAAATTAATAAAGAATTTTCCAAACGTTTTTGGAACAGATCAGCTCCAAAAAAACCCCCTCAGTCTGAATACATCCAGTAGGCAATGAGGTATGTTTTAGTCAGTCAGTCAAAAATGACAAGTTTTTACAGCAAGAAAAGCTTCAGGAAACTCTCCTTTTTTGAGTTCTTTTATTGAAGAGGTTTTAAAGTAATTTGGAAGAGTATTTTCCTTACGCGTTCTTTGCAGCTTTTAGGCCATGTGCGCACTAGAAAGTGACTTTCTCTTAAGGAAAAACCGGACCCTCTGAAAGAATCCCGCAACCATGGTAAAAAAACGAACAAAAACCGCAACGAAATCCGCATGCGGTTTGGTGCGTTTTTGCCGCAGATTTTCTGCAGGTTGGTCCCTGCAGATTTTTTACATTATCTATGGCAAAAACCACAGATACTTGCGGAAAAGAAGTGACATGCACATTAATTCCGCAGCGGAAATTCCGCGGGTAAATCCGCAGGTATAACAAAAAACGCAGTGTACGCACAGCATTTTTTAAAACCCATAGGTTTTGCTGGGGAATGACTGCAGCAATATTAAACACATTTTCTGCAGCAAATCCGTGGTAAAATCTGCGGTAAATCCGCAGCGTGCGCACATAGCCTTAGACTGGACAGTATCTAGTTAGGAGGAGATTAGAGCATAATCTGTTTTAAAGATGTGACATGAACTTTTTCTTTGAATCATTTTTTTTTTTTTTTTTTACACACAAACCTCTGTAGGAAAAATTTACTTATAAACTCCTCATATGTAGAGGAGATTTAAAAATAGAAATGAAAAATAAAAATTTTTCAAGCATATTTACATCGGGTTTTGCTGAGGATTTTGGAACTGATCCACTCCCAGAAATTCTCTGTGTGAACATAGCCTTAATGTTACTGAATAGGTGTAAACTGAACTGAAAACACAAGTGATTTTATCTGATGTTTTCATAGTCTATTACAGAATAAGAAGGTATTGCAATAAAGTAATTTTATGATGACCAAGAGTGACTGTATGGAGACATAATAAAAGGGGTTGTTCGGTGAAAACAAGCTAAGGCCTCGTGCGCACGCTGCATTTTTGCCACCTTTTTGGAGCAGTTTGTTGCCCAAAACTGCATGTCTTTCCTTCTTGAGCAAGGTCTGGGAATTCAGAAATGCTTGCTTCTTTTTTCCTTGCAGTTTTGGGTGAGGAAAAAAGCTGCAGCATGTCAATTCTATGTGCGTTTCTGACCAGCGTTTTAGTGATGGGCAGACTCACAAATTCCTGTAATGGCGGGTCTAACCCGCCCATCACTATTTACTTAAAAAACGCATGTGACAAAAATGCACAACAAAGTATGCATATATTTTGTGTTTTCTGGCACAAGGTGCGTTTTTCGGTGAAGGCACAAATCAGCAGCCTGCACACAAGGCCTAACACATATCCCAGTGTCGACTCCTCAAGGCTCCTCCATTCATTCTGTGTAGGGCTACCAAAAAAGTTGAGCACAGTAAAAAGTTGAGTGCAGTGTTTTGCAGCCCTGGAGGGAGCTGTGGTCGAGCATGTGCACTGTCATTCATTCAGTTTTGCCGATCGCTGTAGGTCTCAATAGTTGGACCTCCCCACCAATCAATACCCCCTTTTAGGAACGAGAAAGTAAAAATCCCCTTTCCTTCAGACATGCAGTTCGTCAGTGTGACCAGTAAGGGCCGTAATGTTCCATTTTATCCTCAGCTCCCGATCCCTATCATTCTGTTATGTAAAATAATGTCACTTCTATAACTTCACACAATCCCTTTTCCCAGATTGCAGACTCGACGCGCGACCCTAATTGTCATCTAGACTGAATATCCAGCTCTGAAGGGACAAGTCTACAGCTTCTGCAGCGTGAAACCTTCAGCTCCATCTGCTCAACCTTGGGTGTGTCGGGAGTATGAAATCCAGCAACGGCCGACGCTATCCATACCCTCTCTGGTCCAGTTCGAGGCTGATGTGAGAACTGTCAAGAGATCCTTCAGATTAGCAATGCCTTGTCTCTAGCTATATTCCACATATCGCTATAATCTACCCATCACATGGATGCTGGCATTATTTATCACAGACCTAAAACTGTTATATTTGTAAGATTTATGTGAAAAATTGTTATTATAAGATATATTATTATATATTAAAAATGCAATGGTGAGTGTTCAGATGACTGACAATGCAGTAACTATGGAAAATGGTCCTTAGCAACCAAGTTTATCCATAGCACCCAATCAGGGTTTGTCTTAAAATGTTTAAACTCTGCAAGGAAAATTAAACATGCAGGTGTGTGAGTGTATAGATGATTGACTATACAGTAACTAAAGAAAATGATCCTTAGCAACCAAGTAGGGTTTGTCCTAAAATATCTAAACTTTTGTAGGAAAAATTAAACATACGGATGTGTTGAGTGTTTATGTGACGCCCTGGACTAGTCAGGTCGTCCCAGGTAGTCACACACACACACACACACACACCCCCCCCCCTCCCTGAGTAGGTGACAGCAGCCAACCAAGAAACCCTTGTCACCACCCTCCAGGTTTGATGTCCACACCAGGGGGGCGGAGCCAGGCGGTTGGCTCCGCCCACCGAGGAGTTCACAGGCCTGGAGGCGGGAAAGACACAGAAGTTCAGACAGAAGTTCTAGAGCAGTCTAGAGAGTAGCCTTGACAGTAAAGGAGGGAGGACGAGTTCAAGGGCAGACCTGTGACCAGGCCTGCCAAGAGTCTACTCAGGTGGCTGGGTCGGAGCCCAGTCACCTTTGGCAAGGGGGCAGACGGTGGTGGCCACCTGCAGGAGCTGGGATTACAGCCGGTGGAACCGCAGGGAACGGGGTCGGGCAGTGGCCCGCCGGTACCGAACCGGGGAACCGATTGGAAACTGGAGCACCAGGAGGGGTACAAAGTCCCGAACCAACAGGGCCGAGTCAAATCAACTAATTGAGGACTGGACTTTAGGACCTATCCCACACAAGACCCGTTAGAAGACAACAGCCCAACCATACAGGGTAAAGCCACCACCAAGGCATAGAGACCCAAAGGGCCAGCGTCTGCGGGCAAACGGGGCTCTTCCGACAACCAGCAAGCTGGGGAGCGGACTACCGTTGCTTAGGCATAGGAGTCAAACGTTCATATAAAAGGTGCAGGAGAAAGGCGGAAACCACCAACCTGTTCAGGGAGAAGCTGCAGCTGGCTGCGGGCCCTGTTCATCACCCCGTTTGGTTTACCAGAGACTCCAGTGTATTGTGGCATAGTGAGTACACCAGTGCCTTCGGGCCACGCACCGCACCGCTTCAGCATGCGCCCGCACCCGCTCCCACGCCTCAGCACCTCCCCCGGGACCATCACTCCCCCACCCACGGAGGGGTCAACACCAAGCTGCGCAACACCGTCCCCGTGAGACCTAGTTAACAGCAGCGGTGGTGTCCATCTATTCACAACCCGTGGGTGGCGTCACGAACTTACATCTCAAACCAAATCACCGCGGCCCCGGCCGTGGAACTTCCCCGTCAAGTCCCTGCGTGTAGCGCCAACCCCCTTGCAGAGCGACGTGACCCCCGGGTCCGTGAGAGGCTCGAGCCACCACTCACCGTACGAGCACGGATCCGAGCGGCTCGGCGGTCGCAGCTGAGCCCACGGGGCGGTACATTTACATGACTGAATATGCAGTAATTCTGAAAAATGTTTGTGGAAACCACATTTATATATAGCAACAGATCAAAGTTTGAACTAAAATATCTAAATTCTGGCTGGAAAAATAATGCATGGACTTACGTTTAGGTTCTAAGTCAGGGTAGGGATCTAAAGAGATGTAATATGAATGATGTCTAGAACATAGTCATCATAACGTCTCACGGACCATGATAAATGTCTTTAATTCTACATAGTAGTATATACCGGGTAGAGGGGCCGGACTGCAAGTTTTGGCCTGGGGGGTAATTACAAAGCAGTGGTCAACGACTTGTGGTAGCCAGGGTCCTAACGATCGTGGTGACCGGACCCCGAGGTGAAGTGGGCCCACTGACCCCAAAACCCACCTATATTCACATGGGGGATAAATTTACCAGGAAGGGGTCCAGGATGGGGGACAGTACTACCAGATCAGGGGAGGGCAAGTCGTATGGTTTTTTTATGATTTAAAGCTGCAAGAGCCCATGCATTTTATCAATATGCTGACGGTCCAAATTTTGCACCAGGGCACATTGCATATTCTAGTCATGCCACTGGTGGCAGATCACCTTTAGCCGGGCCAATCCCTGGCCACTACATTAAAGGTAAAAGTCTTTCAAAATAGCGGTGGCTGGTACAACGGAGCTTCCTGCATAGTTACAGGAAAAGAACCAAGCTTACTGCATAGATACAGGACTCAACCGAGCTAACTAAATAGATTCAGAAACAGAATTGAGCTTATTACATAGATACGGGAACAGAACCGAGCTTATTACATAGCTACCGGAATAGGCCTCAGCTTACTGCATAGATACGGGAAGAGCTTGCTATATAGATACAGGAACAGAGAAGCACTTACTGCATAGTTAAATCCTAACCGACCGAACTTTCAGCGTCTCCCATTGTCACACCACCTTCTCATCTCACCCTCTATCTGTCGGTGTTCCCCAAGGTTCAGGTCTTGGACCCCTTCTATTCTCCATCTACACCTTCGGCTTGGGACAGCTCATAGAGTCCCACGGCTTTCAGTATCATCTCTATGCCAATGATACGCAGATCTACCTCTCTGGACTTGACATCACCTCCCTACTAACCAAAATCCCACAATGTCTGTCTGCTATTTCATCCTTCTTCTCTGAGCGATTCCTAAAGCTTAACATGGACAAAATAGAATTCATTATTTTTCCTCCTCCTCACTCAAGCAATCCAACAAGCCTATAAATCAAAGTTGAAGGCTGCTCACTCTCCCAAGTCTCACAAACCCTTGACTCTGCACTATTCTTCAAGCCACACATTCAATCCCTTTTCACCTCATGCCGACTACAACTCAAAAATATCTTCCAGATTCGTGCTTTCCTTAACCAAGACTCGGCAAAAACATTGGTGCATGCCCTCATCATCTCCCACCTCGACTAGTGCAACCTCCTGCCCTGTGGCCTCCCTTCTAACACTCGCACCCCTCCAATCTATCTTAAATTCTGCGGCCTGATTAATCCACCTGTCCCCTTGCTACTCCCTGGCCTTCCCACTCTGCCAATCCCTTCACTGGCTTTCCATTGCCCAAAGACTCCAGTTCAAAACACTAACCATGACTTACAAAGCCACCCACAACCTGTCTCCTCCTTACATATGTGACAGTCTCCCGGTACCTTCCTGCACGCAAGCTCAGATCCTCACAAGATCTCATTCTCTTCTCCTCTTCCCACAATCGCAAACAAGATTTATCCCGCACCTCCCCCATACTCTAGAATGCTCTACCCCAGCATATCAGACTCTTACCTACTGTAGAATGGTTCAAAAGGAACCTGAAGACCCACATCTTCCGACAAGCCTACAACCTACAATAACCCTCAGTCTATTACACGACTGCACAACCAGCTCTGTCCTCACCTATTGTACCCTCACCCATCACCTGTAGACTGTGAGCACTTGCGGGCAGGGTCCTCTCTCCTCCTGTATTAGTCTGTTTTTGTAATGTTGATGATTGTTGTACTTGTTTGTTATGTATACCCTATTCATTTGTAAAGCACCATGGAATAAATGGCGCTATAATAATAAATAATAATAATATCCAAAGGCAATTACCAGTCTTGTGGCGCTCCTGCTACCAATGGTGGAACATATTGGATGATTTTTGGTCATATGATATGACTGGACCAATATACAAATAAGTAAAGAAATATTTTATTTGTACATTAAAATATGGTTAATTATACTGGTATAGGTATAATTAACCATATTTTAATGTACAAATAAAATATCTCTTTAATTATTTGTATATTGGTCCAGTGATATCATATGACCAAAAATCATCCAATATGTTCCACCTTTGGTAGCAGGAGCGCCGCAAGACTGGTAATTGCCTTTGGAACTTCTTTCACTAAGTGGACCTGCTGGAGGGCTCCTCTATAGTATCCAGTGCGATTGCTGCATACTGCACTATAATCCTATTGGAAAGTGGATGAACTCCTCTTGGATTATTCCAGGCTTTCTAACCTCTGAACCAGGTGAGAGTTCCACTATTTCAAGACCTTTATATATAAAAAAACTCACTACACTCAGATTGGCGCTGCATTTTGTCTCTTTCTATCTTTCCCTCTCTCCAGGGTATTTTTTCAAATAATAATAGTTACAGGAACAGAATTGAGCTTACTACATTAATACAGTAACAGCGGAGCTTACTACAAAGCTATGGGAACAGAACTAGGCTTATTATATAGATAAGGCTGGAGTCACACGTGTGACTGCATTGCATTGCCCAGGCTGTCCGACGGCTCTTCTGGCAGGAACAAGTCTATGTATTTCTTTGCAGCTGACGTGCTTCTGTTAGGGTGAACTCTTAACCAGAGATCACTAGTTGCCTACTGCCTGTTCTAATTGGTATAGACCAAGTGCATGCGTAAAGAATTCACACCAGACACAGTCGGATATGAAATCTCTTCTTGGTCACAGTAAAAATGGCACCGAACAGAGAGAGCAGTACATAGGATGCGTCCTCTTTATATAGGCTAGGGGCGTACACAAGTTCAGATATGCCCATTTAGTGGGACAGTTCATGGGCTAGCCAATGGGGAGATCTGTGTTGCTGTTGATGGGCGGGTCTGACTTCAGTGGATGAATCAATGGTGATTGGAGGGACGTCACCTGGTGGATCCATGCTGATGGTTTGGTCTGTGATGTCATCGGGAGCAATCTTGGGTTCCTCTGAAAACTGACTGGCCTATGTATAGAGAATTCATTTCTTTGAACACACTTTTCACAGTGCTATATGTTCAGAGGTTAATTAACTATTTCATCTTATGGCTCATCTCAACAGTCCCCCATAAATACTTTATTAACCTTCTGACCCTACCGTGGTCCTCTAACACATCAGCTCTAATGCTTTAACTGCAACTTTTTTCATTTTTCTATCCGCTATACAAGCAATGCTAAGCCTTTGCCCCCGCTGGTACAGACTTGATCAGAGAGTTGATCACATCCCGCACACACAGTTCACAGAGGCACAGGTAATGTCCCAGTCCTTAGAACAGACTATTTAATGCTGAAGAGCTCACCCAGATTTTGAGATTAGTCGATTTAGAAAGAGTAAAGCTTGCTTTACACCTTACAATTAAGCATACGATATCGTATGCGATATGACACGCCCCCATCGTATGTGTGGCACGTTCAATTTGTTGACTGTGTCGCACAAACGATTAATTGCCATCACATGTACTTACCTACCATACGACCTCGATGTGGGCGGCGAACATTCACTTCCTGGAGTGGGAGGGACGTTTGGCGTCACACGGCAGCCGGCCAATAGAAGCGGAGGGGCGGAGATGAACGGGACGTAAACATCCCACCCACCTCCTTCCTTCCGCATAGCCGTCAGGAGCCGCGGGACACAGGTAAGCTGCAGTTCATCGTTCCCGGGGTGTCACACACTGCAATGTGTGCTGCCTCGGGAACATTGAACAACCCGACGTTCAATTTTTAGATTTTGAACGACGTGTATGCGATCAACGTTTATTCGTTCAATCGCACATAGGTTTCACATACTACAATATCACTAACGATGCCGGATGTGCGTCACTTACGACGTGACCCCGCCGACACATCGTTAGATATATTGTAGGGTGTAAAGCCCGCTTAAGGCAATTGCAAGAATAAGCTTCTTACCGTTATGCTGCAGCTTTTAGCATTACTGTTTCTGAAAGACTGATTCTCAGTCAACATCTGAGTGCTGTCCGCGTCTTCGAGACTTTTCTACCTGAATACACCTGATTGTATCACAACTCTAATGGATCTCTTCTTGTCTCGGGTCCATAATCTACCACCAAGAGGCCTTTAACAAGATTTCCCTTACGCATGGATCCGATTACCTTCAGTAACACAGAGTAGCACTTTTACAGCTTCAAATACCAGCAAATAAGACAATACCAGTTACCTACAAGTGTATGTTATCCTTAAAAAGTCACTTAAACCCTTAAAATAATTGGTTGGTTCAGGTCAGATACTGTTTTTCCCACCATGAGCCCTTATTTGTGTAATGTTCCTGTACCCATTGTTCCCTTAGTATGGTTATTTCCCATGTATCATGCCCAATCTAGAATTTCTCCATAAGGTTCTATGTGAGATAATCCAGCACTATGTGTGTTGTGACCCTCATTCTGCTGGTACGATGGACTCTTTACAGCGGCTGCTGTCTCCAGATGAGTTTTCCCTCAAGCTTCATGGAAGTTGCTGTGGTCAGGAGAAGCTGGATCGACCCATCTGATTCTGACTCCTGGCGCTTTCTAACTTTTTAGGATCACCCAGTCTCCTGACACTGATTTAGGATCTGGAATTGGAGGATACACATGTTTAACACACTATATAGGCAGTTGTATAAGGCTCACATCACTGGTAAGGATATCACACTGTATCTGAAGTATCTATGAGAAATATAATCACGCTGTAGGTGCTAAACCAAAAATATCTTATATAAAGATCTAATTATTAAGGAAAACGAACATTTGTTACATGATTTGCCAGCGTTCACCGTTATCTTGTGGATCGTTACATTTTTATGTTATAATCATTAAAATTCCAAACAACATACACCCATGTGACTATAGACACAATTAAATATTCCAATAAAGGAGGGGGGCAGGGATTGGGGCAATAGCCCTAAACTCTCCCTACCTCGCAGCGGAGGTCGGCACCCTATAAGGCGAATTGGTGCCCCCGCTCACCGACGGCTCACGCTCCCTATCCCTACACTGCTAAGCTAATACGTGCTGCTAATGTCAGTGAGAGAATATAGAAACCGTGAGATACAGGAGATAAAGAGGCGTCAATATGCAATTATATATATGTAATGACGGTAGGTCCGAAGAGAATCCAGTGGGTCACAAAACGAGACAGAGGCAGAAATAAACAAGGGTTCCTTTACTGGTATGATTCAATATAAATAATGACTGACTTAAGAATCCCTCAAAGCACCACAAAAGTGAAATTAACACACTCATCTTTTAGCCGGAATCAATGCGCCGATCTCAGAGTTCCCGGGTTATGTACATTACCTCAGGAATCGGGAATAAATTTACCTACTCACAAGGTTGAACAAAGAAAAACAATTAAAGGAAACCTGTCAGCAGAAATTTCGCCCAAAACCTAAAAGATTCCCCCTCTGCAGCTCCTGTGCTGCATTCTAGAAAGGTCCCTGTTATTATTGTGCCCCCTTTCTGACCAAAATAAAGACTTTATAAAGTGGTACCTTTTTGTATTCAGATTCTGTAAATGTGACACGGGGCGGGCTGCCTGGTGACCATTATTCTGCCTCCTGCCGCTTTAGGCCGTACCCCATCGCTCATTTCCATAGCTGTGGACGCCGCCCAGTGCTCCACAGGTCCCCGCGCATGCCCAGTGCCTATCTCTCGTGGATGAGCACTGTGCCCAGTGTCACCGCTGGTGACGTGCGCGCAGGCTTTAGATTATGGGCGGTGCTGTAATGTTTATTACCAAGCAATCGCCCATAATCGCGGGACTGCGCTTTCCTCCTCGGCCTCCTTCGTTCTGCGCAAGCGCGGTGCTGCTAACCCCACGTCACCTCCTTCCCATCTTGCCCTGAGGCAGGAAATAGATGGGAGGAGCGCGGAGCAGCACAACACCGATCATGAGGAGACGCGGAGAGAAGATTACCGGCGAACACAGTAAAAAAACAGCCAAAACAAACAGTCACATATTGTGTTCTGTGTAGTGAACATCATTAAACTTTTTTTTGTTTGTTTTTTTTTCTTCCCCACAATGTCCTTACTATTTATGTGTTCCACTATCTATACCTTATTCATTCTACCAATCGATTACTGTATCTATCCCTTTCAATCCAACTCTGACTCTCCCTCTGTGTCTACATCTCTACTTTCACACAATAAAAACAATAAACTATTATTTTTATTGCACATCTCTCCTTTTTTTTGTCTATTCTTCTTGATATTTATCCCTCTATCTCTACACCTATATGTCTCGCTACCTCTGTCTATATCTCTCGCTCACTATATCTGTATCTGTTACCTTCTACATTTCTTTCTCTCTATCTTTCTCTCGCTCTCTATGTCGCTTTCTCCCTCTCTATTTGTATATTCATTTCTCTTTCTCTCTATTTCTCTCTGTCACTCTATTTCTGGCTCTCTCTCTGTCTATCTTTGTCTCTCTCCCTCTATCTGTCTCTATTTTTCTCTCTCTTTCTCTGTCTTTCTTTCTCTGTCTCTTTCTCTCTCTATTTCTCACTCTTTGCATTTCTCTATTTATCTCACTCCTCTTTCTCTCTATCCATCTTTCTATTCCTCTCTATCCATCTTTCTCTCTTTTTGCTCTTTCTCTCTTTTTCTCTTTCCCTCTCTCTGTTTCTCTCTTTCTTTCTTTGTCTCTCTCTCTTTCTCTATCCCTCTCTTTCTTCCTCTCTTTTTATCTCTTTTTCTCTCTCTTTGTCACTCAATTTCTCACTCTTTGCATTACTCTATTTATCTCACTACTCTATTTCTCTCTATCCATCTTTCTCTTTTTTCCTCTTTCTCTTTCTTTCTCTCTATCCCTCTTTCTCTCTCTATCCCTCTCCATCCCTCTCTTTTTCTGTTTCACTCTTTAAATTTCTGTTTCTTTCTCTCTCTTCTCTATTTCTCGCTCTCTCTGTCTCTCTCTTTCTCTGTCTCTCTTTCTCTCACTATTTCTCACTCTCTTTGTCATTCAATTTCTCACTCTTTGCATTTCTCTATTTATCTCACTCCTCTTTCTCTCTATCCATCTTTCTATTTCTCTCTATCCATCTTTCTCTTTTTTGCTCTCTCTTTCTCTCTCTCTTTGTCTCTTTCTCTGTTTCTCTCTCTTTCTCTATCCCTCTCTATTTCTTCCTCTCTTTTTATCTCTTTTTCTCTCTTTGTCACTCAATTTCTCACTCTTTTCATTACTCTATTTATTTCACTACTTTATTTCTTTCTATCCATCTTTCTCTTTTTTCATCTTTCTCTTTCTTTATCTCTATCCCTCTCTCTCTCTATCCCTCTCTTTTTCTATCTGTTTCACTCTTTAAATTTCTCTTTCTTTCTCGCTCTTCTCTATTTCTCTCTCTCTCTTTCTCTCTCTTTGTCACTCAGTTTCTCACTCTTTGCATTTCTCTATTTCTCACTCTTTCTCTCTATCCATCTTTCTATTTCTCTATCCATCTTTCTCTTTTTTGCTCTCTCTCTATCCCTCTTTCTCTATCCCTCTTTATTTCTTCCTCTCTTTTTCTCTCTCTTTGTCACTCAATTTCTCACTCTTTTCATTACTCTATTTATTTCACTACTCTATTTCTCTCTATCCATCTTTCTCTTTTTTCCTCTTTCTCTCTATCCCTCTTTCTCTCTATCCCTCTCCATCCCGCTCTTTTTCTGTTTCACTCTTTAAATTTCTGTTTCTTTCTCTCTCTTCTCTATTTCTCTCTCTCTTTCTCTGTCTCTCTCTCTGTCTCTCTTTCTCTCTAAATCTCTTTTTCTTTGTCTCTCTCTCTCTGTCTCTCTTTCTCTGTCTCTTTCTGTCTCTCTCTTTCTCTCTCTCTTTGTCACTCAATTTCGCACTCTTTGCATTTCTCTATTTATCTCACTCCTCTTTCTCTCTATCCATCTTTCTATTTCTCTCTATCCATCTTTCTCTTTTTTGCTCTCTTTCTCTCTCTATGTCTCTCTTTCTCTGTCTCTTTCTCTTTTTCTCTGTCTTTCTCTCTCTTTCTTTCTCTATCCCTCTCTATTGCTTCCTCTCTTTTTATCTTTTTCTCTCTCTTTGTCACTCAATTTCTCACTCTTTTCATTACTCTATTTATCTCACTACTCTATTTCTATCCATCTTTCTCTTTTTTCATCTTTCTCTTTCTCTCTATCCCTCTTTCTCTCTCTATCCCTCTCCATCCCTCTCTTTTTCTATCTGTTTCACTCTTTACATTTCTCTTTCTTTCTCTCTCTTCTCTATTTCTCTCTCTTTCTCTATCCCTCTCTTTCTATCTCTTTTTCTCTCTCTTTGTCACTCAATTTCTCACTCTTTGCATTACTCTATTTATCTCACTATTCTATTTCTCTCTATCCATCTTTCTCTTTTTTCCTCTTTCTTTCTCTCTATCCCTCTCCATCCCTCTATTTTTCTGTTTCACTCTTTAAATTTCTTTTTCTTTCTCTCTTCTCTATTTCTCTCTCTCTCTTTCTCTCTCTCTTTCTGTCTCTCTATCTGTCTCTCTTTCTCTCTCTTTGTCACTCAATTTCTCACTCTTTGCATTTCTCTATTTATCTCTCTCCTCTTTCTCTCTATCCATCTTTCTATTTCTCTCTATCCATGTTTCTCGCTCTCTTTCTCTCTCTCTCTATCCCTCTCTTTCTTCCTCTCTTTTTATCTCTTTTTCTCTCTTTGTCACTCAATTTCTCACTCTTTACATTACTCTATTTATCTCACTACTCTATTTCTCTCTATCATCTCTCTTTTTTCCTCTTTCTCTCTCTATCCCTCTCCATCCCTCTCTTTTTCTGTTTCACTCTTTAAATTTCTGTTTCTTTCTCTCTCTTCTCTATTTCTCGCTCTCTGTCTCTCTCTCTTTCTCTCTCTTTGTCACTCAATTTCTCACTCTTTGCATTTCTCTATATTATGATATTGATGTCCAGCGTGATAGCACCCGCCCCCATCATACATGAAATATCTTGTGATTGCTGCCGTAGCGAACCTAATCGCTACGGCACCATCACACGCCCATCCATGGTCGGCGGCATCGCTGTGACTTACGAACAAAAACTACTTAAAGGGGTAGGTGCGTTCGGCGTCACATTGACGTCACCGGGACGTCAATAAGTTGCAGCCCAATAGAAGCGGAAGGGCGTAGAGGACCGGGACATTACTTCACGCCCACCTCCTTCCTTCTGCATTGCTGTTGGACGCAGGTAAGGAGATGTTTGTCGTTCCTGCGGTGTCACACACAGCCATGTGTGACGCCGCAGGAGCGACAAACAATATTATATCTCCTGATGTAGCAACATTATTGAAATTTACAACGTTACACAGATAAGTGCTTTTATTAAGCTTCTGTGCTTGTTCATCATGGAGCTTAGTATTTTCACGTTGCGATGTCGCTACCGGCGCCGAATGTGCGTCAATAACGACGTGACCCCGACGATATATCGGTAGCGATGTCAAAACGTGTAAAGTACCCCTAACTCTCTGTTTCTGTGTGTCTTTCTGTCCCTCTATCTCGTTCTCTTTCTGTATCTCTCTCTTTATATTTTTGTATGTATATCTATCTCATAATATATGTCTCTCTATATGTTTCTCTCTATATCTAACTATTTTTATAGGTATTTCTCTACATCTATCTTTATCTATATCTCTATCTTTCTGTTTATAACTATCTATCTCACTCGCTCTATTTATCTCTGTATAGCTACAGTTTTATGTGCCTATAGCTGAGAAAGGAGCAGGACACAAGCTTGGAAAATACCAGCATAACATAGGAATAGTTAAAAGTAAACTATAAATAAATACAAAAGGTATAATCACATATACGTAATAAACCATAAAAATAATTTATTTTTAAACATCGTTTTAATTTCTTGATATCCCTTTAAAAATTGATTGATATTTTTTGTTAGAATAAATAATTTATATATCCATTATAAGTTTGAAATAACATTTTACATTCTATAATTGTAGAAATAGAATGGATAACATTCAAGAGGAAGAAATACATAACATGGCAAGTAGTCATTACCGTACCCGTTGTAGTTTTTTTTGGGTGTGTTTAGGCAAACTTTGGAATAACGTTCGTTATGGAACCAGACTCTGGTAACGAAGGTAAATATCGTGTAACCAAGGAAAGGGCTTCTTGGTTACCCAATATTTAGATTGGTTACCAGCGTCCGAAGAAGCCGGCTCCCTGCACATTCAGTTGTTGCTCTCTCGCTGTCACACACAGCGATGTGTGCTTCACAGCGGGAGAGCGACAACCAAAAAATGGTCCAGGACATTCAGCAACAACCAGCGACCTCACAGCAGGGGCCAGGTTGTGGCTTGATGTCACACACAGCAACATCGCTAGCAAGTTGTGCCTCAGCAGCGATGTTGCTTAGTGAGACCTGGCCTTTAGTTGACACACGCAACAACATTGCTAAAGCGGCCGGATGTGCATCACAAATTCAGTGACCACAACGAGCTCGCTTTAGCGCTGTCGTAGCGTGTAAAGCGGCAAATACTTTATTACATTGTGGAATTGGAATTCTGTTCAGATTGGTCACAGGTTTTTTATGTAATTTCAATGTAACAGGAGAACCATAACATAATTGTGATATTGATGGAACGACACCAGCAGCCGATGTGAGTTTAGGCTTCTTTTTTTTTTTAAGTGTATCAACTAGTGTTATGAGATGAGGTTGTTCCTACATTGAACGATTATAGTGTGATCTTATCAAAATTTAATATTCTTATTAGCATTTACAAATACATACTGGTAGACAAATCTTGTTATTCTAATTTTTAAAAAAAAATTAAAAAGAAATTTCACTACAATAATTCTACTTACATTTATTCTAGGTACAGGAAGAACATGTAATTGCCGATGTAGACGACCTAATGATTCAAATTTCTAGTAGGGCAGATAATGAGTTGGTGGTGGAAACAAACTACACCGTTTTGGGCTGTATAGTTGGTGATCAATATTACAATCTACAGGTATTCACTTTTAAAGTTTCTTTTACTTTGTTAGATATAAAAAATTTAAAACAAGAGTCTGCTTCATTATACCTTTTAACAATTTTCATCTCAAAGACTTTGATTTATGTTTTATTTAATTTAAAACTACTAAACAAATAAGCGTCAACATAAATTACAAGACGTTCAGCCAGAAAATGTTTAGTGTTGGTTTTCTATTTCTAGTTCAAATTTTCATTGACGGAATTATTATTGCTGACCTGAATTACAGAATTAGGGTTTGTTGTCTCGTACTAATTTAGTTACCCATACACCCAGGTAGTCCATCATTACACAAAGTCGTCCATGGAAAAATCTGTAGGTGTGAAAATTAAAATGTAATTTTATTATGTGTGTGAACGTACCCAACACAAAGCGGACAAGCTTAGTTGTTATACACACCTTTCTTTGATTATTTACCAATACTAAATCATAATAATTTTTTAAATTTTTTTATGATTTTTAAGAGTTTATTTGAGGATGTCCAAGATCAACACAATGATACCTCGCCCACTAATACTTCCTCTACTAATGATGTGACTACTCAAGTTATTAACAATGTATGTTCAACAGCGCAAAGCAACACTCATGATTCTGACAGTGATGATGAGGTACTTAGTTAAAAATGTATTTAAAATAGCAATATTTACAGTTATATTTACATCATCGCTGTGAGTTCTCAAAGAACTTCAATACCTTCATGTTTTGTTATCTGTCCACACAATCATCATGGGTGACTTCAATATCACAATTGACATTTCCCACTCACCTTTCACAAAATGTATAACACTCAATTCCTACTTCAGCCTCACCGAATGTTCCTCCACAGCAGTCAGGAAGATAGATTGAACTAATCTTCACTCGACTATCTTCCCCATCCAACCTATCAAAATAAAAACTACTGCTGTCTCTCCTAAACGTACTAACTTTATATTCACTCTCTTCTACAAGTACCCAACAACGCCACCACAAATATTTATTCCAACGCAAACCTTAAAAAACACAGTAAAATAATTACCCTTTATCAGACCCTGGTCACTCTTGAAGACACTGCTTCTTCACTAGAATGAGATGCTGCTGTGTCTTTATAGAACAGCACACTGTCTGCAGCTATTGAATCGTCCACACCCGTCCAGCTAACAAAACACACACGCTAAACATGTACGGTAACCTTGGTACATGAGCCAGACTAAGAAATTAGTCGTGTTTCCTGTATTGCTGATCGCAGACAGAAAAGCACTTCATTCAATAGAAACACATTATCTCGTCTATCAACATCATAGACGTTGCGCTACCTTTCATCTCATCAGACCTAGGCTACCTCACTTTCAGTGACTCAAACTCTAACACCACTTGATCATCTCTCACCCTGTTGCTGTGCCCCAGCACATTGTCCATGAATAGAAAAACAAATGTAAATTAAAAGCATTTATGACATATGTTAGTGCATATGTTATATTTCAAACACAAGTACAATGTTATTTGATTATTTATTATGCTTCTACTGATTTTGGCTAAAAAGGATCAAACAATTTAACATTTTTAATATCAACATTGTATGCAGAACAAAAATAAAATAATTTAAAATAATAGTAACAGATCTTTAGATATTATCTATAACATTAACTATTCATATTTATTTCCCCACAGATGAAAACACTGCTTTCCCAATTAAAAATAAAATTTGGAGGAGACAGTGCAAACGAAGAGTGTTTTCCATCAAACCCTTTTCGTATTGATAATGCTAGATTTATAGAATTCAATGAAGATCCTGAAGAGAATCGAATTGGAAATATTGTTTGGTGCAAATGTGCAAAATGTGTTGCAATGCCAACAAATAAAGAATCTATATGCTGTATTGAAGTGGATAATGTTGAGCCATACATGTCTAACTTGGCATGTATTACGGACCACGATTTTTTTTTGACTTTCTGATAACTTTTAGAAACATTTTATGTAATACAAGACTGAGTTAAGGTGGCTTTACACGCAATGAGATCACTAAAGCGATCTCGTTGGGGTCACATAATTTGTGTGGCACATCTGGACGCTTTTGCAATGTCATTGTGGTGACACCTATGAGCGATCTTGAATCGTTGCCAAAATATTCAAAAACGCTCTTTGGTGACATGACCCCCTCTTCACAACTATCGTTGCTGCTACAGTAACGATGTTGTTTGTCTTTTCTGCGACAGCACACGTCACTGTGTGTGACACCGCTGGAACGACAAACATCTCCTTACCTGCGTCCACCGGAAAAGGAGGAAGGAAGGAGGTGGGTGTCATGTTCCGTCCGGTCCTCTCCTCCCCTCCTTTTCTATTGGGCGGCGGTTCAGTGACGCTGCAAAAACACACTTACAAAGGAGGTGCATCAAAGGTCACAGCGACGTTGCTGCACAGGTATGTGCGTGTGACGCTGCCGAAGCGATAATGTTCACTACGGGAGCGATCAACACATATTGTGCCACCAACGGGGGCGGGTGCTATCGCACGAGACATGGTTAGCCGATGCTAGCAATGTCTCATCATGTAAAGCGGCCTTTATTCATAACCTGCTTTTTGAGCATGCTTTTTCCCAGTTAACAAATTAAATTATCAAAGTAAATTTATATTTTATTTTTTTGGTTACAGTAAATCACGGAAAACATGTTATCGAAGCTTCACAGCTTGGATACATGGACATCTAGGGAGAGGCAACAGACGTCCAATACCATCGTGTGTAGTCAACAAAGTCCGTGAAGCTTTTCCAGATGCTGATGAATCTTACATGGGATTCAAGGCGACTAATGAGAAACCAGCGGAATTCATGTGTTTAGAGTGAATTTTTTCCTTTGTGGTTTGAATACTGATAGTTTTATAAAATCTAAATTTACTGTATTTCAATTGTTAGATTACTTTACTTTGTTGTGGTTCAGGAATGCATATATGTATTAAAAAAACAGATACGATTAGATTACATTTCGGTATTTCACTTGTTATGGATCTAAGCATATAACAGTATTGAACATTTCTTATAACATCAAATTTAAAACAAACAACTACTTTTGATTTGCATTGATGTTATTTTGTATGTTTATGTGCAATATGTAAAAAAAAATTTTGTGCCTTAATTGTTTTTTTTTCAATAGGTTTTAAAGTATCAAAACTCAGCAATATTTCATTACACTACATCATGCAAGAAAAATAATAATCAATATATAAATAGATATTACAAATGAAATTTGTACCCGATCTGTCCACATGGTTTCACAATTAATGTTGACGCACTCGTAACACTATCAGTTCATGGATAATATAATGCAGTATATCTGTCATAAAAGTTATTGGCATAATGGAAAAAGTACATTTTAGTTTACTCATGAAGGTACAATAGGCGCTGCAGACTTGATCTGGCAACCATCACAGTTCTTGCCAATCACAGTCCTCTTAACCAGCTTAGGTGTATCCTGCTGGTCACTTCATCTACAGATTATATAACAACTTGATTAAATTTAGGCGTAAAGGCCCCGTCACACACAGATAATTATTTGTCAGATCTGTGGTTGCAGTGAAATCATGGACATATTGTTCCATTTGTACACAGCCACAAATCTGGCAGTGATTGTCCATAATTTCACTGCAACCACAGATCTGCCGCAGATTTTTCCGTGTGACAGGCCCTTTAGTCTCTCTTCCGTGATTAAATATTGAGTGTTACACTGTTCTGGTGTCTTGGTGGCGTTACACAACTATTATTTTTACAGTACACGTATTAATAGTTTTTTTTAATTGTGTGGTGGCGTGGTTGAAATTTTGCCTTTGAAATGGTGCAATGTGAGACCACAATGGTGAAAAGAAGGGGTTGTAGGCTACATTCCCGTTACCTTTCTCCATCTTTTTTCCTCTTTCTTTCTCTCTCTTTCTCTCTATCCCTCTTTCTCTCTATCCCTCTCCATCCCTCTCTTTTTCTGTTTCACTCTTTAAATTTCTGTTTCTTTCTCTCTTTATTTCTCTCTCTCTCTTTCTCTGTCTCTCTCTCTGTCTCTTTCTCTCTAAATCTCTCTCTCTTTCTTTCTGTCTCTCTCTCTCTCTTTCTCCCTCTGCTTGTAACTCAATTTCTCACTCTTTGCATTTCTCTATTTATCTCACTCCTCTTTCTCTCTATCCATCTTTCTATTTCTCTCTATCCATCTTTCTCTTTTTTGCTCTCTTTCTCTCTTTCTCTCTCTCTCTGTCTCTCTTTCTCTCTGTCTTTCTCTCTCTCTTTCTCTATCCCTCTCTATTGCTTCCTCTCTTTTTATCTCTTTTTCTCTCTTTGTCACTCAATTTCTCACTCTTTTCATTACTCTATTTATCTCACTACTCTATTTCTATCCATCTTTCTCTTTTTTCATCTTTCTCTTTCTCTCTATCCCTCTTTCTCTCTCTATCCCTCTCTTTTTCACTCTTTACATTTCTCTTTCTTTCTCTCTCTTCTCTATTTCTCTCTCTTTCTCTATCCCTCTCTTTCTATCTCTTTTTCTCTCTCTTTGTCACTCAATTTCTCACTCTTTGCATTACTCTATTTATCTCACTCCTCTATTTCTCTCTATCCATCTTTCTCTTTTTTTCCTCTTTCTTTCTCTCTATCCCTCTTTCTCTCTCTATCCCTCTCCATCCCTCTCTTTTTCTGTTTCACTCTTTAAATTTCTTTCTCTCGCTTCTCTATTTCTCTCTCTCTCTCTTTCTCTGTCTCTCTCTCTGTCTCTCTCTCTCTTTGTCACTCAATTTCTCACTCTTTGCATTTCTCTATTTATCTCACTCCTCTTTCTCTCTATCCATGTTTCTATTTCTGTCTATCCATCTTTCTCTTTTTTGCTCTCTCTTTCTCTCTCTCTTTGTCTCTCTCTCTCTATCCCTCTCTTTCTTCCTCTCTTTTTATCTTTTTCTCTCTCTTTGTCACTCAATTTCTCACTCTTTGCATTACTCTATTTATCTCACTACTCTATTTCTCTCTATCCATCTCTCTTTTTTCCTCTTTCTCTCTCTTTATCTCTATCCCTCTTTCTCTCTCATCCCTCTTTTTTTCTGTTTCACTCTTTAAATTTCTGTTTCATTCTCTCTCTTCTCTATTTCTCGCTCTCTCTGTCTCTCTCTCTGTCTCTCTCTCTTTCTCTGTCTCTCTCTTTGTCACTCAATTTCTCACTTTGCATTTCTCTATATTATGATATTGATGTCCAGCGTGATAGCACCCGCCCCCATCATACATGAAATATCTTGTGATTGCTGTCGTAGCGAACCTAATCTCTACGGCACCATCACACGCCCATCCATGGTCGGCGGCATCGCTGTGACTTACGAACAAAAACTACTTAAAGGGGTAGGTGCGTTCGGCGTCACATTGACGTCACCGGGACGTCAATAAGTTGCAGCCCAATAGAAGCGGAAGGGCGTAGAGGACCGGGACATTACTTCACGCCCACCTCCTTCCTTCTGCATTGCTGTTGGACGCAGGTAAGGAGATGTTTGTCGTTCCTGCGGTGTCACACACAGCCATGTGTGACGCCGCAGGAGCGACAAACAACATTATATCTCCTGATGTAGCAACATTATTGAAATTTACGTTACACAGATAAGTGCTTTTATTAAGCTTCTGTGCTTGTTCATCATGGAGCTTAGTATTTTCACGTTGCGATGTCGCTACCGGCGCCGAATGTGCGTCAATAACGACGTGACCCCGACGATATATCGGTAGCGATGTCAAAACATGTAAAGTACCCCTAACTCTCTGTTTCTGTTTGTCTCTCTGTCCCTCTATCTCGTTCTCTTTCTGTATCTCTCTCTTTATATTTTTGTATGTATATCTATCTCATAATATATGTCTCTCTCTATATGTTTCTCTCTATATCTAACTATTTTTATAGGTATTTCTCTACATCTATCTTTATCTATATCTCTATCTTTCTGTTTATAACTATCTATCTCACTCGCTCTATTTATCTCTGTATAGCTACAGTTTTATGTGCCTATAGCTGAGAAAGGAGCAGGACACAAGCTTGGAAAATACCAGCATAACATAGGAATAGTTAAAAGTAAACTATAAATAAATACAAAAGGTATAATCACATATACGTAATAAACCATAAAAATAATTTATTTTTAAACATCGTTTTAATTTCTTGATATCCCTTTAAAAATTGATTGATATTTTTTGTTAGAATAAATAATTTATATATCCATTATAAGTTTGAAATAACATTTTACATTCTATAATTGTAGAAATAGAATGGATAACATTCAAGAGGAAGAAATACATAACATGGCAAGTAGTCATTACCGTACCCGTTGTAGTTTTTTTTGGGTGTGTTTAGGCAAACTTTGGAATAACGTTCGTTATGGAACCAGACTCTGGTAACGAAGGTAAATATCGTGTAACCAAGGAAAGGGCTTCTTGGTTACCCAATATTTAGATTGGTTACCAGCGTCCGAAGAAGCCGGCTCCCTGCACATTCAGTTGTTGCTCTCTCGCTGTCACACACAGCGATGTGTGCTTCACAGCGGGAGAGCGACAACCAAAAAATGGTCCAGGACATTCAGCAACAACCAGCGACCTCACAGCAGGGGCCAGGTTGTGGCTTGATGTCACACACAGCAACATCGCTAGCAAGTTGTGCCTCAGCAGCGATGTTGCTTAGTGAGACCTGGCCTTTAGTTGACACACGCAACAACATTGCTAAAGCGGCCGGATGTGCATCACAAATTCAGTGACCACAACGAGCTCGCTTTAGCGCTGTCGTAGCGTGTAAAGCGGCAAATACTTTATTACATTGTGGAATTGGAATTCTGTTCAGATTGGTCACAGGTTTTTTATGTAATTTCAATGTAACAGGAGAACCATAACATAATTGTGATATTGATGGAACGACACCAGCAGCCGATGTGAGTTTAGGCTTCTTTTTTTTTTAAGTGTATCAACTAGTGTTATGAGATGAGGTTGTTCCTACATTGAACGATTATAGTGTGATCTTATCAAAATTTAATATTCTTATTAGCATTTACAAATACATACTGGTAGACAAATCTTGTTATTCTAATTTTTAAAAAAAAATTAAAAAGAAATTTCACTACAATAATTCTACTTACATTTATTCTAGGTACAGGAAGAACATGTAATTACCGATGTAGACGACCTAATGATTCAAATTTCTAGTAGGGCAGATAATGAGTTGGTGGTGGAAACAAACTACACCGTTTTGGGCTGTATAGTTGGTGATCAATATTACAATCTACAGGTATTCACTTTTAAAGTTTCTTTTACTTTGTTAGATATAAAAAAATTAAAACAAGAGTCTGCTTCATTATACCTTTTAACAATTTTCATCTCAAAGACTTTGATTTATGTTTTATTTAATTTAAAACTACTAAACAAATAAGCGTCAACATAAATTACAAGACGTTCAGCCAGAAAATGTTTAGTGTTGGTTTTCTATTTCTAGTTCAAATTTTCATTGACGGAATTATTATTGCTGACCTGAATTACAGAATTAGGGTTTGTTGTCTCGTACTAATTTAGTTACCCATACACCCAGGTAGTCCATCATTACACAAAGTCGTCCATGGAAAAATCTGTAGGTGTGAAAATTAAAATGTAATTTTATTATGTGTGTGAACGTACCCAACACAAAGCGGACAAGCTTAATTGTTATACACACCTTTCTTTGATTATTTACCAATACTAAATCATAATAATTTTTTAAACTTTTTTATGATTTTTAAGAGTTTATTTGAGGATGTCCAAGATCAACACAATGATACCTCGCCCACTAATACTTCTTCTACTAATGATGTGACTACTCAAGTTATTAACAATGTATGTTCAACAGCGCAAAGCAACACTCATGATTCTGACAGTGATGATGAGGTACTTAGTTAAAAATGTATTTAAAATAGCAATATTTACAGTTATATTTACATCATCGCTGTGAGTTCTCAAAGAACTTCAATACCTTCATGTTTTGTTATCTTTCCACACTATCATCATGGGTGACTTCAATATCACCATTGACATTTCCCACTCACCTTTCACAAAATGTATAACACTCAATTCCTAATTCAGCCTCACCGAATGTTCCTCCACAGCAGTCAGGAAGATAGCTTGAACTAATCTTCACTCGACTATCTTCCCCATCCAACCTATCAAAATAAAAACTACTGCTGTCTCTCCTAAACGTACTAACTTTATATTCACTCTCTTCTACAAGTACCCAACAACGCCACCACAAATATTTATTCCAACGCAAACCTTAAAAAAACCCAGTAAAATAATTACCCTTTATCAGACCCTGGTCACTCTTGAAGACACTGCTTCTTCACTAGAATGAGATGCTGCTGTGTCTTTATAGAACAGCACACTGTCTGCAGCTATTGAATCGTCCACACCCGTCCAGCTAACAAAACACACACGCTAAACATGTACGGTAACCTTGGTACATGAGCCAGACTAAGAAATTAGTCGTGTTTCCTGTATTGCTGATCGCAGACAGAAAAGCACTTCATTCAATAGAAACACATTATCTCGTCTATCAACATCATAGACGTTGCGCTACCTTTCATCTCATCAGACCTAGGCTACCTCACTTTCAGTGACTCAAACTCTAACACCACTTGATCATCTCTCACCCTGTTGCTGTGCCCCAGCACATTGTCCATGAATAGAAAAACAAATGTAAATTAAAAGCATTTATGACATATGTTAGTGCATATGTTATATTTCAAACACAAGTACAATGTTATTTGATTATTTATTATGCTTCTACTGATTTTGGCTAAAAAGGATCAAACAATTTAACATTTTTAATATCAACATTGTATGCAGAACAAAAATAAAATAATTTAAAATAATAGTAACAGATCTTTAGATATTATCTATAACATTAACTATTCATATTTATTTCCCCACAGATGAAAACACTGCTTTCCCAATTAAAAATAAAATTTGGAGGAGACGGTGCAAACGAAGAGTGTTTTCCATCAAACCCTTTTCGTATTGATAATGCTAGATTTATAGAATTCAATGAAGATCCTGAAGAGAATCGAATTGGAAATATTGTTTGGTGCAAATGTGCAAAATGTGTTGCAATGCCAACAAATAAAGAATCTATATGCTGTATTGAAGTGGATAATGTTGAGCCATACATGTCTAACTTGGCATGTATTACGGACCACGATTTTTTTTTGACTTTCTGTCAGCGAGAGGAAACGGTTGACATAATTCAAAGGATAGTGGGTATGAATGTAGGTCCTTCTCAAACCAAGGAACAAAATCGGTAATTTTTTTCAAAAAAATTCCATTGTAGAAAAAGAGCCTTACATAACAATAGTCGATTTTAAAAGAAATATATTGTAACGATCAATTTACAAACGTGACAGTACATTTTATAAAGGTATTTGTGGAGTCTACCTGTGGCAGTCTGGGACAAACATGCAACATTATGTAATGCATCACTGGTGCAGCATAAGGTGCTACGCTAGTTGTATAAAACTGAAATCTGTTCAGATTTTGTCGGAAAAAAATATGTACTATTGATGAATTGGACAACCATGCAAGAGCAGACCCCATGCTTACTACTCCATTGTTTCGACAATTGAACCAAAAACATAAAAACATTTGGATTCACTAATTGGTAATGCACTGATTCTTTCTAAAAAAAAATTAAAAACATTTGCTAACTTTTAGAAACATTTTATGTAATACAAGACTGAGTTAAGGTGGCTTTACACGCAATGAGATCACTAAAGCGATCTCGTTGGGGTCACATAATTTGTGTGGCACATCTGGACGCTTTTGCAATGTCGTTGTGGTGACACCTATGAGCGATCTTGAATCGTTGCCAAAATATTCAAAAACGCTCTTTGGTGACATGACCCCCTCTTCACAACTATCGTTGCTGCTACAGTAACGATGTTGTTTGTCTTTCCTGCGACAGCACACGTCACTGTGTGTGACACCGCTGGAACGACAAACATCTCCTTACCTGCGTCCACCGGAAAAGGAGGAAGGAAGGAGGTGGGTGTCATGTTCCGTCCGGTCCTCTCCTCCCCTCCTTTTCTATTGGGCGGCGGTTCAGTGACGCTGCAAAAACACACTTACAAAGGAGGTGCATCAAAGGTCACAGCGACGTTGCTGCACAGGTATGTGCGTGTGACGCTGCCGAAGCGATAATGTTCACTACGGGAGCGATCAACACATATTGTGCCACCAACGGGGGCGGGTGCTATCGCACGAGACATGGTTAGCCGATGCTAGCAATGTCTCATCATGTAAAGCGGCCTTTATTCATAACCTGCTTTTTGAGCATGCTTTTTCCCAGTTAACAAATTAAATTATCAAAGTAAATTTATATTTTATTTTTTTGGTTACAGTAAATCACGGAAAACATGTTATCGAAGCTTCACAGCTTGGATACATGGACATCTAGGGAGAGGCAACAGACGTCCAATACCATCGTGTGTAGTCAACAAAGTCCGTGAAGCTTTTCCAGATGCTGATGAATCTTACATGGGATTCAAGGCGACTAATGAGAAACCAGCGGAATTCATGTGTTTAGAGTGAATTTTTTCCTTTGTGGTTTGAATACTGATAGTTTTATAAAATCTAAATTTACTGTATTTCAATTGTTAGATTACTTTACTTTGTTGTGGTTCAGGAATGCATATATGTATTAAAAAGAAGGGAATTTTGTTACTTACCGTAAATTCCTTTTCTTCTAGCTCTAATTGGGAGACCCAGACGATTGGGGTATAGCTACTGCCTCCGGAGGCCACACAAAGCACTACACTAAAAAGTGCAAGGCCCCTCCCCTTCTGGCTATACCCCCCCGTGGTATCACGGGTTCTCCAGTTTTAGTGCCAAAGCAAGAAGGAGGAAAGCCAATAACTGGTTTAAACAAATTAACTCCGAGTAACATCGGAGAACTGAAAAACCGTTCAACATGAACAACATGTGTACCCGCAAACAACAAAAACATCCCGAAGGACAACAGGGCGGGTGCTGGGTCTCCCAATAAGAGCTAGAAGAAAAGGAATTTACGGTAAGTAACAAAATTCCCTTCTTCTTCAGCGCTCTATTGGGAGACCCAGACGATTGGGACGTCCAAAAGCTGTCCCTGGGTGGGTAAAGAAATACCTCATGTTAGGGCTGCAAAACAGCCCTCCCCTACGGGGGTGTCACTGCCGCCTGCAGGACTCTTCTACCTAAGCTGGCATCCGCCGAAGCATAGGTATGCACCTGATAATGCTTGGTGAAAGTGTGCAGACTGGACCAGGTAGCTGCCTGGTACACTTGTTGAGCCGAAGCCTGGTGTCGTAATGCCCAGGACGCACCCACGGCTCTGGTTGAGTGGGCTTTTAGCCCTGAAGGAACCGGAAGCCCCGCAGAACGGTAGGCCTCTAGAATTGGTTCTTTGATCCATCGAGCCAGGGTGGCTTTAGAAGCCTGCAACCCCTTGCGCGGACCAGCGACAAGGACAAAAAGTGCATCGGAACGGCGCATGGGCGCCGTGCGGGAAATGTAGAGTCTGAGTGCTCTCACCAGATCTAACAAACGTAAGTCCTTTTCATACCGGTGAACCGGATGAGGACAAAAAGAAAGGCAAGGATATATCCTGATTAAGATGAAATGAGGATACGACCTTAGGGAGAAACTCCGGAATGGGGCGCAGCACTACCTTGTCCTGGTGGAACACCAGGAAGGGAGCCTTGGATGACAGAGCTGCCAGCTCAGACACTCGCCGAAGCGATGTGATCGCAACGAGAAACGCCACCTTCTGTGACAGGCGAGAAAGGAAACTTCCTTCAGAGGCTCGAAAGGCGGCTTCTGGAGAGCAACTAATACCCTGTTGAGATCCCATGGATCTAACGGCCGCTTGTACGGGGGTACGATATGACAGACCCCCTGTAGGAACGTGCGCACCTTAGAAAGACGTGCTAGACGCTTCTGAAAAAACACGGATAGTGCCGAGACTTCCCCCTTAAGGAAGCCGAGCGACAAGCCCTTTTCTAACCCCGATTGCAGGAAGGAAAGAAAAGTAGGCAATGCAAATGGCCAGGGAGACACTCCCTGAGCCGAGCACCAGGTTAAGAAAATCTTCCACGTTCTGTGGTAGATCTTAGCAGAGGTGGACTTCCTAGCCTGTTTCATGGAGGCAACGACCCCTTGGGATAATCCTGAAGACGCTAGGATCCAGGACTCAATGGCCACACAGTCAGGTTCAGGCCCGCAGAATTCCGATGGAAAAACGGCCCTTGGGACAGTAAGTCTGGCCAGCCTGGTAGTGACCACGGTCGGCCGACCGTGAGATGCCACAGATCCGGGTACCACGATCTCCTCGGCCAGTCTGGGGCGACGAGTATGACGCGGCTGCAATCGGATCTGATTTTTTGCGCAGTACTCTGGGCAAGAGTGCCAGAGGTGGAAACACATATGTGAGCCGGAACTGCGACCAATCTTGCACTAAGGCGTCTGCCGCCAGAGCTCTGTGATCGCGCGATCGTGCCATAAATGCCGGGACCTTGTTGTTGTGCCGAGACGCCATTAGGTCGACGTCCGGCACACCCCAGCGGCGACAGATTTCCTGAAACACGTCCGGGTGAAGGGACCATTCCCCTGCGTCCATACCCTGGCGACTGAGGAAGTCTGCTTCCCAGTTTTCTACGCCCGGGATGTGAACTGCGGATATGGTGGATGCTGTGTCCTCCACCCACATGAGGATTCGCCGGACTTCCTGGAAGGCTTGCCGACTGCGCGTCCCTCCTTGGTGGTTGATGTATGCCACCGCTGTGGAGTTGTCCGACTGGATTCGGATCTGCTCTCTTTCTAGCCACTGCTGGAAAGCTAGTAGGGTAAGATACCCTGCCCCGATTTCCAGAACATTGATCTGAAGGGTGGACTCCTGCTGAGTCCACGTCCCCTGAGCCCTGTGGCGGAGACAAACTGCTCCCCACCCTGACAGACTCGTATCTGTCGTGACCACTGCCCAGGATGGGGGTAGGAAGGATCTTCACTGTGACAATGAGGTGGGAATAAGCCACCATTGCAGAGAGTCCTTGGCCGTCTGGGAAAGGGAGACTTTCCTGTCCAGGGGGGTTGACTGCCCGTCCCATTGGCGGAGAATGTCCCCTTGCAGTTGGCGCAGATGAAACTGCGCAAAGGGAACTGCCTCCATGGCTGCCACCATCTTCCCTAGGAAGTGCATGAGGCGCCTTAAGGGGTGCGACTGGCCTTGAAGGAGAGACTGCACCTCTGTTTGCAGTGAACGCTGCTTGTTCAGCGGAAGCTTCACTATCGCTGATAGAGTGTGAACTCCATGCCGAGATACGTTAGTGATTGAGTCGGTGACCGATTTGACCTTGCCAAATTGATGATCCACCCGAAAGTCTGGAGAGTCTCCAGCGTAACATTCAGGCTGCGTTGTCATGCCTCAAGGGAGGGTGCTTTGACGAGTAGATCGTCCAAGTAAGGGATCACCGGGTGTCCCTGAGAGTGCAAGACTGCTACCACTGCTGCCATGACCTTGGTGAACACCCGTGGGGCTGTCGCCAGACCGAATGGCAGAGCTACGAACTGAAGATGGTCGTCTCCTATCACAAAACGTAGAAAACGTTGGTGCTCCGTAGCAATTGGCACGTGGAGATAGGCATCTTTGATGTCTGTTGAGGCAAGGAAGTCTCCTCGAGACATTGAGGTAATGACGGATCGGAGGGATTCCATCCGGAACCGCCTGGCGTTCGCATGCTTATTGAGCAGTTTTAGGTCCAGAACAGGACGGAAGGAGCCGTCCTTTTTTGGAGCCACAAAGAGATTGGAGTACAAACCCTCGCCCTCGTTCCTGAGGGGGGACAGGGATCACCACTCCTTCTGCTCTTAGAGCGTCCACCGCCTGCAGCAGGGCATCTGCTCGGTGGGGAGGTGGGGCCGTTCTGAAGATTGGAGTCGGAGGACGAGAACAGAACACTGTCCTGTGCACGTGAGCACAATGTCCGTCACCCACCGGTCTGTGACCTGTGGCAGCTAAATGTCGCCAAAGGCGGGGGAGTCTGCCATCAACCGCGGATGCGGAGAGAGAGAGAGAGCTGAGAGTCATGAGGAGACCGCCTTGGTAGCGGTTCCTCCGGCTGCCTTCCTTGGGCGTGATTGAGCCCGGCCGGAATCTGAGCCCGTCTGAGGTTTTGTAGCCCTTTTGCACAAGGACAATTGGGACCTGCCCGAGCTTGGGAAGGACCGAAACCTCGACTGTACTTTTAGGACAGCATTAATAGCCTCTGCGGTACAGATGTACATGTGCTCAAGGCCAGCTGCGCAAGAACAGCTGAAAAGGTTAGGTTGCCTATACGGCTGTGAATGCCGGAGCAACCGACACGCCGATAGCCTCCTAGACAGATTTCAACCAGAGTCCATCTGTCTGTGAATGGCATCTTTAAGTGAAGCCCCATCTCCAGTGTAACTATGGCTCTAGACGCAAGCCTGGAGATTGGAGAATCCACCTTTGGACCCTGGGTCCAGCGCTTGACCACGTCAGGGGAAAAGGGATAACGTGTATCTTAAAAACGTTTGGAGAAGACGCTTATCTGGTAAGCGTGGTGTTTCTGGACTGCTTCTCTGAAGTCAGCGTGGCCAGAAAAATACTCAATATCCGTTTGAGATACTGAAAAGGGACTTCTCCTGCTATGAAGCTGACTCCTCCACTGGGGGAGCTGAGGGAGAAAGATCCAACCTTCCATTGATGGACGCTATAGGATCATTCCGTATGGCGTTACCATCCGGTGTATCCGGATTGATAGCGATGTCAGGATCAAAGTCCTGGAGAGCTGCCTTATCATACAGAGAGTCCTCCTGGGACCCCCCCGTTCCAAATGAGGTTGGTCAGGAAGATTGCCCATGGCCTGTCTGGACTGCAAGTCTCTATCTTATGACAATATATCTGTCGAAACTGCAACTCCGTCCCTGTCCTTGGACAGGGATGACAGGTGGTTTCTTTGGCCACGACTAGTAGAGACCCCGGCAGACGAAGTGCTAGAGACCCCGGCAGACGAAGTGCTACAGGGGAGCATGCACACAATGGGACGGTGTCATGAACAGCATCCCATGTAGTAAAAACAGCACTGAAAATCTGTGTTGCTTTTTTGCCGCTGCCGACTAGCCATCTAGAAGTATATAGCCAAGATTGGTGACCGTACAGTGCAATGTATAGCATACAAGCATAAAGTACAAATGAACACTGCAGCACAAGCAATACAAGCAGCATAGAAGCCTGTGCCCTGGCACCTCTGCTCTTCTGCTGCTGTAGACTAGTCATCTAGGGGAATATAGCCCAGAAGAGTGACCATACAGTGC
Organism: Anomaloglossus baeobatrachus; assembly: GCF_048569485.1. Lineage (NCBI taxonomy): Eukaryota > Metazoa > Chordata > Amphibia > Anura > Aromobatidae > Anomaloglossus > Anomaloglossus baeobatrachus. The sequence goes on from NC_134355.1 coordinate 648,204,922, forward strand.
AATGTATAGCATACAAGCACAAATGCACACTGCAGCCCATGCAATACAAGCAGCATAGAAAAAAAACCTGTGCCCCAGCACCCTTGGTTTTCTGCTGCTGTAGTCTAGCCATTCCAGGAGAATATAGCTAAGACTAGCGACTGTACAGTGCAGTGTATAGCATACAAGCATAAACACAAATGAACACTTCAGTACGTGCAATACAAGCAGCCTAGAAAGCCTGTGCCTTAGCACACCTGCTTTCCTGCTGCTGATGTGTCGCTCTCCAAGCGGGCATATAGCGACCTATGCAGTTAAAATACACATGTACACACTGCAGTATATATTGGGGTCAGCACTATGTGTGCCGCTTACCGCCCGCCTATAAGCGGGTGTATGGTCGCCACCGTCCTGCCTGGTTGCCGAAAGTCCGAGCTCGGACTGCAGTAATGGCTGCCGGCGTCTTCCCCAGCTCGTGTGAGGAGGGGCGGGCCGTGGGCGTGCCCCAAGTCAGAGCGGGAATCCGGCGTCCGACAGTGTGCAGTGAGAGGGCTGGAGCATGTAAATAAGGCTCCAGCCCTCGGCGCTGCTGATTGCTCAGCGTCTGTCCCCTTCCCTGAGTGACAGGGAGGGGGCGGGAACGAAGCGGCACTAGGCCGCAGAAGCCGGGGACTGGATTTATAAGCGCCGCCGCCGTAAAAGCGCGGTCGGCGCCCAGTCCCCGGCGAACTACAAGTCCCAGCCGCGCCGCCGCTCCCGGAGCGTCCGGCGCGGTAGTTCCCAATACACAAAGTCACTCAGCAAAGCTGCAGTGACTGTAACCCTTTACTGTCCCCGGCGCACTAGCACACCCAGCAAGTCTGGAGTGTGCTGTGCCTGTGTGTACGGGGACACAGAGTACCTGTAATGGTGCAGGGCCATGTCCCTGAACGGTACTCCAGCTCCGTATCCAGCAGGTTCAAATGGGTCTGTGGATGGAGCCCGGCGTCAGAGCTTTGAGGCCGGCAGGATCCCACTTCCTCAGAGCCCCCCAGGGGGATGTGGAAGGAAAGCAGCATGTGGGCTCCAGCCTCCGTACCAGCAATAGGTACCTCAACCTTACAACACCATCAACGGGTGAGAAGGGAGCATGCTGGGGGCCCTATATGGGCCCTCTTTTCTTCCATCCGAAATAGTCAGCAGCTACTGCTGACTAAAATCTGTGGAGCTATGCATGGATGTCTGACCTCCTTCGCACAAAGCTTGAAAACTGGAGAACCCGTGATACCACGGGGGGGTATAGCCAGAAGGGGAGGGGCCTTGCACTTTTTAGTGTAGTGCTTTGTGTGGCCTCCGGAGGCAGTAGCTATACCCCAATCGTCTGGGTCTCCCAATAGAGCGCTGAAGAAAACAGATACGATTAGATTACATTTCGGTATTTCACTTGTTATGGATCTAAGCATATAACAGTATTGAACATTTCTTATAACATCAAATTTAAAACAAACAACTACTTTTGATTTGCATTGATGTTATTTTGTATGTTTATGTGCAATATGTAAAAAAAATTTTGTGCCTTAATTGTTTTTTTTTCAATAGGTTTTAAAGTATCAAAACTCAGCAATATTTCATTACACTACATCATGCAAGAAAAAGAATAATCAATATATAAATAGATATTACAAATGAAATTTGTACCCGATCTGTCCACATGGTTTCACAATTAATGTTGACGCACTCGTAACACTATCAGTTCATGGATAATATAATGCAGTATATCTGTCATAAAAGTTATTGGCATAATGGAAAAAGTACATTTTAGTTTACTCATGAAGGTACAATAGGCGCTGCAGACTTGATCTGGCAACCATCACAGTTCTTGCCAATCACAGTCCTCTTAACCAGCTTAGGTGTATCCTGCTGGTCACTTCATCTACAGATTATATAACAACTTGATTAAATTTAGGCGTAAAGGCCCCGTCACACACAGATAATTATTTGTCAGATCTGTGGTTGCAGTGAAATCATGGACATATTGTTCCATTTGTACACAGCCACAAATCTGGCAGTGATTGTCCATAATTTCACTGCAACCACAGATCTGCCGCAGATGTTTCCGTGTGACAGGCCCTTTAGTCTCTCTTCCGTGATTAAATATTGAGTGTTACACTGTTCTGGTGTCTTGGTGGCGTTACACAACTATTATTTTTACAGTACACGTATTAATAGTTTTTTTTAATTGTGTGGTGGCGTGGTTGAAATTTTGCTTTAGAAATGGTGCAATGTGAGACCACAATGGTGAAAAGAAGGGGTTGTAGGCTACATTCCCGTTACCTTTCTCCATCTTTTTTCCTCTTTCTTTCTCTCTCTTTCTCTCTATCCCTCTCCATCCCTCTCTTTTTCTGTTTCACTCTTTAAATTTCTGTTTCTTTCTCTCTTTATTTCTCTCTCTCTCTTTCTCTGTCTCTCTCTCTGTCTCTCTCTAAATCTCTCTCTTTCTTTCTGTCTCTCTCTCTCTCTTTCTCCCTCTCCTTGTAACTCAATTTCTCACTCTTTGCATTTCTCTATTTATCTCACTCCTCTTTATCTCTATCCATCTTTCTATTTCTCTCTATCCATCTTTCTCTTTTTTGCTCTTTCTCTCTCTTTCTCTCTCTCTCTATGTCTCTCTTTCTCTCTGTCTTTCTCTCTCTCTTTCTCTATCCCTCTCTATTGCTTCCTCTCTTTTTATCTCTTTTTCTCTCTCTTTGTCACTCAATTTCTCACTCTTTTCATTACTCTATTTATCTCACTACTCTATTTCTATCCATCTTTCTCTTTTTTCATCTTTCTCTTTCTCTCTATCCCTCTTTCTCTCTCTATCCCTCTCTTTTTCTGTTTCACTCTTTACATTTCTCTTTCTTTCTCTCTCTTCTCTATTTCTCTCTCTTTCTCTATCCCTCTCTTTCTATCTCTTTTTCTCTCTCTTTGTCACTCAATTTCTCACTCTTTGCATTACTCTATTTATCTCACTCCTCTATTTCTCTCTATCCATCTTTCTCTTTTTTTCCTCTTTCTCTTTCTTTCTCTCTATCCCTCTTTCTCTCTCTATCCCTCTCCATCCCTCTTTTTCTGTTTCACTCTTTAAATTTCTTTCTCTCGCTTCTCTATTTCTCTCTCTCTCTCTCTTTCTCTGTCTCTCTCTCTGTCTCTCTCTCTCTTTGTCACTCAATTTCTCACTCTTTGCATTTCTCTATTTATCTCACTCCTCTTTCTCTCTATCCATGTTTCTATTTCTCTCTATCCATCTTTCTCTTTTTTGCTCTCTTTCTCTCTCTCTTTGTGTCTCTCTCTCTATCCCTCTCTTTCTTCCTCTCTTTTTATCTTTTTCTCTCTCTTTGTCACTCTTTGCATTACTCTATTTATCTCACTACTCTATTTCTCTCTATCCATCTCTCTTTTTTCCTCTTTCTCTCTCTTTATCTCTATCCCTCTTTCTCTCTCTATCCCTCTCAATCCCTCTCTTTTTCTGTTTCACTCTTTAAATTTCTGTTTCTTTCTCTCTCTTCTCTATTTCTCGCTTTCTCTGTCTCTCTCTCTGTCTCTCTCTCTTTCTCTGTCTCTCTCTTTGTCACTCAATTTCTCACTCTTTGCATTACTCTATCTCACTACTCTATTTCTCTCTATCCATCTCTCTTTTTTCCTCTTTCTCTCTCTTTATCTCTATCCCTCTTTCTCTCTCTATCCCTCTCCATCCCTCTCTTTTTCTGTTTCACTCTTTAAATTTCTGTTTCTTTCTCTCTCTTCTCTATTTCTCGCTCTCTCTGTCTCTCTCTCTGTCTCTCTCTCTTTCTCTGTCTCTCTCTCTGTCTCTCTCTCTTTCTCTGTCTCTCTCTTTGTCACTCAATTTCTCACTTTGCATTTCTCTATATTATGATATTGATGTCCAGCGTGATAGCACCCGCCCCCATCATACATGAAATATCTTGTGATTGCTGCCGTAGCGAACCTAATCTCTACGGCACCATCACACGCCCATCCATGGTCGGCGGCATCGCTGTGACTTACGAACAAAAACTACTTAAAGGGGTAGGTGCGTTCGGCGTCACATTGACGTCACCGGGACGTCAATAAGTTGCAGCCCAATAGAAGCGGAAGGGCGTAGAGGACCGGGACATTACTTCACGCCCACCTCCTTCCTTCTGCATTGCTGTTGGACGCAGGTAAGGAGATGTTTGTCGTTCCTGCGGTGTCACACACAGCCATGTGTGACGCCGCAGGAGCGACAAACAACATTATATCTCCTGATGTAGCAACATTATTGAAATTTACAACGTTACACAGATAAGTGCTTTTATTAAGCTTCTGTGCTTGTTCATCATGGAGCTTAGTATTTTCACGTTGCGATGTCGCTACCGGCGCCGAATGTGCGTCAATAACGACGTGACCCCGACGATATATCGGTAGCGATGTCAAAACGTGTAAAGTACCCCTAACTCTCTGTTTCTGTGTGTCTCTCTGTCCCTCTATCTCGTTCTCTTTCTGTATCTCTCTCTTTATATTTTTGTATGTATATCTATCTCATAATATATGTCTCTCTCTATATGTTTCTCTCTATATCTAACTATTTTTATAGGTATTTCTCTACATCTATCTTTATCTATATCTCTATCTTTCTGTTTATAACTATCTATCTCACTCGCTCTATTTATCTCTGTATAGCTACAGTTTTATGTGCCTATAGCTGAGAAAGGAGCAGGACACAAGCTTGGAAAATACCAGCATAACATAGGAATAGTTAAAAGTAAACTATAAATAAATACAAAAAGTATAATCACATATACGTAATAAACCATAAAAATAATTTATTTTTAAACATCGTTTTAATTTCTTGATATCCCTTTAAAAATTGATTGATATTTTTTGTTAGAATAAATAATTTATATATCCATTATAAGTTTGAAATAACATTTTACATTCTATAATTGTAGAAATAGAATGGATAACATTCAAGAGGAAGAAATACATAACATGGCAAGTAGTCATTACCGTACCCGTTGTAGTTTTTTTTGGGTGTGTTTAGGCAAACTTTGGAATAACGTTCGTTATGGAACCAGACTCTGGTAACGAAGGTAAATATCGTGTAACCAAGGAAAGGGCTTCTTGGTTACCCAATATTTAGATTGGTTACCAGCGTCCGAAGAAGCCGGCTCCCTGCACATTCAGTTGTTGCTCTCTCGCTGTCACACACAGCGATGTGTGCTTCACAGCGGGAGAGCGACAACCAAAAAATGGTCCAGGACATTCAGCAACAACCAGCGACCTCACAGCAGGGGCCAGGTTGTGGCTTGATGTCACACACAGCAACATCGCTAGCAAGTTGTGCCTCAGCAGCGATGTTGCTTAGTGAGACCTGGCCTTTAGTTGACACACGCAACAACATTGCTTATTTAATTTAAAACTACTAAACAAATAAGCGTCAACATAAATTACAAGACGTTCAGCCAGAAAATGTTTAGTGTTGGTTTTCTATTTCTAGTTCAAATTTTCATTGACGGAATTATTATTGCTGACCTGAATTACAGAATTAGGGTTTGTTGTCTCGTACTAATTTAGTTACCCATACACCCAGGTAGTCCATCATTACACAAAGTCGTCCATGGAAAAATCTGTAGGTGTGAAAATTAAAATGTAATTTTATTATGTGTGTGAACGTACCCAACACAAAGCGGACAAGCTTAGTTGTTATACACACCTTTCTTTGATTATTTACCAATACTAAATCATAATAATTTTTTAAACTTTTTTATGATTTTTAAGAGTTTATTTGAGGATGTCCAAGATCAACACAATGATACCTCGCCCACTAATACTTCCTCTACTAATGATGTGACTACTCAAGTTATTAACAATGTATGTTCAACAGCGCAAAGCAACACTCATGATTCTGACAGTGATGATGAGGTACTTAGTTAAAAATGTATTTAAAATAGCAATATTTACAGTTATATTTACATCATCGCTGTGAGTTCTCAAAGAACTTCAATACCTTCATGTTTTGTTATCTGTCCACACAATCATCATGGGTGACTTCAATATCACAATTGACATTTCCCACTCACCTTTCACAAAATGTATAACACTCAATTCCTACTTCAGCCTCACCGAATGTTCCTCCACAGCAGTCAGGAAGATAGATTGAACTAATCTTCACTCGACTATCTTCCCCATCCAACCTATCAAAATAAAAACTACTGCTGTCTCTCCTAAACGTACTAACTTTATATTCACTCTCTTCTACAAGTACCCAACAACGCCACCACAAATATTTATTCCAACGCAAACCTTAAAAAACACAGTAAAATAATTACCCTTTATCAGACCCTGGTCACTCTTGAAGACACTGCTTCTTCACTAGAATGAGATGCTGCTGTGTCTTTATAGAACAGCACACTGTCTGCAGCTATTGAATCGTCCACACCCGTCCAGCTAACAAAACACACACGCTAAACATGTACGGTAACCTTGGTACATGAGCCAGACTAAGAAATTAGTCGTGTTTCCTGTATTGCTGATCGCAGACAGAAAAGCACTTCATTCAATAGAAACACATTATCTCGTCTATCAACATCATAGACGTTGCGCTACCTTTCATCTCATCAGACCTAGGCTACCTCACTTTCAGTGACTCAAACTCTAACACCACTTGATCATCTCTCACCCTGTTGCTGTGCCCCAGCACATTGTCCATGAATAGAAAAACAAATGTAAATTAAAAGCATTTATGACATATGTTAGTGCATATGTTATATTTCAAACACAAGTACAATGTTATTTGATTATTTATTATGCTTCTACTGATTTTGGCTAAAAAGGATCAAACAATTTAACATTTTTAATATCAACATTGTATGCAGAACAAAAATAAAATAATTTAAAATAATAGTAACAGATCTTTAGATATTATCTATAACATTAACTATTCATATTTATTTCCCCACAGATGAAAACACTGCTTTCCCAATTAAAAATAAAATTTGGAGGAGACAGTGCAAACGAAGAGTGTTTTCCATCAAACCCTTTTCGTATTGATAATGCTAGATTTATAGAATTCAATGAAGATCCTGAAGAGAATCGAATTGGAAATATTGTTTGGTGCAAATGTGCAAAATGTGTTGCAATGCCAACAAATAAAGAATCTATATGCTGTATTGAAGTGGATAATGTTGAGCCATACATGTCTAACTTGGCATGTATTACGGACCACGATTTTTTTTTGACTTTCTGATAACTTTTAGAAACATTTTATGTAATACAAGACTGAGTTAAGGTGGCTTTACACGCAATGAGATCACTAAAGCGATCTCGTTGGGGTCACATAATTTGTGTGGCACATCTGGACGCTTTTGCCATGTCGTTGTGGTGACACCTATGAGCGATCTTGAATCGTTGCCAAAATATTCAAAAACGCTCTTTGGTGACATGACCCCCTCTTCACAACTATCGTTGCTGCTACAGTAACGATGTTGTTTGTCTTTCCTGCGACAGCACACGTCACTGTGTGTGACACCGCTGGAACGACAAACATCTCCTTACCTGCGTCCACCGGAAAAGGAGGAAGGAAGGAGGTGGGTGTCATGTTCCGTCCGGTCCTCTCCTCCCCTCCTTTTCTATTGGGCGGCGGTTCAGTGACGCTGCAAAAACACACTTACAAAGGAGGTGCATCAAAGGTCACAGCGACGTTGCTGCACAGGTATGTGCGTGTGACGCTGCCGAAGCGATAATGTTCACTACGGGAGCGATCAACACATATTGTGCCACCAACGGGGGCGGGTGCTATCGCACGAGACATGGTTAGCCGATGCTAGCAATGTCTCATCATGTAAAGCGGCCTTTATTCATAACCTGCTTTTTGAGCATGCTTTTTCCCAGTTAACAAATTAAATTATCAAAGTAAATTTATATTTTATTTTTTTGGTTACAGTAAATCACGGAAAACATGTTATCGAAGCTTCACAGCTTGGATACATGGACATCTAGGGAGAGGCAACAGACGTCCAATACCATCGTGTGTAGTCAACAAAGTCCGTGAAGCTTTTCCAGATGCTGATGAATCTTACATGGGATTCAAGGCGACTAATGAGAAACCAGCGGAATTCATGTGTTTAGAGTGAATTTTTTCCTTTGTGGTTTGAATACTGATAGTTTTATAAAATCTAAATTTACTGTATTTCAATTGTTAGATTACTTTACTTTGTTGTGGTTCAGGAATGCATATATGTATTAAAAAAACAGATACGATTAGATTAAATTTCGGTATTTCACTTGTTATGGATCTAAGCATATAACAGTATTGAACATTTCTTATAACATCAAATTTAAAACAAACAACTACTTTTGATTTGCATTGATGTTATTTTGTATGTTTATGTGCAATATGTAAAAAAAAATTTTGTGCCTTAATTGTTTTTTTTTCAATAGGTTTTAAAGTATCAAAACTCAGCAATATTTCATTACACTACATCATGCAAGAAAAATAATAATCAATATATAAATAGATATTACAAATGAAATTTGTACCCGATCTGTCCACATGGTTTCACAATTAATGTTGACGCACTCGTAACACTATCAGTTCATGGATAATATAATGCAGTATATCTGTCATAAAAGTTATTGGCATAATGGAAAAAGTACATTTTAGTTTACTCATGAAGGTACAATAGGCGCTGCAGACTTGATCTGGCAACCATCACAGTTCTTGCCAATCACAGTCCTCTTAACCAGCTTAGGTGTATCCTGCTGGTCACTTCATCTACAGATTATATAACAACTTGATTAAATTTAGGCGTAAAGGCCCCGTCACACACAGATAATTATTTGTCAGATCTGTGGTTGCAGTGAAATCATGGACATATTGTTCCATTTGTACACAGCCACAAATCTGGCAGTGATTGTCCATAATTTCACTGCAACCACAGATCTGCCGCAGATTTTTCCGTGTGACAGGCCCTTTAGTCTCTCTTCCGTGATTAAATATTGAGTGTTACACTGTTCTGGTGTCTTGGTGGCGTTACACAACTATTATTTTTACAGTACACGTATTAATAGTTTTTTTTAATTGTGTGGTGGCGTGGTTGAAATTTTGCCTTTGAAATGGTGCAATGTGAGACCACAATGGTGAAAAGAAGGGGTTGTAGGCTACATTCCCGTTACCTTTCTCCATCTTTTTTCCTCTTTCTTTCTCTCTCTTTCTCTCTATCCCTCTTTCTCTCTATCCCTCTCCATCCCTCTCTTTTTCTGTTTCACTCTTTAAATTTCTGTTTCTTTCTCTCTTTATTTCTCTCTCTCTCTTTCTCTGTCTCTCTCTCTGTCTCTTTCTCTCTAAATCTCTCTCTCTTTCTTTCTGTCTCTCTCTCTCTCTTTCTCCCTCTGCTTGTAACTCAATTTCTCACTCTTTGCATTTCTCTATTTATCTCACTCCTCTTTCTCTCTATCCATCTTTCTATTTCTCTCTATCCATCTTTCTCTTTTTTGCTCTCTTTCTCTCTCTTTCTCTCTCTCTCTGTCTCTCTTTCTCTCTGTCTTTCTCTCTCTCTTTCTCTATCCCTCTCTATTGCTTCCTCTCTTTTTATCTCTTTTTCTCTCTCTTTGTCACTCAATTTCTCACTCTTTTCATTACTCTATTTATCTCACTACTCTATTTCTATCCATCTTTCTCTTTTTTCATCTTTCTCTTTCTCTCTATCCCTCTTTCTCTCTCTATCCCTCTCTTTTTCACTCTTTACATTTCTCTTTCTTTCTCTCTCTTCTCTATTTCTCTCTCTTTCTCTATCCCTCTCTTTCTATCTCTTTTTCTCTCTCTTTGTCACTCAATTTCTCACTCTTTGCATTACTCTATTTATCTCACTCCTCTATTTCTCTCTATCCATCTTTCTCTTTTTTTCCTCTTTCTTTCTCTCTATCCCTCTTTCTCTCTCTATCCCTCTCCATCCCTCTCTTTTTCTGTTTCACTCTTTAAATTTCTTTCTCTCGCTTCTCTATTTCTCTCTCTCTCTCTCTTTCTCTGTCTCTCTCTCTGTCTCTCTCTCTCTTTGTCACTCAATTTCTCACTCTTTGCATTTCTCTATTTATCTCACTCCTCTTTCTCTCTATCCATGTTTCTATTTCTGTCTATCCATCTTTCTCTTTTTTGCTCTCTCTTTCTCTCTCTCTTTGTCTCTCTCTCTCTCTATCCCTCTCTTTCTTCCTCTCTTTTTATCTTTTTCTCTCTCTTTGTCACTCAATTTCTCACTCTTTGCATTACTCTATTTATCTCACTACTCTATTTCTCTCTATCCATCTCTCTTTTTTCCTCTTTCTCTCTCTTTATCTCTATCCCTCTTTCTCTCTCTATCCCTCTCCATCCCTCTTTTTTCTGTTTCACTCTTTAAATTTCTGTTTCTTTCTCTCTCTTCTCTGTCTCTCTCTCTGTCTCTCTCTCTTTCTCTGTCTCTCTCTTTTTCTCTGTCTCTCTCTTTGTCACTCAATTTCTCACTTTGCATTTCTCTATATTATGATATTGATGTCCAGCGTGATAGCACCCGCCCCCATCATACATGAAATATCTTGTGATTGCTGCCGTAGCGAACCTAATCTCTACGGCACCATCACACGCCCATCCATGGTCGGCGGCATCGCTGTGACTTACGAACAAAAACTACTTAAAGGGGTAGGTGCGTTCGGCGTCACATTGACGTCACCGGGACGTCAATAAGTTGCAGCCCAATAGAAGCGGAAGGGCGTAGAGGACCGGGACATTACTTCACGCCCACCTCCTTCCTTCTGCATTGCTGTTGGACGCAGGTAAGGAGATGTTTGTCGTTCCTGCGGTGTCACACACAGCCATGTGTGACGCCGCAGGAGCGACAAACAACATTATATCTCCTGATGTAGCAACATTATTGAAATTTACGTTACACAGATAAGTGCTTTTATTAAGCTTCTGTGCTTGTTCATCATGGAGCTTAGTATTTTCACGTTGCGATGTCGCTACCGGCGCCGAATGTGCGTCAATAACGACGTGACCCCGACGATATATCGGTAGCGATGTCAAAACATGTAAAGTACCCCTAACTCTCTGTTTCTGTGTGTCTCTCTGTCCCTCTATCTCGTTCTCTTTCTGTATCTCTCTCTTTATATTTTTGTATGTATATCTATCTCATAATATATGTCTCTCTCTATATGTTTCTCTCTATATCTAACTATTTTTATAGGTATTTCTCTACATCTATCTTTATCTATATCTCTATCTTTCTGTTTATAACTATCTATCTCACTCGCTCTATTTATCTCTGTATAGCTACAGTTTTATGTGCCTATAGCTGAGAAAGGAGCAGGACACAAGCTTGGAAAATACCAGCATAACCTAGGAATAGTTAAAAGTAAACTATAAATAAATACAAAAGGTATAATCACATATACGTAATAAACCATAAAAATAATTTATTTTTAAACATCGTTTTAATTTCTTGATATCCCTTTAAAAATTGATTGATATTTTTTGTTAGAATAAATAATTTATATATCCATTATAAGTTTGAAATAACATTTTACATTCTATAATTGTAGAAATAGAATGGATAACATTCAAGAGGAAGAAATACATAACATGGCAAGTAGTCATTACCGTACCCGTTGTAGTTTTTTTGGGTGTGTTTAGGCAAACTTTGGAATAACGTTCGTTATGGAACCAGACTCTGGTAACGAAGGTAAATATCGTGTAACCAAGGAAAGGGCTTCTTGGTTACCCAATATTTAGATTGGTTACCAGCGTCCGAAGAAGCCGGCTCCCTGCACATTCAGTTGTTGCTCTCTCGCTGTCACACACAGCGATGTGTGCTTCACAGCGGGAGAGCGACAACCAAAAAATGGTCCAGGACATTCAGCAACAACCAGCGACCTCACAGCAGGGGCCAGGTTGTGGCTTGATGTCACACACAGCAACATCGCTAGCAAGTTGTGCCTCAGCAGCGATGTTGCTTAGTGAGACCTGGCCTTTAGTTGACACACGCAACAACATTGCTAAAGCGGCCGGATGTGCATCACAAATTCAGTGACCACAACGAGCTCGCTTTAGCGCTGTCGTAGCGTGTAAAGCGGCAAATACTTTATTACATTGTGGAATTGGAATTCTGTTCAGATTGGTCACAGGTTTTTTATGTAATTTCAATGTAACAGGAGAACCATAACATAATTGTGATATTGATGGAACGACACCAGCAGCCGATGTGAGTTTAGGCTTCTTTTTTTTTTTAAGTGTATCAACTAGTGTTATGAGATGAGGTTGTTCCTACATTGAACGATTATAGTGTGATCTTATCAAAATTTAATATTCTTATTAGCATTTACAAATACATACTGGTAGACAAATCTTGTTATTCTAATTTTTAAAAAAAAATTAAAAAGAAATTTCACTACAATAATTCTACTTACATTTATTCTAGGTACAGGAAGAACATGTAATTACCGATGTAGACGACCTAATGATTCAAATTTCTAGTAGGGCAGATAATGAGTTGGTGGTGGAAACAAACTACACCGTTTTGGGCTGTATAGTTGGTGATCAATATTACAATCTACAGGTATTCACTTTTAAAGTTTCTTTTACTTTGTTAGATATAAAAAATTTAAAACAAGAGTCTGCTTCATTATACCTTTTAACAATTTTCATCTCAAAGACTTTGATTTATGTTTTATTTAATTTAAAACTACTAAACAAATAAGCGTCAACATAAATTACAAGACGTTCAGCCAGAAAATGTTTAGTGTTGGTTTTCTATTTCTAGTTCAAATTTTCATTGACGGAATTATTATTGCTGACCTGAATTACAGAATTAGGGTTTGTTGTCTCGTACTAATTTAGTTACCCATACACCCAGGTAGTCCATCATTACACAAAGTCGTCCATGGAAAAATCTGTAGGTGTGAAAATTAAAATGTAATTTTATTATGTGTGTGAACGTACCCAACACAAAGCGGACAAGCTTAATTGTTATACACACCTTTCTTTGATTATTTACCAATACTAAATCATAATAATTTTTTAAACTTTTTTATGATTTTTAAGAGTTTATTTGAGGATGTCAAAGATCAACACAATGATACCTCGCCCACTAATACTTCTTCTACTAATGATGTGACTACTCAAGTTATTAACAATGTATGTTCAACAGCGCAAAGCAACACTCATGATTCTGACAGTGATGATGAGGTACTTAGTTAAAAATGTATTTAAAATAGCAATATTTACAGTTATATTTACATCATCGCTGTGAGTTCTCAAAGAACTTCAATACCTTCATGTTTTGTTATCTTTCCACACTATCATCATGGGTGACTTCAATATCACCATTGACATTTCCCACTCACCTTTCACAAAATGTATAACACTCAATTCCTAATTCAGCCTCACCGAATGTTCCTCCACAGCAGTCAGGAAGATAGCTTGAACTAATCTTCACTCGACTATCTTCCCCATCCAACCTATCAAAATAAAAACTACTGCTGTCTCTCCTAAACGTACTAACTTTATATTCACTCTCTTCTACAAGTACCCAACAACGCCACCACAAATATTTATTCCAACGCAAACCTTAAAAAAACCCAGTAAAATAATTACCCTTTATCAGACCCTGGTCACTCTTGAAGACACTGCTTCTTCACTAGAATGAGATGCTGCTGTGTCTTTATAGAACAGCACACTGTCTGCAGCTATTGAATCGTCCACACCCGTCCAGCTAACAAAACACACACGCTAAACATGTACGGTAACCTTGGTACATGAGCCAGACTAAGAAATTAGTCGTGTTTCCTGTATTGCTGATCGCAGACAGAAAAGCACTTCATTCAATAGAAACACATTATCTCGTCTATCAACATCATAGACGTTGCGCTACCTTTCATCTCATCAGACCTAGGCTACCTCACTTTCAGTGACTCAAACTCTAACACCACTTGATCATCTCTCACCCTGTTGCTGTGCCCCAGCACATTGTCCATGAATAGAAAAACAAATGTAAATTAAAAGCATTTATGACATATGTTAGTGCATATGTTATATTTCAAACACAAGTACAATGTTATTTGATAATTTATTATGCTTCTACTGATTTTGGCTAAAAAGGATCAAACAATTTAACGTTTTTAATACCAACATTGTATGCAGAACAAAAATAAAATAATTTAAAATAATAGTAACAGATCTTTAGATATTATCTATAACACTAACTATTCATATTTATTTCCCCACAGATGAAAACACTGCTTTCCCAATTAAAAATAAAATTTGGAGGAGACAGTGCAAACGAAGAGTGTTTTCCATCAAACCCTTTTCGTATTGATAATGCTAGATTTATAGAATTCAATGAAGATCCTGAAGAGAATCGAATTGGAAATATTGTTTGGTGCAAATGTGCAAAATGTGTTGCAATGCCAACAAATAAAGAATCTATATGCTGTATTGAAGTGGATAATGTTGAGCCATACATGTCTAACTTGGCATGTATTACGGACTACGATTTTTTTTTGACTTTCTGTCAGCGAGAGGAAACGGTTGACATAATTCAAAGGATAGTGGGTATGAATGTAGGTCCTTCTCAAACCAAGGAACAAAATCGGTAATTTTTTTCAAAAAAATTCCATTGTAGAAAAAGAGCCTTACATAACAATAGTCGATTTTAAAAGAAATATATTGTAACGATCAATTTACAAACGTGACAGTACATTTTATAAAGGTATTTGTGGAGTCTACCTGTGGCAGTCTGGGACAAACATGCAACATTATGTAATGCATCACTGGTGCAGCATAAGGTGCTACGCTAGTTGTATAAAACTGAAATCTGTTCAGATTTTGTCGGAAAAAAAATATGTACTATTGATGAATTGGACAACCATGCAAGAGCAGACCCCATGCTTACTACTCCATTGTTTCGACAATTGAACCAAAAACATAAAAACATTTGGATTCACTAATTGGTAATGCACTGATTCTTTCTAAAAAAAAAATTAAAAACATTTGATAACTTTTAGAAACATTTTATGTAATACAAGACTGAGTTAAGGTGGCTTTACACGCAATGAGATCACTAAAGCGATCTCGTTGGGGTCACATAATTTGTGTGGCACATCTGGACGCTTTTGCAATGTCGTTGTGGTGACACCTATGAGCGATCTTGAATCGTTGCCAAAATATTCAAAAACGCTCTTTGGTGACATGACCCCCTCTTCACAACTATCGTTGCTGCTACAGTAACGATGTTGTTTGTCTTTCCTGCGACAGCACACGTCACTGTGTGTGACACCGCTGGAACGACAAACATCTCCTTACCTGCGTCCACCGGAAAAGGAGGAAGGAAGGAGGTGGGTGTCATGTTCCGTCCGGTTCTCTCCTCCCCTCCTTTTCTATTGGGCGGCGGTTCAGTGACGCTGCAAAAACACACAAAGGAGGTGCATCAAAGGTCACAGCGACGTTGCTGCACAGGTATGTGCGTGTGACGCTGCCGAAGCGATAATGTTCACTACGGGAGCGATCAACACATATTGTGCCACCAACGGGGGCGGGTGCTATCGCACGAGACATGGTTAGCCGATGCTAGCAATGTCTCATCATGTAAAGCGGCCTTTATTCATAACCTGCTTTTTGAGCATGCTTTTTCCCAGTTAACAAATTAAATTATCAAAGTAAATTTATATTTTATTTTTTTGGTTACAGTAAATCACGGAAAACATGTTATCGAAGCTTCACAGCTTGGATACATGGACATCTAGGGAGAGGCAACAGACGTCCAATACCATCGTGTGTAGTCAACAAAGTCCGTGAAGCTTTTCCAGATGCTGATGAATCTTACATGGGATTCAAGGCGACTAATGAGAAACCAGCGGAATTCATGTGTTTAGAGTGAATTTTTTCCTTTGTGGTTTGAATACTGATAGTTTTATAAAATCTAAATTTACTGTATTTCAATTGTTAGATTACTTTACTTTGTTGTGGTTCAGGAATGCATATATGTATTAAAAAAACAGATACAATTAGATTACATTTCAGTATTTCACTTGTTATGGATCTAAGCATATAACAGTATTGAACATTTCTTATAACATCAAATTTAAAACAAACAACTACTTTTGATTTGCATTGATGTTATTTTGTATGTTTATGTGCAATATGTAAAAAAAATTTTGTGCCTTAATTGTTTTTTTTTCAATAGGTTTTAAAGTATCAAAACTCAGCAATATTTCATTACACTACATCATGCAAGAAAAATAATAATCAATATATAAATAGATATTACAAATGAAATTTGTACCCGATCTGTCCACATGGTTTCACAATTAATGTTGACGCACTCGTAACACTATCAGTTCATGGATAATATAATGCAGTATATCTGTCATAAAAGTTATTGGCATAATGGAAAAAGTACATTTTAGTTTACTCATGAAGGTACAATAGGCGCTGCAGACTTGATCTGGCAACCATCACAGTTCTTGCCAATCACAGTCCTCTTAACCAGCTTAGGTGTATCCTGCTGGTCACTTCATCTACAGATTATATAACAACTTGATTAAATTTAGGCGTAAAGGCCCCGTCACACACAGATAATTATTTGTCAGATCTGTGGTTGCAGTGAAATCATGGACATATTGTTCCATTTGTACACAGCCACAAATCTGGCAGTGATTGTCCATAATTTCACTGCAACCACAGATCTGCCGCAGATTTTTCCGTGTGACAGGCCCTTTAGTCTCTCTTCCGTGATTAAATATTGAGTGTTACACTGTTCTGGTGTCTTGGTGGCGTTACACAACTATTATTTTTACAGTACACGTATTAATAGTTTTTTTTAATTGTGTGGTGGCGTGGTTGAAATTTTGCTTTTGAAATGGTGCAATGTGAGACCACAATGGTGAAAAGAAGGGGTTGTAGGCTACATTCCCGTTACCTTTCTCCATCTTTTTTCCTCTTTCTTTCTCTCTCTTTCTCTCTATCCCTCTTTCTCTCTATCCCTCTCCATCCCTCTCTTTTTCTGTTTCACTCTTTAAATTTCTGTTTCTTTCTCTCTTTATTTCTCTCTCTCTCTTTCTCTGTCTCTCTCTCTGTCTCTTTCTCTCTAAATCTCTCTCTCTTTCTTTCTTCAGAAAGAACTGTGGAAAAAAGCGCACATAGGGTCTTATCCGATGATAAATGGAGATATAACAAACAGGACAGGTACTCACCTGCTATGGTTGTGACAGGCACAACTCCTGGGAAAGCCAAAACAATTGAATGTAAAGAAAGCGGTCAGCTGCAGCCCCGATTAAAGCCGTGGAGAAAAAACAATTGAGATAAAGAATCGGGTTTGATGCTGCGCTAAAGACCACAATATCCAAGGTTGTAAAAAAACTTTTTCTTTATTTCCAAAGGTCTACGCGTTTCAAAGGCATGTCCGCCTTCTTCATCAGGACAAGGAAAAATATTTGAGGCTGTTCTTTTATTTTTCCTTGTCCTGATGAAGAAGGCGGACATGCCTTTGAAACGCGTAGACCTTTGGAAATAAAGAAAAAGTTTTTTTACAACCTTGGATATTGTGGTCTTTAGCGCAGCATCAAACCCGATTCTTTATCTCAATTGTTTTTTCTCTTTCTTTCTGTCTCTCTCTCTCTCTTTCTCCCTCTCCTTGTAACTCAATTTCTCACTCTTTGCATTTCTCTATTTATCTCACTCCTCTTTCTCTCTATCCATCTTTCTATTTCTCTCTATCCATCTTTCTCTTTTTTGCTCTTTCTCTCTCTTTCTCTCTCTCTCTATGTCTCTCTTTCTCTCTGTCTTTCTCTCTCTCTTTCTCTATCCCTCTCTATTGCTTCCTCTCTTTTTATCTCTTTTTCTCTCTCTTTGTCACTCAATTTCTCACTCTTTTCATTACTCTATTTATCTCACTACTCTATTTCTATCCATCTTTCTCTTTTTTCATCTTTCTCTTTCTCTCTATCCCTCTTTCTCTCTCTATCCCTCTCTTTTTCTGTTTCACTCTTTACATTTCTCTTTCTTTCTCTCTCTTCTCTATTTCTCTCTCTTTCTCTATCCCTCTCTTTCTATCTCTTTTTCTCTCTCTTTGTCACTCAATTTCTCACTCTTTGCATTACTCTGTTTATCTCACTCCTCTAATTCTCTCTATCCATCTTTCTCTTTTTTTCCTCTTTCTCTTTCTTTCTCTCTATCCCTCTTTCTCTCTCTATCCCTCTCCATCCCTCTTTTTCTGTTTCACTCTTTAAATTTCTTTCTCTCGCTTCTCTATTTCTCTCTCTCTCTTTCTCTGTCTCTCTCTCTGTCTCTCTCTCTTTGTCACTCAATTTCTCACTCTTTGCATTTCTCTATTTATCTCACTCCTCTTTCTCTCTATCCATGTTTCTATTTCTCTCTATCCATCTTTCTCTTTTTTGCTCTCTCTTTCTCTCTCTCTTTGTCTCTCTCTCTCTCTATCCCTCTCTTTCTTCCTCTCTTTTTATCTTTTTCTCTCTCTTTGTCACTCAATTTCTCACTCTTTGCATTACTCTATTTATCTCACTACTCTATTTCTCTCTATCCATCTCTCTTTTTTCCTCTTTCTCTCTCTTTATCTCTATCCCTCTTTCTCTCTCTATCCCTCTCCATCCCTCTCTTTTTCTGTTTCACTCTTTAAATTTCTGTTTCTCTCTCTTCTCTCTGTCTCTCTCTTTGTCACTCAATTTCTCACTTTGCATTTCTCTATATTATGATATTGATGTCCAGCGTGACAGCACTGTGACGGGGTGTACAACAGAGCAAAGGATGGACGAGGCCGAGGGACGATCCAACAGGTTTATTCACAAGGACACTGGAACAGCACACGATAAGTCCACGTAAAACAGATTCGGGGGCCCTTCCCGACAATCCTCGGACCGGATAACAAAGTAATCGTCCTTACAGTAGTCCAAAGAGTTCCACACAATCCCACGGGCCACTGATCTCCAGTCTGTAACTGTCCATACACCGGCTCTAGGATGCAGCCTCTGCTATTCCCTCCCAGAGGATCAATCTTCTTTCTTCAAGTTTCACACAGACTGACTGAATCTCCCAGGTAAGCAGAGTTTACACTAGTTGGACTCTAGGCCCACCTCCCCCTACTCCCAGGGATGGAAGTGCCTCAAGAGGATACAACCTTGCATTTTAGGGGGTGATTACCTACAACAATAGAAATGTACACAGAAGTAGTTCAAATAAGACAATGAACCCAGCTTGAAATAGGAATCTGTACAGCAAGATACACCTCCCCCATAGCCCACCATCACAACCTGTCCCCCCTTTTTAATAAGTGAGTATGCCACGAGGTCTACACAGACCTCTGGCCATCTCACTTACGTCCATGTTGCTCAGCTGTGAATAGTCTATGGTTCTTCTGGCTGGGACAGTCCATCAGCATTCTGGTGTTGGCTTCCACACTTGTATTGGATAGAAAAGGTGTAGGTAATCCCCTGTAGAGCGATAGGGTTGGAAGGACAAGCTTCCTTTTGTGTATTCCCTCACTCAAACTCTGCTTTCTGCACCCACAAATCGGCATTGTATATCTCCCACATCATTGCCTAGGAGAACAGCTGCAGGCAGACCACCCATCACCCCAACCACACATCGCCTGACCCCAAAACCAAAGCTCAGATCCACAGTGGCTGTGGGAATAGTCCTCCATTGTCCACCAGCCAGTTCAATGACAATCCCAGGTCCTCTATGGATTGCCTCAGGCCGAACCACTCGGGGATCAGCCAGTGTGAGGAAAGCACCCGAGTCACAAAATCCAACAAGTCTCTGTCCATCCAGCACAACCTCCTGCAAGTGCTTACCTCGATGAGCAGAAGTCGTCATAACTGCAGGTCGCACCCCGTAAACTCCTGGTGGTGCAACATGGGGGGCTGAGTCACTAGGCCAGTCCTCACATAGCGGTGCCACATCTTCCTCCATGGCACTGGGCTGTAAATAATTAACAATCCGATTGGGCGCAGGATCAGTCCTCATTTGAACAGCTGGGCAGGAGACTTGCCGATGCCCTGGCTGTCCACATTGATAGCATCTGAGCTGGGTCTCCCTCCATCCAAGGCGTCCTCTTGGGTAAGGGGTAGGGGAACTTGGAGGCCGACTCCCACCTGAAGGTGCTGTAGGGGTTTGAGGATGATTCCTCCATGGGCTGGCTGGGCATGAGGCCTGCAAATGCCCGGGATGCCTACAAACATAACACCTGCGCTCTGTTACTTCCTCTCCCCGGCGTATTCCAGAAAGTGCAGTAGAAGCAACTGAAGGCACATTAACACGGGTATCAACATGTGGTGGCTTAGAAGAACGGGGAACAATGGGGACAGAATAACTGGGGGCATCCGGTGTTGTGGAGCTGTTAGGCGTCTCTCCATCCTCCAACAAAACCCTCCACCTAGGCTTGATAGTGAGCACCTCATCAGCTAGAGCAGCAGCTTCCTCCACTGTCGCTGGTTTTCTCTCACGCACCCATTCCCGGATCTCAGCGGGGCACTGGGCAAAGAATTGTTCTTTTAGGATGACCTGGAGGAAGGTCTGCCAAGTTAAGGCTCCCTCTCCCTCCAGCCAGCGATGGCACACTTGTTTCAGTCTGTGGGCAAACATCTTGAAAGACACTTCTCCATCACAGGCTAATGTACGGAACTTAGTCCTATAAGTATCTGGGGTCACGGCATAATGTTCCAGAATGGTCTGTTTTATCTCCCCATACTCACAATTCCACTGAGGGTCCATAGCTCTATAGGCGTCGGCAGCTCCACCCTCCAAGAGGCCCACCAGGTGTCTGACTCGCTCTCTTTCTGGGACTTCCATTAATCGGCACTGATGCTCAAAGTCCTGAAAGAAGCCCTCAATGTCACCTGCAGCTTCATTAAATGGCTTAAAGTCCTTGCGGGACACTCTGGAGAATTCCCTCATAGTTGGTGCTGTGGTTAAAGTTTGTCTGGAGCCTCTAGCTGCTTCCACAGCAAATCTCCTCTCCAGCAATGCCCTCTCTTGAGCTCTGCGAATAGCATCCATCTTATATTCAATGGTGACCTCATCTCCAAGCAGTGCCATCTCCTCTTCATACCACACAATCCATTGACTTTTGGGTATTTACCTCCAGCTCCCGTCTTTCCTCCCTTTGCTGTGAGGATCCTTCCTCCACGTCATTTTGCGAGCAGACTCCTTCTAGCGCCTCAATCAGCTGCTCCTTGGAGAGTCCTTTGAAACGAACTCCTACTTCACGGGCCTTTGATTGCAGGCTCCCCAAAGTCCAGGTCTTGTACTCTGCAGTGCTGGTTCCTGATGTTGAGCCATTGTCCTCCATTCCTTCTGCTCTGATCCCAGCGCTGCCAACCAGTTTGTGACGGGGTGTACAACAGAGCAAAGGATGGACGAGGCCGAGGGACGATCCAACAGGTTTATTCACAAGGACACTGGAACAGCACACGATAAGTCCACGTAAAACAGATTCGGGGGCCCTTCCCGACAATCCTCGGACCGGATAACAAAGTAATCGTCCTTACAGTAGTCCAAAGAGTTCCACACAATCCCACGGGCCACTGATCTCCAGTCTGTAACTGTCCATACACCGGCTCTAGGATGCAACCTCTGCTATTCCCTCCCAGAGGATCAATCTTCTTTCTTCAAGTTTCACACAGACTGACTGAATCTCCCAGGTAAGCAGAGTTTACACTAGTTGGACTCTAGGCCCACCTCCCCCTACTCCCAGGGATGGAAGTGCCTCAAGAGGATACAACCTTGCATTTTAGGGGGTGATTACCTACAACAATAGAAATGTACACAGAAGTAGTTCAAATAAGACAATGAACCCAGCTTGAAATAGGAATCTGTACAGCAAGATACACCTCCCCCATAGCCCACCATCACAAGCACCCGCCCCCATCATACATGAAATATCTTGTGATTGCTGCCGTAGCGAACCTAATCTCTACGGCACCATCACACGCCCATCCATGGTCGGCGGCATCGCTGTGACTTACGAACAAAAACTACTTAAAGGGGTAGGTGCGTTCGGCGTCACATTGACGTCACCGGGACGTCAATAAGTTGCAGCCCAATAGAAGCGGAAGGGCGTAGAGGACCGGGACATTACTTCACGCCCACCTCCTTCCTTCTGCATTGCTGTTGGACGCAGGTAAGATGTTTGTCGTTCCTGCGGTGTCACACACAGCCATGTGTGACGCCGCAGGAGCGACAAACAACATTATATCTCCTGATGTAGCAACATTATTGAAATTTACAACGTTACACAGATAAGTGCTTTTATTAAGCTTCTGTGCTTGTTCATCATGGAGCTTAGTATTTTCACGTTGCGATGTCGCTACCGGCGCCGAATGTGCGTCAATAACGTGACCCCGACGATATATCGGTAGCGATGTCAAAACGTGTAAAGTACCCCTAACTCTCTGTTTCTGTGTGTCTCTCTGTCCCTCTAACTCGTTCTCTTTCTGTATCTCTCTCTTTATATTTTTGTATGTATATCTATCTCATAATATATGTCTCTCTCTATATGTTTCTCTCTATATCTAACTATTTTTATAGGTATTTCTCTACATCTATCTTTATCTATATCTCTATCTTTCTGTTTATAACTATCTATCTCACTCGCTCTATTTATCTCTGTATAGCTACAGTTTTATGTGCCTATAGCTGAGAAAGGAGCAGGACACAAGCTTGGAAAATACCAGCATAACCTAGGAATAGTTAAAAGTAAACTATAAATAAATACAAAAGGTATAATCACATATACGTAATAAACCATAAAAATAATTTATTTTTAAACATCGTTTTAATTTCTTGATATCCCTTTAAAAATTGATTGATATTTTTTGTTAGAATAAATAATTTATATATCCATTATAAGTTTGAAATAACATTTTACATTCTATAATTGTAGAAATAGAATGGATAACATTCAAGAGGAAGAAATACATAACATGGCAAGTAGTCATTACCGTACCCGTTGTAGTTTTTTTTGGGTGTGTTTAGGCAAACTTTGGAATAACGTTCGTTATGGAACCAGACTCTGGTAACGAAGGTAAATATCGTGTAACCAAGGAAAGGGCTTCTTGGTTACCCAATATTTAGATTGGTTACCAGCGTCCGAAGAAGCCGGCTCCCTGCACATTCAGTTGTTGCTCTCTCGCTGTCACACACAGCGATGTGTGCTTCACAGCGGGAGAGCGACAACCAAAAAATGGTCCAGGACATTCAGCAACAACCAGCGACCTCACAGCAGGGGCCAGGTTGTGGCTTGATGTCACACACAGCAACATCGCTAGCAAGTTGTGCCTCAGCAGCGATGTTGCTTAGTGAGACCTGGCCTTTAGTTGACACACGCAACAACATTGCTAAAGCGGCCGGATGTGCATCACAAATTCAGTGACCACAACGAGCTCCCTTTAGCGCTGTCGTAGCGTGTAAAGCGGCAAATACTTTATTACATTGTGGAATTGGAATTCTGTTCAGATTGGTCACAGGTTTTTTATGTAATTTCAATGTAACAGGAGAACCATAACATAATTGTGATATTGATGGAACGACACCAGCAGCCGATGTGAGTTTAGGCTTCTTTTTTTTTTAAGTGTATCAACTAGTGTTATGAGATGAGGTTGTTCCTACATTGAACGATTATAGTGTGATCTTATCAAAATTTAATATTCTTATTAGCATTTACAAATACATACTGGTAGACAAATCTTGTTATTCTAATTTTTAAAAAAAAATTAAAAAGAAATTTCACTACAATAATTCTACTTACATTTATTCTAGGTACAGGAAGAACATGTAATTACCGATGTAGACGACCTAATGATTCAAATTTCTAGTAGGGCAGATAATGAGTTGGTGGTGGAAACAAACTACACCGTTTTGGGCTGTATAGTTGGTGATCAATATTACAATCTACAGGTATTCACTTTTAAAGTTTCTTTTACTTTGTTAGATATAAAAAATTTAAAACAAGAGTCTGCTTCATTATACCTTTTAACAATTTTCATCTCAAAGACTTTGATTTATGTTTTATTTAATTTAAAACTACTAAAGAAATAAGCGTCAACATAAATTACAAGACGTTCAGCCAGAAAATGTTTAGTGTTGGTTTTCTATTTTTAGTTCAAATTTTCATTGACGGAATTATTATTGCTGACCTGAATTACAGAATTAGGGTTTGTTGTCTCGTACTAATTTAGTTACCCATACACCCAGGTAGTCCATCATTACACAAAGTCGTCCATGGAAAAATCTGTAGGTGTGAAAATTAAAATGTAATTTTATTATGTGTGTGAACGTACCCAACACAAAGCGGACAAGCTTAATTGTTATACACACCTTTCTTTGATTATTTACCAATACTAAATCATAATAATTTTTTAAACTTTTTTATGATTTTTAAGAGTTTATTTGAGGATGTCCAAGATCAACACAATGATACCTCGCCCACTAATACTTCTTCTACTAATGATGTGACTACTCAAGTTATTAACAATGTATGTTCAACAGCGCAAAGCAACACTCATGATTCTGACAGTGATGATGAGGTACTTAGTTAAAAATGTATTTAAAATAGCAATATTTACAGTTATATTTACATCATCGCTGTGAGTTCTCAAAGAACTTCAATACCTTCATGTTTTGTTATCTTTCCACACTATCATCATGGGTGACTTCAATATCACCATTGACATTTCCCACTCACCTTTCACAAAATGTATAACACTCAATTCCTAATTCAGCCTCACCGAATGTTCCTCCACAGCAGTCAGGAAGATAGCTTGAACTAATCTTCACTCGACTATCTTCCCCATCCAACCTATCAAAATAAAAACTACTGCTGTCTCTCCTAAACGTACTAACTTTATATTCACTCTCTTCTACAAGTACCCAACAACGCCACCACAAATATTTATTCCAACGCAAACCTTAAAAAAACCCAGTAAAATAATTACCCTTTATCAGACCCTGGTCACTCTTGAAGACACTGCTTCTTCACTAGAATGAGATGCTGCTGTGTCTTTATAGAACAGCACACTGTCTGCAGCTATTGAATCGTCCACACCCGTCCAGCTAACAAAACACACACGCTAAACATGTACGGTAACCTTGGTACATGAGCCAGACTAAGAAATTAGTCGTGTTTCCTGTATTGCTGATCGCAGACAGAAAAGCACTTCATTCAATAGAAACACATTATCTCGTCTATCAACATCATAGACGTTGTCCATGAATAGAAAAACAAATGTAAATTAAAAGCATTTATGACATATGTTAGTGCATATGTTATATTTCAAACACAAGTACAATGTTATTTGATAATTTATTATGCTTCTACTGATTTTGGCTAAAAAGGATCAAACAATTTAACGTTTTTAATACCAACATTGTATGCAGAACAAAAATAAAATAATTTAAAATAATAGTAACAGATCTTTAGATATTATCTATAACATTAACTATTCATATTTATTTCCCCACAGATGAAAACACTGCTTTCCCAATTAAAAATAAAATTTGGAGGAGACAGTGCAAACGAAGAGTGTTTTCCATCAAACCCTTTTCGTATTGATAATGCTAGATTTATAGAATTCAATGAAGATCCTGAAGAGAATCGAATTGGAAATATTGTTTGGTGCAAATGTGCAAAATGTGTTGCAATGCCAACAAATAAAGAATCTATATGCTGTATTGAAGTGGATAATGTTGAGCCATACATGTCTAACTTGGCATGTATTACGGACCACGATTTTTTTTTTACTTTCTGTCAGCGAGAGGAAACGGTTGACATAATTCAAAGGATAGTGGGTATGAATGTAGGTCCTTCTCAAACCAAGGAACAAAATCGGTAATTTTTTTCAAAAAAATTCCATTGTAGAAAAAGAGCCTTACATAACAATAGTCGATTTTAAAAGAAATATATTGTAACGATCAATTTACAAACGTGACAGTACATTTTATAAAGGTATTTGTGGAGTCTACCTGTGGCAGTCTGGGACAAACATGCAACATTATGTAATGCATCACTGGTGCAGCATAAGGTGCTACGCTAGTTGTATAAAACTGAAATCTGTTCAGATTTTGTCGGAAAAAAAATATGTACTATTGATGAATTGGACAACCATGCAAGAGCAGACCCCATGCTTACTACTCCATTGTTTCGACAATTGAACCAAAAACATAAAAACATTTGGATTCACTAATTGGTAATGCACTGATTCTTTCTAAAAAAAAAATTAAAAACATTTGATAACTTTTAGAAACATTTTATGTAATACAAGACTGAGTTAAGGTGGCTTTACACGCAATGAGATCACTAAAGCGATCTCGTTGGGGTCACATAATTTGTGTGGCACATCTGGACGCTTTTGCAATGTCGTTGTGGTGACACCTATGAGCGATCTTGAATCGTTGCCAAAATATTCAAAAACGCTCTTTGGTGACATGACCCCCTCTTCACAACTATCGTTGCTGCTACAGTAACGATGTTGTTTGTCTTTCCTGCGACAGCACACGTCACTGTGTGTGACACCGCTGGAACGACAAACATCTCCTTACCTGCGTCCACCGGAAAAGGAGGAAGGAAGGAGGTGGGTGTCATGTTCCGTCCGGTCCTCTCCTCCCCTCCTTTTCTATTGGGCGGCGGTTCAGTGACGCTGCAAAAACACACTTACAAAGGAGGTGCATCAAAGGTCACAGCGACGTTGCTGCACAGGTATGTGCGTGTGACGCTGCCGAAGCGATAATGTTCACTACGGGAGCGATCAACACATATTGTGCCACCAACGGGGGCGGGTGCTATCGCACGAGACATGGTTAGCCGATGCTAGCAATGTCTCATCATGTAAAGCGGCCTTTATTCATAACCTGCTTTTTGAGCATGCTTTTTCCCAGTTAACAAATTAAATTATCAAAGTAAATTTATATTTTATTTTTTTGGTTACAGTAAATCACGGAAAACATGTTATCGAAGCTTCACAGCTTGGATACATGGACATCTAGGGAGAGGCAACAGACGTCCAATACCATCGTGTGTAGTCAACAAAGTCCGTGAAGCTTTTCCAGATGCTGATGAATCTTACATGGGATTCAAGGCGACTAATGAGAAACCAGCGGAATTCATGTGTTTAGAGTGAATTTTTTCCTTTGTGGTTTGAATACTGATAGTTTTATAAAATCTAAATTTACTGTATTTCAATTGTTAGATTACTTTACTTTGTTGTGGTTCAGGAATGCATATATGTATTAAAAAAACAGATACGATTAGATTACATTTCGGTATTTCACTTGTTATGGATCTAAGCATATAACAGTATTGAACATTTCTTATAACATCAAATTTAAAACAAACAACTACTTTTGATTTGCATTGATGTTATTTTGTATGTTTATGTGCAATATGTAAAAAAAATTTTGTGCCTTAATTGTTTTTTTTTCAATAGGTTTTAAAGTATCAAAACTCAGCAATATTTCATTACACTACATCATGCAAGAAAAAGAATAATCAATATATAAATAGATATTACAAATGAAATTTGTACCCGATCTGTCCACATGGTTTCACAATTAATGTTGACGCACTCGTAACACTATCAGTTCATGGATAATATAATGCAGTATATCTGTCATAAAAGTTATTGGCATAATGGAAAAAGTACATTTTAGTTTACTCATGAAGGTACAATAGGCGCTGCAGACTTGATCTGGCAACCATCACAGTTCTTGCCAATCACAGTCCTCTTAACCAGCTTAGGTGTATCCTGCTGGTCACTTCATCTACAGATTATATAACAACTTGATTAAATTTAGGCGTAAAGGCCCCGTCACACACAGATAATTATTTGTCAGATCTGTGGTTGCAGTGAAATCATGGACATATTGTTCCATTTGTACACAGCCACAAATCTGGCAGTGATTGTCCATAATTTCACTGCAACCACAGATCTGCCGCAGATTTTTCCGTGTGACAGGCCCTTTAGTCTCTCTTCCGTGATTAAATATTGAGTGTTACACTGTTCTGGTGTCTTGGTGGCGTTACACAACTATTATTTTTACAGTACACGTATTAATAGTTTTTTTTAATTGTGTGGTGGCGTGGTTGAAATTTTGCTTTTGAAATGGTGCAATGTGAGACCACAATGGTGAAAAGAAGGGGTTGTAGGCTACATTCCCGTTACCTTTCTCCATCTTTTTTCCTCTTTCTTTCTCTCTCTTTCTCTCTATCCCTCTTTCTCTCTATCCCTCTCCATCCCTCTCTTTTTCTGTTTCACTCTTTAAATTTCTGTTTCTTTCTCTCTTTATTTCTCTCTCTCTCTTTCTCTGTCTCTCTCTCTGTCTCTTTCTCTCTAAATCTCTCTCTCTTTCTTTCTGTCTCTCTCTCTCTTTCTCCCTCTCCTTGTAACTCAATTTCTCACTCTTTGCATTTCTCTATTTATCTCACTCCTCTTTCTCTCTATCCATCTTTCTATTTCTCTCTATCCATCTTTCTCTTTTTTGCTCTCTTTCTCTCTCTTTCTCTCTCTATGTCTCTCTTTCTCTCTGTCTTTCTCTCTCTCTTTCTCTATCCCTCTCTATTGCTTCCTCTCTTTTTATCTCTTTTTCTCTCTCTTTGTCACTCAATTTCTCACTCTTTTCATTACTCTATTTATCTCACTACTCTATTTCTATCCATCTTTCTCTTTTTTCATCTTTCTCTCTATCCCTCTTTCTCTCTCTATCCCTCTCTTTTTCTGTTTCACTCTTTACATTTCTCTTTCTTTCTCTCTCTTCTCTATTTCTCTCTCTTTCTCTATCCCTCTCTTTCTATCTCTTTTTCTCTCTCTTTGTCACTCAATTTCTCACTCTTTGCATTACTCTGTTTATCTCACTCCTCTATTTCTCTCTATCCATCTTTCTCTTTTTTTCCTCTTTCTCTTTCTTTCTCTCTATCCCTCTTTCTCTCTCTATCCCTCTCCATCCCTCTTTTTCTGTTTCACTCTTTAAATTTCTTTCTCTCGCTTCTCTATTTCTCTCTCTCTCTCTCTGTCTCTCTCTCTTTGTCACTCAATTTCTCACTCTTTGCATTTCTCTATTTATCTCACTCCTCTTTCTCTCTATCCATGTTTCTATTTCTCTCTATCCATCTTTCTCTTTTTTGCTCTCTCTTTCTCTCTCTCTTTGTCTCTCTCTCTCTCTATCCCTCTCTTTCTTCCTCTCTTTTTATCTTTTTCTCTCTCTTTGTCACTCAATTTCTCACTCTTTGCATTACTCTATTTATCTCACTAGTCTATTTCTCTCTATCCATCTCTCTTTTTTTCCTCTTTCTCTCTCTTTATCTCTATCCCTCTTTCTCTCTCTATCCCTCTCCATCCCTCTCTTTTTCTGTTTCACTCTTTAAATTTCTATTTCTTTCTCTCTCTTCTCTATTTCTCGCTCTCTCTGTCTCTCTCTCTGTCTCTCTCTCTGTCTCTCTCTCTTTCTCTGTCTCTCTCTTTGTCACTCAATTTCTCACTTTGCATTTCTCTATATTATGATATTGATGTCCAGCGTGATAGCACTGTGACGGGGTGTACAACAGAGCAAAGGATGGACGAGGCCGAGGGACGATCCAACAGGTTTATTCACAAGGACACTGGAACAGCACACGATAAGTCCACGTAAAACAGATTCGGGGGCCCTTCCCGACAATCCTCGGACCGGATAACAAAGTAATCGTCCTTACATTAGTCCAAAGAGTTCCACACAATCCCACGGGCCACTGATCTCCAGTCTGTAACTGTCCATACACCGGCTCTAGGATGCAGCCTCTGCTATTCCCTCCCAGAGGATCAATCTTCTTTCTTCAAGTTTCACACAGACTGACTGAATCTCCCAGGTAAGCAGAGTTTACACTAGTTGGACTCTAGGCCCACCTCCCCCTACTCCCAGGGATGGAAGTGCCTCAAGAGGATACAACCTTGCATTTTAGGGGGTGATTACCTACAACAATAGAAATGTACACAGAAGTAGTTCAAATAAGACAATGAACCCAGCTTGAAATAGGAATCTGTACAGCAAGATACACCTCCCCCATAGCCCACCATCACAACCTGTCCCCCCTTTTTAATAAGTGAGTATGCCACGAGGTCTACACAGACCTCTGGCCATCTCACTTACGTCCATGTTGCTCAGCTGTGAATAGTCTATGGTTCTTCTGGCTGGGACAGTCCATCAGCATTCTGGTGTTGGCTTCCACACTTGTATTGGATAGAAAAGGTGTAGGTAATCCCCTGTAGAGCGATAGGGTTGGAAGGACAAGCTTCCTTTTGTGTATTCCCTCACTCAAACTCTGCTTTCTGCACCCACAAATCGGCATTGTATATCTCCCACATCATTGCCTAGGAGAACAGCTGCAGGCAGACCACCCATCACCCCAACCACACATCGCCTGACCCCAAAACCAAAGCTCAGATCCACAGTGGCTGTGGGAATAGTCCTCCATTGTCCACCAGCCAGTTCAATGACAATCCCAGGTCCTCTATGGATTGCCTCAGGCCGAACCACTCGGGGATCAGCCAGTGTGAGGAAAGCACCCGAGTCACAAAATCCAACAAGTCTCTGTCCATCCAGCACAACCTCCTGCAAGTGCTTACCTCGATGAGCAGAAGTCGTCATAACTGCAGGTCGCACCCCGTAAACTCCTGGTGGTGCAACATGGGGGGCTGAGTCACTAGGCCAGTCCTCACATAGCGGTGCCACATCTTCCTCCATGGCACTGGGCTGTAAATAATTAACAATCCGATTGGGCGCAGGATCAGTCCTCATTTGAACAGCTGGGCAGGAGACTTGCCGATGCCCTGGCTGTCCACATTGATAGCATCTGAGCTGGGTCTCCCTCCATCCAAGGCGTCCTCTTGGGTAAGGGGTAGGGGAACTTGGAGGCCGACTCCCACCTGAAGGTGCTGTAGGGGTTTGAGGATGATTCCTCCATGGGCTGGCTGGGCATGAGGCCTGCAAATGCCCGGGATGCCTACAAACATAACACCTGCGCTCTGTTACTTCCTCTCCCCGGCGTATTCCAGAAAGTGCAGTAGAAGCAACTGAAGGCACATTAACACGGGTATCAACATGTGGTGGCTTAGAAGAACGGGGAACAATGGGGACAGAATAACTGGGGGCATCCGGTGTTGTGGAGCTGTTAGGCGTCTCTCCATCCTCCAACAAAACCCTCCACCTAGGCTTGATAGTGAGCACCTCATCAGCTAGAGCAGCAGCTTCCTCCACTGTCGCTGGTTTTCTCTCACGCACCCATTCCCGGATCTCAGCGGGGCACTGGGCAAAGAATTGTTCTTTTAGGATGACCTGGAGGAAGGTCTGCCAAGTTAAGGCTCCCTCTCCCTCCAGCCAGCGATGGCACACTTGTTTCAGTCTGTGGGCAAACATCTTGAAAGACACTTCTCCATCACAGGCTAATGTACGGAACTTAGTCCTATAAGTATCTGGGGTCACGGCATAATGTTCCAGAATGGTCTGTTTTATCTCCCCATACTCACAATTCCACTGAGGGTCCATAGCTCTATAGGCGTCGGCAGCTCCACCCTCCAAGAGGCCCACCAGGTGTCTGACTCGCTCTCTTTCTGGGACTTCCATTAATCGGCACTGATGCTCAAAGTCCTGAAAGAAGCCCTCAATGTCACCTGCAGCTTCATTAAATGGCTTAAAGTCCTTGCGGGACACTCTGGAGAATTCCCTCATAGTTGGTGCTGTGGTTAAAGTTTGTCTGGAGCCTCTAGCTGCTTCCACAGCAAATCTCCTCTCCAGCAATGCCCTCTCTTGAGCTCTGCGAATAGCATCCATCTTATATTCAATGGTGACCTCATCTCCAAGCAGTGCCATCTCCTCTTCATACCACACAATCCATTGACTTTTTTGGGTATTTACCTCCAGCTCCCGTCTTTCCTCCCTTTGCTGTGAGGATCCTTCCTCCACGTCATTTTGCGAGCAGACTCCTTCTAGCGCCTCAATCAGCTGCTCCTTGGAGAGTCCTTTGAAACAAACTCCTACTTCACGGGCCTTTGATTGCAGGCTCCCCAAAGTCCAGGTCTTGTACTCTGCAGTGCTGGTTCCTGATGTTGAGCCATTGTCCTCCATTCCTTCTGCTCTGATCCCAGCGCTGCCAACCAGTTTGTGACGGGGTGTACAACAGAGCAAAGGATGGACGAGGCCGAGGGACGATCCAACAGGTTTATTCACAAGGACACTGGAACAGCACACGATAAGTCCACGTAAAACAGATTCCGGGGCCCTTCCCGACAATCCTCGGACCGGATAACAAAGTAATCGTCCTTACAGTAGTCCAAAGAGTTCCACACAATCCCACGGGCCACTGATCTCCAGTCTGTAACTGTCCATACACCGGCTCTAGGATGCAGCCTCTGCTATTCCCTCCCAGAGGATCAATCTTCTTTCTTCAAGTTTCACACAGACTGACTGAATCTCCCAGGTAAGCAGAGTTTACACTAGTTGGACTCTAGGCCCACCTCCCCCTACTCCCAGGGATGGAAGTGCCTCAAGAGGATACAACCTTGCATTTTAGGGGGTGATTACCTACAACAATAGAAATGTACACAGAAGTAGTTCAAATAAGACAATGAACCCAGCTTGAAATAGGAATCTGTACCGCAAGATACACCTCCCCCATAGCCCACCATCACAACCTGTCCCCCCTTTTTAATAAGTGAGTATGCCACGAGGTCTACACAGACCTCTGGCCATCTCACTTACGTCCATGTTGCTCAGCTGTGAATAGTCTATGGTTCTTCTGGCTGGGACAGTCCATCAGCATTCTGGTGTTGGCTTCCACACTTGTATTGGATAGAAAAGGTGTAGGTAATCCCCTGTAGAGCGATAGGGTTGGAAGGACAAGCTTCCTTTTGTGTATTCCCTCACTCAAACTCTGCTTTCTGCACCCACAAATCGGCATTGTATATCTCCCACATCATTGCCTAGGAGAACAGCTGCAGGCAGACCACCCATCACCCCAACCACACATCGCCTGACCCCAAAACCAAAGCTCAGATCCACAGTGGCTGTGGGAATAGTCCTCCATTGTCCACCAGCCAGTTCAATGACAATCCCAGGTCCTCTATGGATTGCCTCAGGCCGAACCACTCGGGGATCAGCCAGTGTGAGGAAAGCACCCGAGTCACAAAATCCAACAAGTCTCTGTCCATCCAGCACAACCTCCTGCAAGTGCTTACCTCGATGAGCAGAAGTCGTCATAACTGCAGGTCGCACCCCGTAAACTCCTGGTGGTGCAACATGGGGGGCTGAGTCACTAGGCCAGTCCTCACATAGCGGTGCCACATCTTCCTCCATGGCACTGGGCTGTAAATAATTAACAATCCGATTGGGCGCAGGATCAGTCCTCATTTGAACAGCTGGGCAGGAGACTTGCCGATGCCCTGGCTGTCCACATTGATAGCATCTGAGCTGGGTCTCCCTCCATCCAAGGCGTCCTCTTGGGTAAGGGGTAGGGGAACTTGGAGGCCGACTCCCACCTGAAGGTGCTGTAGGGGTTTGAGGATGATTCCTCCATGGGCTGGCTGGGCATGAGGCCTGCAAATGCCCGGGATGCCTACAAACATAACACCTGCGCTCTGTTACTTCCTCTCCCCGGCGTATTCCAGAAAGTGCAGTAGAAGCAACTGAAGGCACATTAACACGGGTATCAACATGTGGTGGCTTAGAAGAACGGGGAACAATGGGGACAGAATAACTGGGGGCATCCGGTGTTGTGGAGCTGTTAGGCGTCTCTCCATCCTCCAACAAAACCCTCCACTGAGGCTTGATAGTGAGCACCTCATCAGCTAGAGCAGCAGCTTCCTCCACTGTCGCTGGTTTTCTCTCACGCACCCATTCCCGGATCTCAGCGGGGCACTGGGCAAAGAATTGTTCTTTTAGGATGACCTGGAGGAAGGTCTGCCAAGTTAAGGCTCCCTCTCCCTCCAGCCAGCGATGGCACACTTGTTTCAGTCTGTGGGCAAACATCTTGAAAGACACTTCTCCATCACAGGCTAATGTACGGAACTTAGTCCTATAAGTATCTGGGGTCACGGCATAATGTTCCAGAATGGTCTGTTTTATCTCCCCATACTCACAATTCCACTGAGGGTCCATAGCTCTATAGGCGTCGGCAGCTCCACCCTCCAAGAGGCCCACCAGGTGTCTGACTCGCTCTCTTTCTGGGACTTCCATTAATCGGCACTGATGCTCAAAGTCCTGAAAGAAGCCCTCAATGTCACCTGCAGCTTCATTAAATGGCTTAAAGTCCTTGCGGGACACTCTGGAGAATTCCCTCATAGTTGGTGCTGTGGTTAAAGTTTGTCTGGAGCCTCTAGCTGCTTCCACAGCAAATCTCCTCTCCAGCAATGCCCTCTCTTGAGCTCTGCGAATAGTATCCATCTTATATTCAATGGTGACCTCATCTCCAAGCAGTGCCATCTCCTCTTCATACCACACAATCCATTGACTTTTTTGGGTATTTACCTCCAGCTCCCGTCTTTCCTCCCTTTGCTGTGAGGATCCTTCCTCCACGTCATTTTGCGAGCAGACTCCTTCTAGCGCCTCAATCAGCTGCTCCTTGGAGAGTCCTTTGAAACGAACTCCTACTTCACGGGCCTTTGATTGCAGGCTCCCCAAAGTCCAGGTCTTGTACTCTGCAGTGCTGGTTCCTGATGTTGAGCCATTGTCCTCCATTCCTTCTGCTCTGATCCCAGCGCTGCCAACCAGTTTGTGACGGGGTGTACAACAGAGCAAAGGATGGACGAGGCCGAGGGACGATCCAACAGGTTTATTCACAAGGACACTGGAACAGCACACGATAAGTCCACGTAAAACAGATTCGGGGGCCCTTCCCGACAATCCTCGGACCGGATAACAAAGTAATCGTCCTTACAGTAGTCCAAAGAGTTCCACACAATCCCACGGGCCACTGATCTCCAGTCTGTAACTGTCCATACACCGGCTCTAGGATGCAACCTCTGCTATTCCCTCCCAGAGGATCAATCTTCTTTCTTCAAGTTTCACACAGACTGACTGAATCTCCCAGGTAAGCAGAGTTTACACTAGTTGGACTCTAGGCCCACCTCCCCCTACTCCCAGGGATGGAAGTGCCTCAAGAGGATACAACCTTGCATTTTAGGGGGTGATTACCTACAACAATAGAAATGTACACAGAAGTAGTTCAAATAAGACAATGAACCCAGCTTGAAATAGGAATCTGTACAGCAAGATACACCTCCCCCATAGCCCACCATCACAAGCACCCGCCCCCATCATACATGAAATATCTTGTGATTGCTGCCGTAGCGAACCTAATCTCTACGGCACCATCACACGCCCATCCATGGTCGGCGGCATCGCTGTGACTTACGAACAAAAACTACTTAAAGGGGTAGGTGCGTTCGGCGTCACATTGACGTCACCGGGACGTCAATAAGTTGCAGCCCAATAGAAGCGGAAGGGCGTAGAGGACCGGGACATTACTTCACGCCCACCTCCTTCCTTCTGCATTGCTGTTGGACGCAGGTAAGATGTTTGTCGTTCCTGCGGTGTCACACACAGCCATGTGTGACGCCGCAGGAGCGACAAACAACATTATATCTCCTGATGTAGCAACATTATTGAAATTTACAACGTTACACAGATAAGTGCTTTTATTAAGCTTCTGTGCTTGTTCATCATGGAGCTTAGTATTTTCACGTTGCGATGTCGCTACCGGCGCCGAATGTGCGTCAATAACGTGACCCCGACGATATATCGGTAGCGATGTCAAAACGTGTAAAGTACCCCTAACTCTCTGTTTCTGTGTGTCTCTCTGTCCCTCTAACTCGTTCTCTTTCTGTATCTCTCTCTTTATATTTTTGTATGTATATCTATCTCATAATATATGTCTCTCTCTATATGTTTCTCTCTATATCTAACTATTTTTATAGGTATTTCTCTACATCTATCTTTATCTATATCTCTATCTTTCTGTTTATAACTATCTATCTCACTCGCTCTATTTATCTCTGTATAGCTACAGTTTTATGTGCCTATAGCTGAGAAAGGAGCAGGACACAAGCTTGGAAAATACCAGCATAACCTAGGAATAGTTAAAAGTAAACTATAAATAAATACAAAAGGTATAATCACATATACGTAATAAACCATAAAAATAATTTATTTTTAAACATCGTTTTAATTTCTTGATATCCCTTTAAAAATTGATTGATATTTTTTGTTAGAATAAATAATTTATATATCCATTATAAGTTTGAAATAACATTTTACATTCTATAATTGTAGAAATAGAATGGATAACATTCAAGAGGAAGAAATACATAACATGGCAAGTAGTCATTACCGTACCCGTTGTAGTTTTTTTTGGGTGTGTTTAGGCAAACTTTGGAATAACGTTCGTTATGGAACCAGACTCTGGTAACGAAGGTAAATATCGTGTAACCAAGGAAAGGGCTTCTTGGTTACCCAATATTTAGATTGGTTACCAGCGTCCGAAGAAGCCGGCTCCCTGCACATTCAGTTGTTGCTCTCTCGCTGTCACACACAGCGATGTGTGCTTCACAGCGGGAGAGCGACAACCAAAAAATGGTCCAGGACATTCAGCAACAACCAGCGACCTCACAGCAGGGGCCAGGTTGTGGCTTGATGTCACACACAGCAACATCGCTAGCAAGTTGTGCCTCAGCAGCGATGTTGCTTAGTGAGACCTGGCCTTTAGTTGACACACGCAACAACATTGCTAAAGCGGCCGGATGTGCATCACAAATTCAGTGACCACAACGAGCTCGCTTTAGCGCTGTCGTAGCGTGTAAAGCGGCAAATACTTTATTACATTGTGGAATTGGAATTCTGTTCAGATTGGTCACAGGTTTTTTATGTAATTTCAATGTAACAGGAGAACCATAACATAATTGTGATATTGATGGAACGACACCAGCAGCCGATGTGAGTTTAGGCTTCTTTTTTTTTTAAGTGTATCAACTAGTGTTATGAGATGAGGTTGTTCCTACATTGAACGATTATAGTGTGATCTTATCAAAATTTAATATTCTTATTAGCATTTACAAATACATACTGGTAGACAAATCTTGTTATTCTAATTTTTAAAAAAAAATTAAAAAGAAATTTCACTACAATAATTCTACTTACATTTATTCTAGGTACAGGAAGAACATGTAATTACCGATGTAGACGACCTAATGATTCAAATTTCTAGTAGGGCAGATAATGAGTTGGTGGTGGAAACAAACTACACCGTTTTGGGCTGTATAGTTGGTGATCAATATTACAATCTACAGGTATTCACTTTTAAAGTTTCTTTTACTTTGTTAGATATAAAAAATTTAAAACAAGAGTCTGCTTCATTATACCTTTTAACAATTTTCATCTCAAAGACTTTGATTTATGTTTTATTTAATTTAAAACTACTAAAGAAATAAGCGTCAACATAAATTACAAGACGTTCAGCCAGAAAATGTTTAGTGTTGGTTTTCTATTTCTAGTTCAAATTTTCATTGACGGAATTATTATTGCTGACCTGAGTTACAGAATTAGGGTTTGTTGTCTCGTACTAATTTAGTTACCCATACACCCAGGTAGTCCATCATTACACAAAGTCGTCCATGGAAAAATCTGTAGGTGTGAAAATTAAAATGTAATTTTATTATGTGTGTGAACGTACCCAACACAAAGCGGACAAGCTTAATTGTTATACACACCTTTCTTTGATTATTTACCAATACTAAATCATAATAATTTTTTAAACTTTTTTATGATTTTTAAGAGTTTATTTGAGGATGTCCAAGATCAACACAATGATACCTCGCCCACTAATACTTCTTCTACTAATGATGTGACTACTCAAGTTATTAACAATGTATGTTCAACAGTGCAAAGCAACACTCATGATTCTGACAGTGATGATGAGGTACTTAGTTAAAAATGTATTTAAAATAGCAATATTTACAGTTATATTTACATCATCGCTGTGAGTTCTCAAAGAACTTCAATACCTTCATGTTTTGTTATCTTTCCACACTATCATCATGGGTGACTTCAATATCACCATTGACATTTCCCACTCACCTTTCACAAAATGTATAACACTCAATTCCTAATTCAGCCTCACCGAATGTTCCTCCACAGCAGTCAGGAAGATAGCTTGAACTAATCTTCACTCGACTATCTTCCCCATCCAACCTATCAAAATAAAAACTACTGCTGTCTCTCCTAAACGTACTAACTTTATATTCACTCTCTTCTACAAGTACCCAACAACGCCACCACAAATATTTATTCCAACGCAAACCTTAAAAAAACCCAGTAAAATAA
The DNA here is from genome assembly GCF_048569485.1 of Anomaloglossus baeobatrachus. Lineage (NCBI taxonomy): Eukaryota > Metazoa > Chordata > Amphibia > Anura > Aromobatidae > Anomaloglossus > Anomaloglossus baeobatrachus. The sequence goes on from NC_134355.1 coordinate 648,243,269, forward strand.
TTACCCTTTATCAGACCCTGGTCACTCTTGAAGACACTGCTTCTTCACTAGAATGAGATGCTGCTGTGTCTTTATAGAACAGCACACTGTCTGCAGCTATTGAATCGTCCACACCCGTCCAGCTAACAAAACACACACGCTAAACATGTACGGCAACCTTGGTACATGAGCCAGACTAAGAAATTAGTCGTGTTTCCTGTATTGCTGATCGCAGACAGAAAAGCACTTCATTCAATAGAAACACATTATCTCGTCTATCAACATCATAGACGTTGCGCTACCTTTCATCTCATCAGACCTAGGCTACCTCACTTTCAGTGACTCAAACTCTAACACCACTTGATCATCTCTCACCCTGTTGCTGTGCCCCAGCACATTGTCCATGAATAGAAAAACAAATGTAAATTAAAAGCATTTATGACATATGTTAGTGCATATGTTATATTTCAAACACAAGTACAATGTTATTTGATAATTTATTATGCTTCTACTGATTTTGGCTAAAAAGGATCAAACAATTTAACGTTTTTAATACCAACATTGTATGCAGAACAAAAATAAAATAATTTAAAATAATAGTAACAGATCTTTAGATATTATCTATAACATTAACTATTCATTTTTATTTCCCCACAGATGAAAACACTGCTTTCCCAATTAAAAATAAAATTTGGAGGAGACAGTGCAAACGAAGAGTGTTTTCCATCAAACCCTTTTCGTATTGATAATGCTAGATTTATAGAATTCAATGAAGATCCTGAAGAGAATCGAATTGGAAATATTGTTTGGTGCAAATGTGCAAAATGTGTTGCAATGCCAACAAATAAAGAATCTATATGCTGTATTGAAGTGGATAATGTTGAGCCATACATGTCTAACTTGGCATGTATTACGGACCACGATTTTTTTTTGACTTTCTGTCAGCGAGAGGAAACGGTTGACATAATTCAAAGGATAGTGGGTATGAATGTAGGTCCTTCTCAAACCAAGGAACAAAATCGGTAATTTTTTTCAAAAAAATTCCATTGTAGAAAAAGAGCCTTACATAACAATAGTCGATTTTAAAAGAAATATATTGTAACGATCAATTTACAAACGTGACAGTACATTTTATAAAGGTATTTGTGGAGTCTACCTGTGGCAGTCTGGGACAAACATGCAACATTATGTAATGCATCACTGGTGCAGCATAAGGTGCTACGCTAGTTGTATAAAACTGAAATCTGTTCAGATTTTGTCGGAAAAAAAATATGTACTATTGATGAATTGGACAACCATGCAAGAGCAGACCCCATGCTTACTACTCCATTGTTTCGACAATTGAACCAAAAACATAAAAACATTTGGATTCACTAATTGGTAATGCACTGATTCTTTCTAAAAAAAAAATTAAAAACATTTGATAACTTTTAGAAACATTTTATGTAATACAAGACTGAGTTAAGGTGGCTTTACACGCAATGAGATCACTAAAGCGATCTCGTTGGGGTCACATAATTTGTGTGGCACATCTGGACGCTTTTGCAATGTCGTTGTGGTGACACCTATGAGCGATCTTGAATCGTTGCCAAAATATTCAAAAACGCTCTTTGGTGACATGACCCCCTCTTCACAACTATCGTTGCTGCTACAGTAACGATGTTGTTTGTCTTTCCGGCGACAGCACACGTCACTGTGTGTGACACCGCTGGAACGACAAACATCTCCTTACCTGCGTCCACCGGAAAAGGAGGAAGGAAGGAGGTGGGTGTCATGTTCCGTCCGGTCCTCTCCTCCCCTCCTTTTCTATTGGGCGGCGGTTCAGTGACGCTGCAAAAACACACTTACAAAGGAGGTGCATCAAAGGTCACAGCGACGTTGCTGCACAGGTATGTGCGTGTGACGCTGCCGAAGCGATAATGTTCACTACGGGAGCGATCAACACATATTGTGCCACCAACGGGGGCGGGTGCTATCGCACGAGACATGGTTAGCCGATGCTAGCAATGTCTCATCATGTAAAGCGGCCTTTATTCATAACCTGCTTTTTGAGCATGCTTTTTCCCAGTTAACAAATTAAATTATCAAAGTAAATTTATATTTTATTTTTTTGGTTACAGTAAATCACGGAAAACATGTTATCGAAGCTTCACAGCTTGGATACATGGACATCTAGGGAGAGGCAACAGACGTCCAATACCATCGTGTGTAGTCAACAAAGTCCGTGAAGCTTTTCCAGATGCTGATGAATCTTACATGGGATTCAAGGCGACTAATGAGAAACCAGCGGAATTCATGTGTTTAGAGTGAATTTTTTCCTTTGTGGTTTGAATACTGATAGTTTTATAAAATCTAAATTTACTGTATTTCAATTGTTAGATTACTTTACTTTGTTGTGGTTCAGGAATGCATATATGTATTAAAAAAACAGATACGATTAGATTACATTTCGGTATTTCACTTGTTATGAATCTAAGCATATAACAGTATTGAACATTTCTTATAACATCAAATTTAAAACAAACAACTACTTTTGATTTGCATTGATGTTATTTTGTATGTTTATGTGCAATATGTAAAAAAAATTTTGTGCCTTAATTGTTTTTTTTTCAATAGGTTTTAAAGTATCAAAACTCAGCAATATTTCATTACACTACATCATGCAAGAAAAAGAATAATCAATATATAAATAGATATTACAAATGAAATTTGTACCCGATCTGTCCACATGGTTTCACAATTAATGTTGACGCACTCGTAACACTATCAGTTCATGGATAATATAATGCAGTATATCTGTCATAAAGGTTTATTGGCATAATGGAAAAAGTACATTTTAGTTTACTCATGAAGGTACAATAGGCGCTGCAGACTTGATCTGGCAACCATCACAGTTCTTGCCAATCACAGTCCTCTTAACCAGCTTAGGTGTATCCTGCTGGTCACTTCATCTACAGATTATATAACAACTTGATTAAATTTAGGCGTAAAGGCCCCGTCACACACAGATAATTATTTGTCAGATCTGTGGTTGCAGTGAAATCATGGACATATTGTTCCATTTGTACACAGCCACAAATCTGGCAGTGATTGTCCATAATTTCACTGCAACCACAGATCTGCCGCAGATTTTTCCGTGTGACAGGCCCTTTAGTCTCTCTTCCGTGATTAAATATTGAGTGTTACACTGTTCTGGTGTCTTGGTGGCGTTACACAACTATTATTTTTACAGTACACGTATTAATAGTTTTTTTTAATTGTGTGGTGGCGTGGTTGAAATTTTGCTTTTGAAATGGTGCAATGTGAGACCACAATGGTGAAAAGAAGGGGTTGTAGGCTACATTCCCGTTACCTTTCTCCATCTTTTTTCCTCTTTCTTTCTCTCTCTTTCTCTCTATCCCTCTTTCTCTCTATCCCTCTCCATTCCTCTCTTTTTCTGTTTCACTCTTTAAATTTCTGTTTCTTTCTCTCTTTATTTCTCTCTCTCTCTTTCTCTGTCTCTCTCTCTGTCTCTTTCTCTCTAAATCTCTCTCTCTTTCTGTCTCTCTCTCTTTCTCCCTCTCCTTGTAACTCAATTTCTCACTCTTTGCATTTCTCTATTTATCTCACTCCTCTTTCTCTCTATCCATCTTTCTATTTCTCTCTATCCATCTTTCTCTTTTTTGCTCTCTTTCTCTCTCTCTCTATGTCTCTCTTTCTCTCTGTCTTTCTCTCTCTCTTTCTCTATCCCTCTCTATTGCTTCCTCTCTTTTTATCTCTTTTTCTCTCTCTTTGTCACTCAATTTCTCATTCTTTTCATTACTCTATTTATCTCACTACTCTATTTCTATCCATCTTTCTCTTTTTTCATCTTTCTCTTTCTCTCTATCCCTCTTTCTCTCTCTATCCCTCTCTTTTTCTGTTTCACTCTTTACATTTCTCTTTCTTTCTCTCTCTTCTCTATTTCTCTCTCTTTCTCTATCCCTCTCTTTCTATCTCTTTTTCTCTCTCTTTGTCACTCAATTTCTCACTCTTTGCATTACTCTATTTATCTCACTCCTCTATTTCTCTCTATCCATCTTTCTCTTTTTTTCCTCTTTCTCTTTCTTTCTCTCTATCCCTCTTTCTCTCTCTATCCCTCTCCATCCCTCTTTTTCTGTTTCACTCTTTAAATTTCTTTCTCTCGCTTCTCTATTTCTCTCTCTCTCTCTCTTTCTCTGTCTCTCTCTCTGTCTCTCTCTCTTTGTCACTCAATTTCTCACTCTTTGCATTTCTCTATTTATCTCACTCCTCTTTCTCTCTATCCATGTTTCTATTTCTCTCTATCCATCTTTCTCTTTTTTGCTCTCTCTTTCTCTCTCTCTTTGTCTCTATCTCTCTATCCCTCTCTTTCTTCCTCTCTTTTTATCTTTTTCTCTCTCTTTGTCACTCAATTTCTCACTCTTTGCATTACTCTATTTATCTCACTACTCTATTTCTCTCTATCCATCTCTCTTTTTTCCTCTTTCTCTCTTTATCTCTATCCCTCTTTCTCTCTCTATCCCTCTCCATCCCTCTCTTTTTCTGTTTCACTCTTTAAATTTCTGTTTCTTTCTCTCTCTTCTCTATTTCTCGCTCTCTCTGTCTCTCTCTCTGTCTCTCTCTCTTTCTCTGTCTCTCTCTCTGTCTCTCTCTCTTTCTCTGTCTCTCTCTTTGTCACTCAATTTCTCACTTTGCATTTCTCTATATTATGATATTGATGTCCAGCGTGATAGCACTGTGACGGGGTGTACATTAGAGCAAAGGATGGACGAGGCCGAGGGACGATCCAACAGGTTTATTCACAAGGACACTGGAACAGCACACGATAAGTCCACGTAAAACAGATTCGGGGGCCCTTCCCGACAATCCTCGGACCAGATAACAAAGTAATCGTCCTTACAGTAGTCCAAAGAGTTCCACACAATCCCACGGGCCACTGATCTCCAGTCTGTAACTGTCCATACACCGGCTCTAGGATGCAAATTCAAATTCAAATTCAAATTCAAATATGCTTTATTGGCAGGACCAAAATACAATTAGTGTTGCCAAAGCAGGAGAAATACAGTAAGTGTGGTGGGAGGGGATCAGGGTTATGGGGAGTTGGGGGGCACAATTTGGGCTCTGACAGTCCATTTAGGGGTCTTAGGTTCCCCTCAGCTTATGACATGTGGTGACATATTGGGCGGCGATGCAGCCTCTGCTATTCCCTCCCAGAGGATCAATCTTCTTTCTTCAAGTTTCACACAGACTGACTGAATCTCCCAGGTAAGCAGAGTTTACACTAGTTGGACTCTAGGCCCACCTCCCCCTACTCCCAGGGATGGAAGTGCCTCAAGAGGATACAACCTTGCATTTTAGGGGGTGATTACCTACAACAATAGAAATGTACACAGAAGTAGTTCAAATAAGACAATGAACCCAGCTTGAAATAGGAATCTGTACAGCAAGATACACCTCCCCCATAGCCCACCATCACAAGCACCCGCCCCCATCATACATGAAATATCTTGTGATTGCTGCCGTAGCGAACCTAATCTCTACGGCACCATCACACGCCCATCCATGGTCGGCGGCATCGCTGTGACTTACGAACAAAAACTACTTAAAGGGGTAGGTGCGTTCGGCGTCACATTGACGTCACCGGGACGTCAATAAGTTGCAGCCCAATAGAAGCGGAAGGGCGTAGAGGACCGGGACATTACTTCACGCCCACCTCCTTCCTTCTGCATTGCTGTTGGACGCAGGTAAGGAGATGTTTGTCGATCCTGCGGTGTCACACACAGCCATGTGTGACGCCGCAGGAGCGACAAACAACATTATATCTCCTGATGTAGCAACATTATTGAAATTTACAACGTTACACAGATAAGTGCTTTTATTAAGCTTCTGTGCTTGTTCATCATGGAGCTTAGTATTTTCACGTTGCGATGTCGCTACCGGCGCCGAATGTGCGTCAATAACGTGACCCCGACGATATATCGGTAGCGATGTCAAAACGTGTAAAGTACCCCTAACTCTGTTTCTGTGTGTCTCTCTGTCCCTCTATCTCGTTCTCTTTCTGTATCTCTCTCTTTATATTTTTGTATGTATATCTATCTCATAATATGTCTCTCTCTATATGTTTCTCTCTATATCTAACTATTTTATAGGTATTTCTCTACATCTATCTTTATCTATATCTCTATCTTTCTGTTTATAACTATCTATCTCACTCGCTCTATTTATCTCTGTATAGCTACAGTTTTATGTGCCTATAGCTGAGAAAGGAGCAGGACACAAGCTTGGAAAATACCAGCATAACATAGGAATAGTTAAAAGTAAACTATAAATAAATACAAAAGGTATAATCACATATACGTAATAAACCATAAAAATAATTTATTTTTAAACATCGTTTTAATTTCTTGATATCCCTTTAAAAATTGATTGATATTTTTTGTTAGAATAAATAATTTATATATCCATTATAAGTTTGAAATAACATTTTACATTCTATAATTGTAGAAATAGAATGGATAACATTCAAGAGGAAGAAATACATAACATGGCAAGTAGTCATTACCGTACCCGTTGTAGTTTTTTTTGGGTGTGTTTAGGCAAACTTTGGAATAACGTTCGTTATGGAACCAGACTCTGGTAACGAAGGTAAATATCGTGTAACCAAGGAAAGGGCTTCTTGGTTACCCAATATTTAGATTGGTTACCAGCGTCCGAAGAAGCCGGCTCCCTGCACATTCAGTTGTTGCTCTCTCGCTGTCACACACAGCGATGTGTGCTTCACAGCGGGAGAGCGACAACCAAAAAATGGTCCAGGACATTCAGCAACAACCAGCGACCTCACAGCAGGGGCCAGGTTGTGGCTTGATGTCACACACAGCAACATCGCTAGCAAGTTGTGCCTCAGCAGCGATGTTGCTTAGTGAGACCTGGCCTTTAGTTGACACACGCAACAACATTGCTAAAGCGGCCGGATGTGCATCACAAATTCAGTGACCACAACGAGCTCGCTTTAGCGCTGTCGTAGCGTGTAAAGCGGCAAATACTTTATTACATTGTGGAATTGGAATTCTGTTCAGATTGGTCACAGGTTTTTTATGTAATTTCAATGTAACAGGAGAACCATAACATAATTGTGATATTGATGGAACGACACCAGCAGCCGATGTGAGTTTAGGCTTCTTTTTTTTTTAAGTGTATCAACTAGTGTTATGAGATGAGGTTGTTCCTACATTGAACGATTATAGTGTGATCTTATCAAAATTTAATATTCTTATTAGCATTTACAAATACATACTGGTAGACAAATCTTGTTATTCTAATTTTTAAAAAAAAATTAAAAAGAAATTTCACTACAATAATTCTACTTACATTTATTCTAGGTACAGGAAGAACATGTAATTACCGATGTAGACGACCTAATGATTCAAATTTCTAGTAGGGCAGATAATGAGTTGGTGGTGGAAACAAACTACACCGTTTTGGGCTGTATAGTTGGTGATCAATATTACAATCTACAGGTATTCATTTTTAAAGTTTCTTTTACTTTGTTAGATATAAAAAATTTAAAACAAGAGTCTGCTTCATTATACCTTTTAACAATTTTCATCTCAAAGACTTTGATTTATGTTTTATTTAATTTAAAACTACTAAACAAATAAGCGTCAACATAAATTACAAGACGTTCAGCCAGAAAATGTTTAGTGTTGGTTTTCTATTTCTAGTTCAAATTTTCATTGACGGAATTATTATTGCTGACCTGAATTACAGAATTAGGGTTTGTTGTCTCGTACTAATTTAGTTACCCATACACCCAGGTAGTCCATCATTACACAAAGTCGTCCATGGAAAAATCTGTAGGTGTGAAAATTAAAATGTAATTTTATTATGTGTGTGAACGTACCCAACACAAAGCGGACAAGCTTAATTGTTATACACACCTTTCTTTGATTATTTACCAATACTAAATCATAATAATTTTTTAAACTTTTTTATGATTTTTAAGAGTTTATTTGAGGATGTCCAAGATCAACACAATGATACCTCGCCCACTAATACTTCTTCTACTAATGATGTGACTACTCAAGTTATTAACAATGTATGTTCAACAGCGCAAAGCAACACTCATGATTCTGACAGTGATGATGAGGTACTTAGTTAAAAATGTATTTAAAATAGCAATATTTACAGTTATATTTACATCATCGCTGTGAGTTCTCAAAGAACTTCAATACATTCATGTTTTGTTATCTTTCCACACTATCATCATGGGTGACTTTAATATCACCATTGACATTTCCCACTCACCTTTCACAAAATGTATAACACTCAATTCCTAATTCAGCCTCACCGAATGTTCCTCCACAGCAGTCAGGAAGATAGCTTGAACTAATCTTCACTCGACTATCTTCCCCATCCAACCTATCAAAATAAAAACTACTGCTGTCTCTCCTAAACGTACTAACTTTATATTCACTCTCTTCTACAAGTACCCAACAACGCCACCACAAATATTTATTCCAACGCAAACCTTAAAAAAACCCAGTAAAATAATTACCCTTTATCAGACCCTGGTCACTCTTGAAGACACTGCTTCTTCACTAGAATGAGATGCTGCTGTGTCTTTATAGAACAGCACACTGTCTGCAGCTATTGAATCGTCCACACCCGTCCAGCTAACAAAACACACACGCTAAACATGTACGGTAACCTTGGTACATGAGCCAGACTAAGAAATTAGTCGTGTTTCCTGTATTGCTGATCGCAGACAGAAAAGCACTTCATTCAATAGAAACACATTATCTCGTCTATCAACATCATAGACGTTGCGCTACCTTTCATCTCATCAGACCTAGGCTACCTCACTTTCAGTGACTCAAACTCTAACACCACTTGATCATCTCTCACCCTGTTGCTGTGCCCCAGCACATTGTCCATGAATAGAAAAACAAATGTAAATTAAAAGCATTTATGACATATGTTAGTGCATATGTTATATTTCAAACACAAGTACAATGTTATTTGATAATTTATTATGCTTCTACTGATTTTGGCTAAAAAGGATCAAACAATTTAACGTTTTTAATACCAACATTGTATGCAGAACAAAAATAAAATAATTTAAAATAATAGTAACAGATCTTTAGATATTATCTATAACATTAACTATTCATATTTATTTCCCCACAGATGAAAACACTGCTTTCCCAATTAAAAATAAAATTTGGAGGAGACAGTGCAAACGAAGAGTGTTTTCCATCAAACCCTTTTCGTATTGATAATGCTAGATTTATAGAATTCAATGAAGATCCTGAAGAGAATCGAATTGGAAATATTGTTTGGTGCAAATGTGCAAAATGTGTTGCAATGCCAACAAATAAAGAATCTATATGCTGTATTGAAGTGGATAATGTTGAGCCATACATGTCTAACTTGGCATGTATTATGGACCACAATTTTTTTTTGACTTTCTGTCAGCGAGAGGAAACGGTTGACATAATTCAAAGGATAGTGGGTATGAATGTAGGTCCTTCTCAAACCAAGGAACAAAATCGGTAATTTTTTTCAAAAAAATTCCATTGTAGAAAAAGAGCCTTACATAACACTAGTCGATTTTAAAAGAAATATATTGTAACGATCAATTTACAAACGTGACAGTACATTTTATAAAGGTATTTGTGGAGTCTACCTGTGGCAGTCTGGGACAAACATGCAACATTATGTAATGCATCACTGGTGCAGCATAAGGTGCTACGCTAGTTGTATAAAACTGAAGTCTGTTCAGATTTTGTCGGAAAAAAAATATGTACTATTGATGAATTGGACAACCATGCAAGAGCAGACCCCATGCTTACTACTCCATTGTTTCGACAATTGAACCAAAAACATAAAAACATTTGGATTCACTAATTGGTAATGCACTGATTCTTTCTAAAAAAAAAATTAAAAACATTTGATAACTTTTAGAAACATTTTATGTAATACAAGACTGAGTTAAGGTGGCTTTACACGCAATGAGATCACTAAAGCGATCTCGTTGGGGTCACATAATTTGTGTGGCACATCTGGACGCTTTTGCAATGTCGTTGTGGTGACACCTATGAGCGATCTTGAATCGTTGCCAAAATATTCAAAAACGCTCTTTGGTGACATGACCCCCTCTTCACAACTATCGTTGCTGCTACAGTAACGATGTTGTTTGTCTTTCCTGCGACAGCACACGTCACTGTGTGTGACACCGCTGGAACGACAAACATCTCCTTACCTGCGTCCACCGGAAAAGGAGGAAGGAAGGAGGTGGGTGTCATGTTCCGTCCGGTCCTCTCCTCCCCTCCTTTTCTATTGGGCGGCGGTTCAGTGACGCTGCAAAAACACACTTACAAAGGAGGTGCATCAAAGGTCACAGCGACGTTGCTGCACAGGTATGTGCGTGTGACGCTGCCGAAGCGATAATGTTCACTACGGGAGCGATCAACACATATTGTGCCACCAACGGGGGCGGGTGCTATCGCACGAGACATGATTAGCCGATGCTAGCAATGTCTCATCATGTAAAGCGGCCTTTATTCATAACCTGCTTTTTGAGCATGCTTTTTCCCAGTTAACAAATTAAATTATCAAAGTAAATTTATATTTTATTTTTTTGGTTACAGTAAATCACGGAAAACATGTTATCGAAGCTTCACAGCTTGGATACATGGACATCTAGGGAGAGGCAACAGACGTCCAATACCATCGTGTGTAGTCAACAAAGTCCGTGAAGCTTTTCCAGATGCTGATGAATCTTACATGGGATTCAAGGCGACTAATGAGAAACCAGCGGAATTCATGTGTTTAGAGTGAATTTTTTCCTTTGTGGTTTGAATACTGATAGTTTTATAAAATCTAAATTTACTGTATTTCAATTGTTAGATTACTTTACTTTGTTGTGGTTCAGGAATGCATATATGTATTAAAAAAACAGATACGATTAGATTACATTTCGGTATTTCACTTGTTATGGATCTAAGCATATAACAGTATTGAACATTTCTTATAACATCAAATTTAAAACAAACAACTACTTTTGATTTGCATTGATGTTATTTTGTATGTTTATGTGCAATATGTAAAAAAAATTTTGTGCCTTAATTGTTTTTTTTTCAATAGGTTTTAAAGTATCAAAACTCAGCAATATTTCATTACACTACATCATGCAAGAAAAAGAATAATCAATATATAAATAGATATTACAAATGAAATTTGTACCCGATCTGTCCACATGGTTTCACAATTAATGTTGACGCACTCGTAACACTATCAGTTCATGGATAATATAATGCAGTATATCTGTCATAAAAGTTTATTGGCATAATGGAAAAAGTACATTTTAGTTTACTCATGAAGGTACAATAGGCGCTGCAGACTTGATCTGGCAACCATCACAGTTCTTGCCAATCACAGTCCTCTTAACCAGCTTAGGTGTATCCTGCTGGTCACTTCATCTACAGATTATATAACAACTTGATTAAATTTAGGCGTAAAGGCCCCGTCACACACAGATAATTATTTGTCAGATCTGTGGTTGCAGTGAAATCATGGACATATTGTTCCATTTGTACACAGCCACAAATCTGGCAGTGATTGTCCATAATTTCACTGCAACCACAGATCTGCCGCAGATTTTTCCGTGTGACAGGCCCTTTAGTCTCTCTTCCGTGATTAAATATTGAGTGTTACACTGTTCTGGTGTCTTGGTGGCGTTACACAACTATTATTTTTACAGTACACGTATTAATAGTTTTTTTTAATTGTGTGGTGGCGTGGTTGAAATTTTGCTTTTGAAATGGTGCAATGTGAGACCACAATGGTGAAAAGAAGGGGTTGTAGGCTACATTCCCGTTACCTTTCTCCATCTTTTTTCCTCTTTCTTTCTCTCTCTTTCTCTCTATCCCTCTTTCTCTCTATCCCTCTCCATCCCTCTCTTTTTCTGTTTCACTCTTTAAATTTCTGTTTCTTTCTCTCTTTATTTCTCTCTCTCTCTTTCTCTGTCTCTCTCTCTGTCTCTTTCTCTCTAAATCTCTCTCTCTTTCTTTCTGTCTCTCTCTCTCTTTCTCCCTCTCCTTGTAACTCAATTTCTCACTCTTTGCATTTCTCTATTTATCTCACTCCTCTTTCTCTCTATCCATCTTTCTATTTCTCTCTATCCATCTTTCTCTTTTTTGCTCTCTTTCTCTCTCTTTCTCTCTCTCTCTATGTCTCTCTTTCTCTCTGTCTTTCTCTCTCTCTTTCTCTATCCCTCTCTATTGCTTCCTCTCTTTTTATCTCTTTTTCTCTCTCTTTGTCACTCAATTTCTCACTCTTTTCATTACTCTATTTATCTCACTACTCTATTTCTATCCATCTTTCTCTTTTTTCATCTTTCTCTTTCTCTCTATCCCTCTTTCTCTCTCTATCCCTCTTTTTCTGTTTCACTCTTTACATTTCTCTTTCTTTCTCTCTCTTCTCTATTTCTCTCTCTTTCTCTATCCCTCTCTTTCTATCTCTTTTTCTCTCTCTTTGTCACTCAATTTCTCACTCTTTGCATTACTCTATTTATCTCACTCCTCTATTTCTCTCTATCCATCTTTCTCTTTTTTTCCTCTTTCTCTTTCTTTCTCTCTATCCCTCTTTCTCTCTCTATCCCTCTCCATCCCTCTTTTTCTGTTTCACTCTTTAAATTTCTTTCTCTCGCTTCTCTATTTCTCTCTCTCTCTTTCTCTGTCTCTCTCTCTGTCTCTCTCTCTTTGTCACTCAATTTCTCACTCTTTGCATTTCTCTATTTATCTCACTCCTCTTTCTCTCTATCCATGTTTCTATTTCTCTCTATCCATCTTTCTCTTTTTTGCTCTCTCTTTCTCTATCCCTCTCTTTCTTCCTCTCTTTTTATCTTTTTCTCTCTCTTTGTCACTCAATTTCTCACTCTTTGCATTACTCTATTTCTCTCTATCCATCTCTCTTTTTTCCTCTTTCTCTCTCTTTATCTCTATCCCTCTTTCTCTCTCTATCCCTCTCCATCCCTCTCTTTTTCTGTTTCACTCTTTAAATTTCTGTTTCTTTCTCTCTCTTCTCTATTTCTCGCTCTCTCTGTCTCTCTCTCTGTCTCTCTCTCTTTCTCTGTCTCTCTCTCTGTCTCTCTCTCTTTCTCTGTCTCTCTCTTTGTCACTCAATTTCTCACTTTGCATTTCTCTATATTATGATATTGATGTCCAGCGTGATAGCACTGTGACGGGGTGTACAACAGAGCAAAGGATGGACGAGGCCGAGGGACGATCCAACAGGTTTATTCACAAGGACACTGGAACAGCACACGATAAGTCCACGTAAAACAGATTCGGGGGCCCTTCCCGACAATCCTCGGACCGGATAACAAAGTAATCGTCCTTACAGTAGTCCAAAGAGTTCCACACAATCCCACGGGCCACTGATCTCCAGTCTGTAACTGTCCATACACCGGCTCTAGGATGCAGCCTCTGCTATTCCCTCCCAGAGGATCAATCTTCTTTCTTCAAGTTTCACACAGACTGACTGAATCTCCCAGGTAAGCAGAGTTTACACTAGTTGGACTCTAGGCCCACCTCCCCCTACTCCCAGGGATGGAAGTGCCTCAAGAGGATACAACCTTGCATTTTAGGGGGTGATTACCTACAACAATAGAAATGTACACAGAAGTAGTTCAAATAAGACAATGAACCCAGCTTGAAATAGGAATCTGTACAGCAAGATACACCTCCCCCATAGCCCACCATCACAACCTGTCCCCCCTTTTTAATAAGTGAGTATGCCACGAGGTCTACACAGACCTCTGGCCATCTCACTTACGTCCATGTTGCTCAGCTGTGAATAGTCTATGGTTCTTCTGGCTGGGACAGTCCATCAGCATTCTGGTGTTGGCTTCCACACTTGTATTGGATAGAAAAGGTGTAGGTAATCCCCTGTAGAGCGATAGGGTTGGAAGGACAAGCTTCCTTTTGTGTATTCCCTCACTCAAACTCTGCTTTCTGCACCCACAAATCGGCATTGTATATCTCCCACATCATTGCCTAGGAGAACAGCTGCAGGCAGACCACCCATCTGCCCAACCACACATCGCCTGACCCCAAAACCAAAGCTCAGATCCACAGTGGCTGTGGGAATAGTCCTCCATTGTCCACCAGCCAGTTCAATGACAATCCCAGGTCCTCTATGGATTGCCTCAGGCCGAACCACTCGGGGATCAGCCAGTGTGAGGAAAGCACCCGAGTCACAAAATCCAACAAGTCTCTGTCCATCCAGCACAACCTCCTGCAAGTGCTTACCTCGATGAGCAGAAGTCGTCATAACTGCAGGTCGCACCCCGTAAACTCCTGGTGGTGCAACATGGGGGGCTGAGTCACTAGGCCAGTCCTCACATAGCGGTGCCACATCTTCCTCCATGGCACTGGGCTGTAAATAATTAACAATCCGATTGGGCGCAGGATCAGTCCTCATTTGAACAGCTGGGCAGGAGACTTGCCGATGCCCTGGCTGTCCACATTGATAGCATCTGAGCTGGGTCTCCCTCCATCCAAGGCGTCCTCTTGGGTAAGGGGTAGGGGAACTTGGAGGCCGACTCCCACCTGAAGGTGCTGTAGGGGTTTGAGGATGATTCCTCCATGGGCTGGCTGGGCATGAGGCCTGCAAATGCCCGGGATGCCTACAAACATAACACCTGCGCTCTGTTACTTCCTCTCCCCGGCGTATTCCAGAAAGTGCAGTAGAAGCAACTGAAGGCACATTAACATGGGTATCAACATGTGGTGGCTTAGAAGAACGGGGAACAATGGGGACAGAATAACTGGGGGCATCCGGTGTTGTGGAGCTGTTAGGCGTCTCTCCATCCTCCAACAAAACCCTCCACTGAGGCTTGATAGTGAGCACCTCATCAGCTAGAGCAGCAGCTTCCTCCACTGTCGCTGGTTTTCTCTCACGCACCCATTCCCGGATCTCAGCGGGGCACTGGGCAAAGAATTGTTCTTTTAGGATGACCTGGAGGAAGGTGTGCCAAGTTAAGGCTCCCTCTCCCTCCAGCCAGCGATGGCACACTTGTTTCAGTCTGTGGGCAAACATCTTGAAAGACACTTCTCCATCACAGGCTAATGTACGGAACTTAGTCCTATAAGTATCTGGGGTCACGGCATAATGTTCCAGAATGGTCTGTTTTATCTCCCCATACTCACAATTCCACTGAGGGTCCATAGCTCTATAGGCGTCGGCAGCTCCACCCTCCAAGAGGCCCACCAGGTGTCTGACTCGCTCTCTTTCTGGGACTTCCATTAATCGGCACTGATGCTCAAAGTCCTGAAAGAAGCCCTCAATGTCACCTGCAGCTTCATTAAACGGCTTAAAGTCCTTGCGGGACACTCTGGAGAATTCCCTCATAGTTGGTGCTGTGGTTAAAGTTTGTCTGGAGCCTCTAGCTGCTTCCACAGCAAATCTCCTCTCCAGCAATGCCCTCTCTTGAGCTCTGCGAATAGCATCCATCTTATATTCAATGGTGACCTCATCTCCAAGCAGTGCCATCTCCTCTTCATACCACACAATCCATTGACTTTTTTGGGTATTTACCTCCAGCTCCCGTCTTTCCTCCCTTTGCTGTGAGGGTCCTTCCTCCACGTCATTTTGCGAGCAGACTCCTTCTAGCGCCTCAATCAGCTGCTCCTTGGAGAGTCCTTTGAAACGAACTCCTACTTCACGGGCCTTTGATTGCAGGCTCCCCAAAGTCCAGGTCTTGTACTCTGCAGTGCTGGTTCCTGATGTTGAGCCATTGTCCTCCATTCCTTCTGCTCTGATCCCAGCGCTGCCAACCAGTTTGTGACGGGGTGTACAACAGAGCAAAGGATGGACGAGGCCGAGGGACGATCCAACAGGTTTATTCACAAGGACACTGGAACAGCACACGATAAGTCCACGTAAAACAGATTCGGGGGCCCTTCCCGACAATCCTCGGACCGGATAACAAAGTAATCGTCCTTACAGTAGTCCAAAGAGTTCCACACAATCCCACGGGCCACTGATCTCCAGTCTGTAACTGTCCATACACCGGCTCTAGGATGCAGCCTCTGCTATTCCCTCCCAGAGGATCAATCTTCTTTCTTCAAGTTTCACACAGACTGACTGAATCTCCCAGGTAAGCAGAGTTTACACTAGTTGGACTCTAGGCCCACCTCCCCCTACTCCCAGGGATGGAAGTGCCTCAAGAGGATACAACCTTGCATTTTAGGGGGTGATTACCTACAACAATAGAAATGTACACAGAAGTAGTTCAAATAAGACAATGAACCCAGCTTGAAATAGGAATCTGTACAGCAAGATACACCTCCCCCATAGCCCACCATCACAAGCACCCGCCCCCATCATACATGAAATATCTTGTGATTGCTGCCGTAGCGAACCTAATCTCTACGGCACCATCACACGCCCATCCATGGTCGGCGGCATCGCTGTGACTTACGAACAAAAACTACTTAAAGGGGTAGGTGCGTTCGGCGTCACATTGACGTCACCGGGACGTCAATAAGTTGCAGCCCAATAGAAGCGGAAGGGCGTAGAGGACCGGGACATTACTTCACGCCCACCTCCTTCCTTCTGCATTGCTGTTGGACGCAGGTAAGGAGATGTTTGTCGTTCCTGCGGTGTCACACACAGCCATGTGTGACGCCGCAGGAGCGACAAACAACATTATATCTCCTGATGTAGCAACATTATTGAAATTTACAACGTTACACAGATAAGTGCTTTTATTAAGCTTCTGTGCTTGTTCATCATGGAGCTTAGTATTTTCACGTTGCGATGTCGCTACTGGCGCCGAATGTGCGTCAATAACGTGACCCCGACGATATATCGGTAGCGATGTCAAAACGTGTAAAGTACCCCTAACTCTCTGTTTCTGTGTGTCTCTCTGTCCCTCTATCTCGTTCTCTTTCTGTATCTCTCTCTTTATATTTTTGTATGTATATCTATCTCATAATATATGTCTCTCTCTATATGTTTCTCTCTATATCTAACTATTTTTATAGGTATTTCTCTACATCTATCTTTATCTATATCTCTATCTTTCTGTTTATAACTATCTATCTCACTCGCTCTATTTATCTCTGTATAGCTACAGTTTTATGTGCCTATAGCTGAGAAAGGAGCAGGACACAAGCTTGGAAAATACCAGCATAACATAGGAATAGTTAAAAGTAAACTATAAATAAATACAAAAGGTATAATCACATATACGTAATAAACCATAAAAATAATTTATTTTTAAACATCGTTTTAATTTCTTGATATCCCTTTAAAAATTGATTGATATTTTTTGTTAGAATAAATAATTTATATATCCATTATAAGTTTGAAATAACATTTTACATTCTATAATTGTAGAAATAGAATGGATAACATTCAAGAGGAAGAAATACATAACATGGCAAGTAGTCATTACCGTACCCGTTGTAGTTTTTTTTGGGTGTGTTTAGGCAAACTTTGGAATAACGTTCGTTATGGAACCAGACTCTGGTAACGAAGGTAAATATCGTGTAACCAAGGAAAGGGCTTCTTGGTTACCCAATATTTAGATTGGTTACCAGCGTCCGAAGAAGCCGGCTCCCTGCACATTCAGTTGTTGCTCTCTCGCTGTCACACACAGCGATGTGTGCTTCACAGCGGGAGAGCAACAACCAAAAAATGGTCCAGGACATTCAGCAACAACCAGCGACCTCACAGCAGGGGCCAGGTTGTGGCTTGATGTCACACACAGCAACATCGCTAGCAAGTTGTGCCTCAGCAGCGATGTTGCTTAGTGAGACCTGGCCTTTAGTTGACACACGCAACAACATTGCTAAAGCGGCCGGATGTGCATCACAAATTCAGTGACCACAACGAGCTCGCTTTAGCGCTGTCGTAGCGTGTAAAGCGGCAAATACTTTATTACATTGTGGAATTGGAATTCTGTTCAGATTGGTCACAGGTTTTTTATGTAATTTCAATGTAACAGGAGAACCATAACATAATTGTGATATTGATGGAACGACACCAGCAGCCGATGTGAGTTTAGGCTTCTTTTTTTTATGAGATGAGGTTGTTCCTACATTGAACGATTATAGTGTGATCTTATCAAAATTTAATATTCTTATTAGCATTTACAAATACATACTGGTAGACAAATCTTGTTATTCTAATTTTTAAAAAAAAATTAAAAAGAAATTTCACTACAATAATTCTACTTACATTTATTCTAGGTACAGGAAGAACATGTAATTACCGATGTAGACGACCTAATGATTCAAATTTCTAGTAGGGCAGATAATGAGTTGGTGGTGGAAACAAACTACACCGTTTTGGGCTGTATAGTTGGTGATCAATATTACAATCTACAGGTATTCAAATTGTCTCTCCAGTAAAGGAGACAAACTCTAGCACAGCGCCACCTATTGGAAGTAGCGATCCTAAAAGTCACAAGTGGATTTTTGACAATCCTTTGCAATATGACTCAGGATATATAAGCCAGATCAGAATCCCAATTTGCAGACACGGTGTTTCGGGGTGCTTGCCCCTCGTCAGTGCAAAGTATGGGGGTGTCTGATCTGGCTCATGAGAAAGCTATGTGGGGACCACGGGGGAACACTATTCTCCTTAAGGAGACTTTGCAAGCCAGTCTGGCTGCCAGGTAAGGGGACTTATAGCTGCAATGCCCCTAAAATTCCACGGGGGAACACTATTCTCCTTAAGGAGACTTTGCAAGCCAGTCTGGCTGCCAGGTAAGGGGACTTATAGCTGCAATGCCCCTCTGGGAAATATTCAAATTGTCTCTCCAGTAAAGGAGACAAACTCTAGCACAGCGCCACCTATTGGAAGTAGCGATCCTAAAAGTCACAAGTGGATTTTTGACAATCCTTTGCAATATGACTCAGGATATATAAGCCAGATCAGAATCCCAATTTGCAGACACGGTGTTTCGGGGTGCTTGCCCCTCGTCAGTGCAAAGTATGGGGGTGTCTGATCTGGCTCATGAGAAAGCTATGTGGGGACCACGGGGGAACACTATTCTCCTTAAGGAGACTTTGCAAGCCAGTCTGGCTGCCAGGTAAGGGGACTTATAGCTGCAATGCCCCTAAAATTCCACGGGGGAACACTATTCTCCTTAAGGAGACTTTGCAAGCCAGTCTGGCTGCCAGGTAAGGGGACTTATAGCTGCAATGCCCCTCTGGGAAATATTCAAATTGTCTCTCCAGTAAAGGAGACAAACTCTAGCACAGCGCCACCTATTGGAAGTAGCGATCCTAAAAGTCACAAGTGGATTTTTGACAATCCTTTGCAATATGACTCAGGATATATAAGCCAGATCAGAATCCCAATTTGCAGACACGGTGTTTCGGGGTGCTTGCCCCTCGTCAGTGCAAAGTATGGGGGTGTCTGATCTGGCTCATGAGAAAGCTATGTGGGGACCACGGGGGAACACTATTCTCCTTAAGGAGACTTTGCAAGCCAGTCTGGCTGCCAGGTAAGGGGACTTATAGCTGCAATGCCCCTAAAATTCCACGGGGGAACACTATTCTCCTTAAGGAGACTTTGCAAGCCAGTCTGGCTGCCAGGTAAGGGGACTTATAGCTGCAATGCCCCTCTGGGAAATATTCAAATTGTCTCTCCAGTAAAGGAGACAAACTCTAGCACAGCGCCACCTATTGGAAGTAGCGATCCTAAAAGTCACAAGTGGATTTTTGACAATCCTTTGCAATATGACTCAGGATATATAAGCCAGATCAGAATCCCAATTTGCAGACACGGTGTTTCGGGGTGCTTGCCCCTCGTCAGTGCAAAGTATGGGGGTGTCTGATCTGGCTCATGAGAAAGCTATGTGGGGACCACGGGGGAACACTATTCTCCTTAAGGAGACTTTGCAAGCCCGAAACACCGTGTCTGCAAATTGGGATTCTGATCTGGCTTATATATCCTGAGTCATATTGCAAAGGATTGTCAAAAATCCACTTGTGACTTTTAGGATCGCTACTTCCAATAGGTGGCGCTGTGCTAGAGTTTGTCTCCTTTACTGGAGAGACAATTTGAATATTTCCCAGAGGGGCATTGCAGCTATAAGTCCCCTTACCTGGCAGCCAGACTGGCTTGCAAAGTCTCCTTAAGGAGAATAGTGTTCCCCCGTGGAATTTTAGGGGCATTGCAGCTATAAGTCCCCTTACCTGGCAGCCAGACTGGCTTGCAAAGTCTCCTTAAGGAGAATAGTGTTCCCCCGTGGTCCCCACATAGCTTTCTCATGAGCCAGATCAGACACCCCCATACTTTGCACTGACGAGGGGCAAGCACCCCGAAACACCGTGTCTGCAAATTGGGATTCTGATCTGGCTTATATATCCTGAGTCATATTGCAAAGGATTGTCAAAAATCCACTTGTGACTTTTAGGATCGCTACTTCCAATAGGTGGCGCTGTGCTAGAGTTTGTCTCCTTTACTGGAGAGACAATTTGAATATTTCCCAGAGGGGCATTGCAGCTATAAGTCCCCTTACCTGGCAGCCAGACTGGCTTGCAAAGTCTCCTTAAGGAGAATAGTGTTCCCCCGTGGAATTTTAGGGGCATTGCAGCTATAAGTCCCCTTACCTGGCAGCCAGACTGGCTTGCAAAGTCTCCTTAAGGAGAATAGTGTTCCCCCGTGAATCTACAGGTATTCACTTTTAAAGTTTCTTTTACTTTGTTAGATATAAAAAATTTAAAACAAGAGTCTGCTTCATTATACCTTTTAACAATTTTCATCTCAAAGACTTTGATTTATGTTTTATTTAATTTAAAACTACTAAACAAATAAGCGTCAACATAAATTACAAGACGTTCAGCCAGAAAATGTTTAGTGTTGGTTTTCTATTTCTAGTTCAAATTTTCATTGACGGAATTATTATTGCTGACCTGAATTACAGAATTAGGGTTTGTTGTCTCGTACTAATTTAGTTACCCATACACCCAGGTAGTCCATCATTACACAAAGTCGTCCATGGAAAAATCTGTAGGTGTGAAAATTAAAATGTAATTTTATTATGTGTGTGAACGTACCCAACACAAAGCGGACAAGCTTAATTGTTATACACACCTTTCTTTGATTATTTACCAATACTAAATCATAATAATTTTTTAAACTTTTTTATGATTTTTAAGAGTTTATTTGAGGATGTCCAAGATCAACACAATGATACCTCGCCCACTAATACTTCTTCTACTAATGATGTGACTACTCAAGTTATTAACAATGTATGTTCAACAGCGCAAAGCAACACTCATGATTCTGACAGTGATGATGAGGTACTTAGTTAAAAATGTATTTAAAATAGCAATATTTACAGTTATATTTACATCATCGCTGTGAGTTCTCAAAGAACTTCAATACATTCATGTTTTGTTATCTTTCCACACTATCATCATGGGTGACTTTAATATCACCATTGACATTTCCCACTCACCTTTCACAAAATGTATAACACTCAATTCCTAATTCAGCCTCACCGAATGTTCCTCCACAGCAGTCAGGAAGATAGCTTGAACTAATCTTCACTCGACTATCTTCCCCATCCAACCTATCAAAATAAAAACTACTGCTGTCTCTCCTAAACGTACTAACTTTATATTCACTCTCTTCTACAAGTACCCAACAACGCCACCACAAATATTTATTCCAACGCAAACCTTAAAAAAACCCAGTAAAATAATTACCCTTTATCAGACCCTGGTCACTCTTGAAGACACTGCTTCTTCACTAGAATGAGATGCTGCTGTGTCTTTATAGAACAGCACACTGTCTGCAGCTATTGAATCGTCCACACCCGTCCAGCTAACAAAACACACACGCTAAACATGTACGGTAACCTTGGTACATGAGCCAGACTAAGAAATTAGTCGTGTTTCCTGTATTGCTGATCGCAGACAGAAAAGCACTTCATTCAATAGAAACACATTATCTCGTCTATCAACATCATAGACGTTGCGCTACCTTTCATCTCATCAGACCTAGGCTACCTCACTTTCAGTGACTCAAACTCTAACACCACTTGATCATCTCTCACCATGTTGCTGTGCCCCAGCACATTGTCCATGAATAGAAAAACAAATGTAAATTAAAAGCATTTATGACATATGTTAGTGCATATGTTATATTTCAAACACAAGTACAATGTTATTTGATAATTTATTATGCTTCTACTGATTTTGGCTAAAAAGGATCAAACAATTTAACGTTTTTAATACCAACATTGTATGCAGAACAAAAATAAAATAATTTAAAATAATAGTAACAGATCTTTAGATATTATCTATAACATTAACTATTCATATTTATTTCCCCACAGATGAAAACACTGCTTTCCCAAGTGTTTTCCATCAAACCCTTTTCGTATTGATAATGCTAGATTTATAGAATTCAATGAAGATCCTGAAGAGAATCGAATTGGAAATATTGTTTGGTGCAAATGTGCAAAATGTGTTGCAATGCCAACAAATAAAGAATCTATATGCTGTATTGAAGTGGATAATGTTGAGCCATACATGTCTAACTTGGCATGTATTACGGACCACAATTTTTTTTTGACTTTCTGTCAGCGAGAGGAAACGGTTGACATAATTCAAAGGATAGTGGGTATGAATGTAGGTCCTTCTCAAACCAAGGAAAAAAATCGGTAATTTTTTTCAAAAAAATTCCATTGTAGAAAAAGAGCCTTACATAACACTAGTCGATTTTAAAAGAAATATATTGTAACGATCAATTTACAAACGTGACAGTACATTTTATAAAGGTATTTGTGGAGTCTACCTGTGGCAGTCTGGGACAAACATGCAACATTATGTAATGCATCACTGGTGCAGCATAAGGTGCTACGCTAGTTGTATAAAACTGAAATCTGTTCAGATTTTGTCGGAAAAAAAATATGTACTATTGATGAATTGGACAACCATGCAAGAGCAGACCCCATGCTTACTACTCCATTGTTTCGACAATTGAACCAAAAACATAAAAACATTTGGATTCACTAATTGGTAATGCACTGATTCTTTCTAAAAAAATAATTAAAAACATTTGATAACTTTTAGAAACATTTTATGTAATACAAGACTGAGTTAAGGTGGCTTTACACGCAATGAGATCACTAAAGCGATCTCGTTGGGGTCACATAATTTGTGTGGCACATCTGGACGCTTTTGCAATGTCGTTGTGGTGACACCTATGAGCGATCTTGAATCGTTGCCAAAATATTCAAAAACGCTCTTTGGTGACATGACCCCCTCTTCACAACTATCGTTGCTGCTACAGTAACGATGTTGTTTGTCTTTCCTGCGACAGCACACGTCACTGTGTGTGACACCGCTGGAACGACAAACATCTCCTTACCTGCGTCCACCGGAAAAGGAGGAAGGAAGGAGGTGGGTGTCATGTTCCGTCCGGTCCTCTCCTCCCCTCCTTTTCTATTGGGCGGCGGTTCAGTGACGCTGCAAAAACACACTTACAAAGGAGGTGCATCAAAGGTCACAGCGACGTTGCTGCACAGGTATGTGCGTGTGACGCTGCCGAAGCGATAATGTTCACTACGGGAGCAATCAACACATATTGTGCCACCAACGGGGGCGGGTGCTATCGCACGAGACATGATTAGCCGATGCTAGCAATGTCTCATCATGTAAAGCGGCCTTTATTCATAACCTGCTTTTTGAGCATGCTTTTTCCCAGTTAACAAATTAAATTATCAAAGTAAATTTATATTTTATTTTTTTGGTTACAGTAAATCACGGAAAACATGTTATCGAAGCTTCACAGCTTGGATACATGGACATCTAGGGAGAGGCAACAGACGTCCAATACCATCGTGTGTAGTCAACAAAGTCCGTGAAGCTTTTCCAGATGCTGATGAATCTTACATGGGATTCAAGGCGACTAATGAGAAACCAGCGGAATTCATGTGTTTAGAGTGAATTTTTTCCTTTGTGGTTTGAATACTGATAGTTTTATAAAATCTAAATTTACTGTATTTCAATTGTTAGATTACTTTACTTTGTTGTGGTTCAGGAATGCATATATGTATTAAAAAAACAGATACGATTAGATTACATTTCGGTATTTCACTTGTTATGGATCTAAGCATATAACAGTATTGAACATTTCTTATAACATCAAATTTAAAACAAACAACTACTTTTGATTTGCATTGATGTTATTTTGTATGTTTATGTGCAATATGTAAAAAAAATGTTGTGCCTTAATTGTTTTTTTTTCAATAGGTTTTAAAGTATCAAAACTCAGCAATATTTCATTACACTACATCATGCAAGAAAAAGAATAATCAATATATAAATAGATATTACAAATGAAATTTGTACCCGATCTGTCCACATGGTTTCACAATTAATGTTGACGCACTCGTAACACTATCAGTTCATGGATATTATAATGCAGTATATCTGTCATAAAAGTTTATTGGCATAATGGAAAAAGTACATTTTAGTTTACTCATGAAGGTACAATAGGCGCTGCAGACTTGATCTGGCAACCATCACAGTTCTTGCCAATCACAGTCCTCTTAACCAGCTTAGGTGTATCCTGCTGGTCACTTCATCTACAGATTATATAACAACTTGATTAAATTTAGGCGTAAAGGCCCCGTCACACACAGATAATTATTTGTCAGATCTGTGGTTGCAGTGAAATCATGGACATATTGTTCCATTTGTACACAGCCACAAATCTGGCAGTGATTGTCCATAATTTCACTGCAACCACAGATCTGCCGCAGATTTTTCCGTGTGACAGGCCCTTTAGTCTCTCTTCCGTGATTAAATATTGAGTGTTACACTGTTCTGGTGTCTTGGTGGCGTTACACAACTATTATTTTTACAGTACACGTATTAATAGTTTTTTTTAATTGTGTGGTGGCGTGGTTGAAATTTTGCTTTTGAAATGGTGCAATGTGAGACCACAATGGTGAAAAGAAGGGGTTGTAGGCTACATTCCCGTTACCTTTCTCCATCTTTTTTCCTCTTTCTTTCTCTCTCTTTCTCTCTATCCCTCTTTCTCTCTATCCCTCTCCATCCCTCTCTTTTTCTGTTTCACTCTTTAAATTTCTGTTTCTTTCTCTCTTTATTTCTCTCTCTCTCTTTCTCTGTCTCTCTCTCTGTCTCTTTCTCTCTAAATCTCTCTCTCTTTCTTTCTGTCTCTCTCTCTCTTTCTCCCTCTCCTTGTAACTCAATTTCTCACTCTTTGCATTTCTCTATTTATCTCACTCCTCTTTCTCTCTATCCATCTTTCTATTTCTCTCTATCCATCTTTCTCTTTTTTGCTCTCTTTCTCTCTCTTTCTCTCTCTCTCTCTATGTCTCTCTTTCTCTCTGTCTTTCTCTCTCTCTTTCTCTATCCCTCTCTATTGCTTCCTCTCTTTTTATCTCTTTTTCTCTCTCTTTGTCACTCAATTTCTCACTCTTTTCATTACTCTATTTATCTCAC
Source organism: Anomaloglossus baeobatrachus (assembly GCF_048569485.1). Taxonomy (NCBI): domain Eukaryota; kingdom Metazoa; phylum Chordata; class Amphibia; order Anura; family Aromobatidae; genus Anomaloglossus; species Anomaloglossus baeobatrachus. Next base: position 648,268,753 of record NC_134355.1, read on the forward strand.
TACTCTATTTCTATCCATCTTTCTCTTTTTTCATCTTTCTCTTTCTCTCTATCCCTCTTTCTCTCTCTATCCCTCTCTTTCTGTTTCACTCTTTACATTTCTCTTTCTTTCTCTCTCTTCTCTATTTCTCTCTCTTTCTCTATCCCTCTCTTTCTATCTCTTTTTCTCTCTCTTTGTCACTCAATTTCTCACTCTTTGCATTACTCTATCTCACTCCTCTATTTCTCTCTATCCATCTTTCTCTTTTTTTCCTCTTTCTCTTTCTTTCTCTCTATCCCTCTTTCTCTCTCTATCCCTCTCCATCCCTCTTTTTCTGTTTCACTCTTTAAATTTCTTTCTCTCGCTTCTCTATTTCTCTCTCTCTCTTTCTCTGTCTCTCTCTCTGTCTCTCTCTCTTTGTCACTCAATTTCTCACTCTTTGCATTTCTCTATTTATCTCACTCCTCTTTCTCTCTATCCATGTTTCTATTTCTCTCTATCCATCTTTCTCTTTTTTGCTCTCTCTTTCTCTCTCTCTTTGTCTCTCTCTCTCTATCCCTCTCTTTCTTCCTCTCTTTTTATCTTTTTCTCTCTCTTTGTCACTCAATTTCTCACTCTTTGCATTACTCTATTTCTCTCTATCCATCTCTCTTTTTTCCTCTTTCTCTCTCTTTATCTCTATCCCTCTTTCTCTCTCTATCCCTCTCCATCCCTCTCTTTTTCTGTTTCACTCTTTAAATTTCTGTTTCTTTCTCTCTCTTCTCTATTTCTCGCTCTCTCTGTCTCTCTCTCTGTCTCTCTCTCTTTCTCTGTCTCTCTCTCTCTGTCTCTCTCTCTTTCTCTGTCTCTCTCTTTGTCACTCAATTTCTCACTTTGCATTTCTCTATATTATGATATTGATGTCCAGCGTGATAGCACTGTGACGGGGTGTACAACAGAGCAAAGGATGGACGAGGCCGAGGGACGATCCAACAGGTTTATTCACAAGGACACTGGAACAGCACACGATAAGTCCACGTAAAACAGATTCGGGGGCCCTTCCCGACAATCCTCGGACCGGATAACAAAGTAATCGTCCTTACAGTAGTCCAAAGAGTTCCACACAATCCCACGGGCCACTGATCTCCAGTCTGTAACTGTCCATACACCGGCTCTAGGATGCAGCCTCTGCTATTCCCTCCCAGAGGATCAATCTTCTTTCTTCAAGTTTCACACAGACTGACTGAATCTCCCAGGTAAGCAGAGTTTACACTAGTTGGACTCTAGGCCCACCTCCCCCTACTCCCAGGGATGGAAGTGCCTCAAGAGGATACAACCTTGCATTTTAGGGGGTGATTACCTACAACAATAGAAATGTACACAGAAGTAGTTCAAATAAGACAATGAACCCAGCTTGAAATAGGAATCTGTACAGCAAGATACACCTCCCCCATAGCCCACCATCACAACCTGTCCCCCCTTTTTAATAAGTGAGTATGCCACGAGGTCTACACAGACCTCTGGCCATCTCACTTACGTCCATGTTGCTCAGCTGTGAATAGTCTATGGTTCTTCTGGCTGGGACAGTCCATCAGCATTCTGGTGTTGGCTTCCACACTTGTATTGGATAGAAAAGGTGTAGGTAATCCCCTGTAGAGCGATAGGGTTGGAAGGACAAGCTTCCTTTTGTGTATTCCCTCACTCAAACTCTGCTTTCTGCACCCACAAATCGGCATTGTATATCTCCCACATCATTGCCTAGGAGAACAGCTGCAGGCAGACCACCCATCACCCCAACCACACATCGCCTGACCCCAAAACCAAAGCTCAGATCCACAGTGGCTGTGGGAATAGTCCTCCATTGTCCACCAGCCAGTTCAATGACAATCCCAGGTCCTCTATGGATTGCCTCAGGCCGAACCACTCGGGGATCAGCCAGTGTGAGGAAAGCACCCGAGTCACAAAATCCAACAAGTCTCTGTCCATCCAGCACAACCTCCTGCAAGTGCTTACCTCGATGAGCAGAAGTCGTCATAACTGCAGGTCGCACCCCGTAAACTCCTGGTGGTGCAACATGGGGGGCTGAGTCACTAGGCCAGTCCTCACATAGCGGTGCCACATCTTCCTCCATGGCACTGGGCTGTAAATAATTAACAATCCGATTGGGCGCAGGATCAGTCCTCATTTGAACAGCTGGGCAGGAGACTTGCCGATGCCCTGGCTGTCCACATTGATAGCATCTGAGCTGGGTCTCCCTCCATCCAAGGCGTCCTCTTGGGTAAGGGGTAGGGGAACTTGGAGGCCGACTCCCACCTGAAGGTGCTGTAGGGGTTTGAGGATGATTCCTCCATGGGCTGGCTGGGCATGAGGCCTGCAAATGCCCGGGATGCCTACAAACATAACACCTGCGCTCTGTTACTTCCTCTCCCCGGCGTATTCCAGAAAGTGCAGTAGAAGCAACTGAAGGCACATTAACACGGGTATCAACATGTGGTGGCTTAGAAGAACGGGGAACAATGGGGACAGAATAACTGGGGGCATCCGGTGTTGTGGAGCTGTTAGGCGTCTCTCCATCCTCCAACAAAACCCTCCACTGAGGCTTGATAGTGAGCACCTCATCAGCTAGAGCAGCAGCTTCCTCCACTGTCGCTGGTTTTCTCTCACGCACCCATTCCCGGATCTCAGCGGGGCACTGGGCAAAGAATTGTTCTTTTAGGATGACCTGGAGGAAGGTCTGCCAAGTTAAGGCTCCCTCTCCCTCCAGCCAGCGATGGCACACTTGTTTCAGTCTGTGGGCAAACATCTTGAAAGACACTTCTCCATCACAGGCTAATGTACGGAACTTAGTCCTATAAGTATCTGGGGTCACGGCATAATGTTCCAGAATGGTCTGTTTTATCTCCCCATACTCACAATTCCACTGAGGGTCCATAGCTCTATAGGCGTCGGCAGCTCCACCCTCCAAGAGGCCCACCAGGTGTCTGACTCGCTCTCTTTCTGGGACTTCCATTAATCGGCACTGATGCTCAAAGTCCTGAAAGAAGCCCTCAATGTCACCTGCAGCTTCATTAAATGGCTTAAAGTCCTTGCGGGACACTCTGGAGAATTCCCTCATAGTTGGTGCTGTGGTTAAAGTTTGTCTGGAGCCTCTAGCTGCTTCCACAGCAAATCTCCTCTCCAGCAATGCCCTCTCTTGAGCTCTGCGAATAGCATCCATCTTATATTCAATGGTGACCTCATCTCCAAGCAGTGCCCTCCTCTTCATACCACACAATCCATTGACTTTTTTGGGTATTTACCTCCAGCTCCCGTCTTTCCTCCCTTTGCTGTGAGGGTCCTTCCTCCACGTCATTTTGCGAGCAGACTCCTTCTAGCGCCTCAATCAGCTGCTCCTTGGAGAGTCCTTTGAAACGAACTCCTACTTCACGGGCCTTTGATTGCAGGCTCCCCAAAGTCCAGGTCTTGTACTCTGCAGTGCTGGTTCCTGATGTTGAGCCATTGTCCTCCATTCCTTCTGCTCTGATCCCAGCGCTGCCAACCAGTTTGTGACGGGGTGTACAACAGAGCAAAGGATGGACGAGGCCGAGGGACGATCCAACAGGTTTATTCACAAGGACACTGGAACAGCACACGATAAGTCCACGTAAAACAGATTCGGGGGCCCTTCCCGACAATCCTCGGACCGGATAACAAAGTAATCGTCCTTACAGTAGTCCAAAGAGTTCCACACAATCCCACGGGCCACTGATCTCCAGTCTGTAACTGTCCATACACCGGCTCTAGGATGCAGCCTCTGCTATTCCCTCCCAGAGGATCAATCTTCTTTCTTCAAGTTTCACACAGACTGACTGAATCTCCCAGGTAAGCAGAGTTTACACTAGTTGGACTCTAGGCCCACCTCCCCCTACTCCCAGGGATGGAAGTGCCTCAAGAGGATACAACCTTGCATTTTAGGGGGTGATTACCTACAACAATAGAAATGTACACAGAAGTAGTTCAAATAAGACAATGAACCCAGCTTGAAATAGGAATCTGTACAGCAAGATACACCTCCCCCATAGCCCACCATCACAAGCACCCGCCCCCATCATACATGAAATATCTTGTGATTGCTGCCGTAGCGAACCTAATCTCTACGGCACCATCACACGCCCATCCATGGTCGGCGGCATCGCTGTGACTTACGAACAAAAACTACTTAAAGGGGTAGGTGCGTTCGGCGTCACATTGACGTCACCGGGACGTCAATAAGTTGCAGCCCAATAGAAGCGGAAGGGCGTAGAGGACCGGGACATTACTTCACGCCCACCTCCTTCCTTCTGCATTGCTGTTGGACGCAGGTAAGGAGATGTTTGTCGTTCCTGCGGTGTCACACACAGCCATGTGTGACGCCGCAGGAGCGACAAACAACATTATATCTCCTGATGTAGCAACATTATTGAAATTTACAACGTTACACAGATAAGTGCTTTTATTAAGCTTCTGTGCTTGTTCATCATGGAGCTTAGTATTTTCACGTTGCGATGTCGCTACCGGCGCCGAATGTGCGTCAATAACGTGACCCCGACGATATATCGATAGCGATGTCAAAACGTGTAAAGTACCCCTAACTCTCTGTTTCTGTGTGTCTCTCTGTCCCTCTATCTCGTTCTCTTTCTGTATCTCTCTCTTTATATTTTTGTATGTATATCTATCTCATAATATATGTCTCTCTCTATATGTTTCTCTCTATATCTAACTATTTTTATAGGTATTTCTCTACATCTATCTTTATCTATATCTCTATCTTTCTGTTTATAACTATCTATCTCACTCGCTCTATTTATCTCTGTATAGCTACAGTTTTATGTGCCTATAGCTGAGAAAGGAGCAGGACACAAGCTTGGAAAATACCAGCATAACATAGGAATAGTTAAAAGTAAACTATAAATAAATACAAAAGGTATAATCACATATACGTAATAAACCATAAAAATAATTTATTTTTAAACATCGTTTTAATTTCTTGATATCCCTTTAAAAATTGATTGATATTTTTTGTTAGAATAAATAATTTATATATCCATTATAAGTTTGAAATAACATTTTACATTCTATAATTGTAGAAATAGAATGGATAACATTCAAGAGGAAGAAATACATAACATGGCAAGTAGTCATTACCGTACCCGTTGTAGTTTTTTTTGGGTGTGTTTAGGCAAACTTTGGAATAACGTTCGTTATGGAACCAGACTCTGGTAACGAAGGTAAATATCGTGTAACCAAGGAAAGGGCTTCTTGGTTACCCAATATTTAGATTGGTTACCAGCGTCCGAAGAAGCCGGCTCCCTGCACATTCAGTTGTTGCTCTCTCGCTGTCACACACAGCGATGTGTGCTTCACAGCGGGAGAGCGACAACCAAAAAATGGTCCAGGACATTCAGCAACAACCAGCGACCTCACAGCAGGGGCCAGGTTGTGGCTTGATGTCACACACAGCAACATCGCTAGCAAGTTGTGCCTCAGCAGCGATCTTGCTTAGTGAGACCTGGCCTTTAGTTGACACACGCAACAACATTGCTAAAGCGGCCGGATGTGCATCACAAATTCAGTGACCACAACGAGCTCGCTTTAGCGCTGTCGTAGCGTGTAAAGCGGCAAATACTTTATTACATTGTGGAATTGGAATTCTGTTCAGATTGGTCACAGGTTTTTTATGTAATTTCAATGTAACAGGAGAACCATAACATAATTGTGATATTGATGGAACGACACCAGCAGCCGATGTGAGTTTAGGCTTCTTTTTTTTATGAGATGAGGTTGTTCCTACATTGAACGATTATAGTGTGATCTTATCAAAATTTAATATTCTTATTAGCATTTACAAATACATACTGGTAGACAAATCTTGTTATTCTAATTTTTAAAAAAAAATTAAAAAGAAATTTCACTACAATAATTCTACTTACATTTATTCTAGGTACAGGAAGAACATGTAATTACCGATGTAGACGACCTAATGATTCAAATTTCTAGTAGGGCAGATAATGAGTTGGTGGTGGAAACAAACTACACCGTTTTGGGCTGTATAGTTGGTGATCAATATTACAATCTACAGGTATTCACTTTTAAAGTTTCTTTTATTTTGTTAGATATAAAAAATTTAAAACAAGAGTCTGCTTCATTATACCTTTTAACAATTTTCATCTCAAAGACTTTGATTTATGTTTTATTTAATTTAAAACTACTAAACAAATAAGCGTCAACATAAATTACAAGACGTTCAGCCAGAAAATGTTTAGTGTTGGTTTTCTATTTCTAGTTCAAATTTTCATTGACGGAATTATTATTGCTGACCTGAATTACAGAATTAGGGTTTGTTGTCTCGTACTAATTTAGTTACCCATACACCCAGGTAGTCCATCATTACACAAAGTCGTCCATGGAAAAATCTGTAGGTGTGAAAATTAAAATGTAATTTTATTATGTGTGTGAACGTACCCAACACAAAGCGGACAAGCTTAATTGTTATACACACCTTTCTTTGATTATTTACCAATACTAAATCATAATAATTTTTTAAACTTTTTTATGATTTTTAAGAGTTTATTTGAGGATGTCCAAGATCAACACAATGATACCTCGCCCACTAATACTTCTTCTACTAATGATGTGACTACTCAAGTTATTAACAATGTATGTTCAACAGCGCAAAGCAACACTCATGATTCTGACAGTGATGATGAGGTACTTAGTTAAAAATGTATTTAAAATAGCAATATTTACAGTTATATTTACATCATCGCTGTGAGTTCTCAAAGAACTTCAATACCTTCATGTTTTGTTATCTTTCCACACTATCATCATGGGTGACTTCAATATCACCATTGACATTTCCCACTCACCTTTCACAAAATGTATAACACTCAATTCCTAATTCAGCCTCACCGAATGTTCCTCCACAGCAGTCAGGAAGATAGCTTGAACTAATCTTCACTCGACTATCTTCCCCATCCAACCTATCAAAATAAAAACTACTGCTGTCTCTCCTAAACGTACTAACTTTATATTCACTCTCTTCTACAAGTACCCAACAACGCCACCACAAATATTTATTCCAACGCAAACCTTAAAAAAACCCAGTAAAATAATTACCCTTTATCAGACCCTGGTCACTCTTGAAGACACTGCTTCTTCACTAGAATGAGATGCTGCTGTGTCTTTATAGAACAGCACACTGTCTGCAGCTATTGAATCGTCCACACCCGTCCAGCTAACAAAACACACACGCTAAACATGTACGGTAACCTTGGTACATGAGCCAGACTAAGAAATTAGTCGTGTTTCCTGTATTGCTGATCGCAGACAGAAAAGCACTTCATTCAATAGAAACACATTATCTCGTCTATCAACATCATAGACGTTGCGCTACCTTTCATCTCATCAGACCTAGGCTACCTCACTTTCAGTGACTCAAACTCTAACACCACTTGATCATCTCTCACCCTGTTGCTGTGCCCCAGCACATTGTCCATGAATAGAAAAACAAATGTAAATTAAAAGCATTTATGACATATGTTAGTGCATATGTTATATTTCAAACACAAGTACAATGTTATTTGATAATTTATTATGCTTCTACTGATTTTGGCTAAAAAGGATCAAACAATTTAACGTTTTTAATACCAACATTGTATGCAGAACAAAAATAAAATAATTTAAAATAATAGTAACAGATCTTTAGATATTATCTATAACATTAACTATTCATATTTATTTCCCCACAGATGAAAACACTGCTTTCCCAATTAAAAATAAAATTTGGAGGAGACAGTGCAAACGAAGAGTGTTTTCCATGAAACCCTTTTCGTATTGATAATGCTAGATTTATAGAATTCAATGAAGATCCTGAAGAGAATCGAATTGGAAATATTGTTTGGTGCAAATGTGCAAAATGTGTTGCAATGCCAACAAATAAAGAATCTATATGCTGTATTGAAGTGGATAATGTTGAGCCATACATGTCTAACTTGGCATGTATTACGGACCACGATTTTTTTTTGACTTTCTGTCAGCGAGAGGAAACGGTTGACATAATTCAAAGGATAGTGGGTATGAATGTAGGTCCTTCTCAAACCAAGGAACAAAATCGGTAATTTTTTTCAAAAAAATTCCATTGTAGAAAAAGAGCCTTACATAACACTAGTCGATTTTAAAAGAAATATATTGTAACGATCAATTTACAAACGTGACAGTACATTTTATAAAGGTATTTGTGGAGTCTACCTGTGGCAGTCTGGGACAAACATGCAACATTATGTAATGCATCACTGGTGCAGCATAAGGTGCTACGCTAGTTGTATAAAACTGAAATCTGTTCAGATTTTGTCGGAAAAAAAATATGTACTATTGATGAATTGGACAACCATGCAAGAGCAGACCCCATGCTTACTACTCCATTGTTTCGACAATTGAACCAAAAACATAAAAACATTTGGATTCACTAATTGGTAATGCACTGATTCTTTCTAAAAAAAAAATTAAAAACATTTGATAACTTTTAGAAACATTTTATGTAATACAAGACTGAGTTAAGGTGGCTTTACACGCAATGAGATCACTAAAGCGATCTCGTTGGGGTCACATAATTTGTGTGGCACATCTGGACGCTTTTGCAATGTCGTTGTGGTGACACCTATGAGCGATCTTGAATCGTTGCCAAAATATTCAAAAACGCTCTTTGGTGACATGACCCCCTCTTCACAACTATCGTTGCTGCTACAGTAACGATGTTGTTTGTCTTTCCTGCGACAGCACACGTCACTGTGTGTGACACCGCTGGAACGACAAACATCTCCTTACCTGCGTCCACCGGAAAAGGAGGAAGGAAGGAGGTGGGTGTCATGTTCCGTCCGGTCCTCTCCTCCCCTCCTTTTCTATTGGGCGGCGGTTCAGTGACGCTGCAAAAACACACTTACAAAGGAGGTGCATCAAAGGTCACAGCGACGTTGCTGCACAGGTATGTGCGTGTGACGCTGCCGAAGCGATAATGTTCACTACGGGAGCGATCAACACATATTGTGCCACCAACGGGGGCGGGTGCTATCGCACGAGACATGATTAGCCGATGCTAGCAATGTCTCATCATGTAAAGCGGCCTTTATTCATAACCTGCTTTTTGAGCATGCTTTTTCCCAGTTAACAAATTAAATTATCAAAGTAAATTTATATTTTATTTTTTTGGTTACAGTAAATCACGGAAAACATGTTATCGAAGCTTCACAGCTTGGATACATGGACATCTAGGGAGAGGCAACAGACGTCCAATACCATCGTGTGTAGTCAACAAAGTCCGTGAAGCTTTTCCAGATGCTGATGAATCTTACATGGGATTCAAGGCGACTAATGAGAAACCAGCGGAATTCATGTGTTTAGAGTGAATTTTTTCCTTTGTGGTTTGAATACTGATAGTTTTATAAAATCTAAATTTACTGTATTTCAATTGTTAGATTACTTTACTTTGTTGTGGTTCAGGAATGCATATATGTATTAAAAAAACAGATACGATTAGATTACATTTCGGTATTTCACTTGTTATGGATCTAAGCATATAACAGTATTGAACATTTCTTATAACATCAAATTTAAAACAAACAACTACTTTTGATTTGCATTGATGTTATTTTGTATGTTTATGTGCAATATGTAAAAAAAATTTTGTGCCTTAATTGTTTTTTTTTCAATAGGTTTTAAAGTATCAAAACTCAGCAATATTTCATTACACTACATCATGCAAGAAAAAGAATAATCAATATATAAATAGATATTACAAATGAAATTTGTACCCGATCTGTCCACATGGTTTCACAATTAATGTTGACGCACTCGTAACACTATCAGTTCATGGATAATATAATGCAGTATATCTGTCATAAAAGTTTATTGGCATAATGGAAAAAGTACATTTTAGTTTACTCATGAAGGTACAATAGGCGCTGCAGACTTGATCTGGCAACCATCACAGTTCTTGCCAATCACAGTCCTCTTAACCAGCTTAGGTGTATCCTGCTGGTCACTTCATCTACAGATTATATAACAACTTGATTAAATTTAGGCGTAAAGGCCCCGTCACACACAGATAATTATTTGTCAGATCTGTGGTTGCAGTGAAATCATGGACATATTGTTCCATTTGTACACAGCCACAAATCTGGCAGTGATTGTCCATAATTTCACTGCAACCACAGATCTGCCGCAGATTTTTCCGTGTGACAGGCCCTTTAGTCTCTCTTCCGTGATTAAATATTGAGTGTTACACTGTTCTGGTGTCTTGGTGGCGTTACACAACTATTATTTTTACAGTACACGTATTAATAGTTTTTTTTAATTGTGTGGTGGCGTGGTTGAAATTTTGCTTTTGAAATGGTGCAATGTGAGACCACAATGGTGAAAAGAAGGGGTTGTAGGCTACATTCCCGTTACCTTTCTCCATCTTTTTTCCTCTTTCTTTCTCTCTCTTTCTCTCTATCCCTCTTTCTCTCTATCCCTCTCCATCCCTCTCTTTTTCTGTTTCACTCTTTAAATTTCTGTTTCTTTCTCTCTTTATTTCTCTCTCTCTCTTTCTCTGTCTCTCTCTCTGTCTCTTTCTCTCTAAATCTCTCTCTCTTTCTTTCTGTCTCTCTCTCTCTTTCTCCCTCTCCTTGTAACTCAATTTCTCACTCTTTGCATTTCTCTATTTATCTCACTCCTCTTTCTCTCTATCCATCTTTCTATTTCTCTCTATCCATCTTTCTCTTTTTTGCTCTCTTTCTCTCTCTCTATGTCTCTCTTTCTCTCTGTCTTTCTCTCTCTCTTTCTCTATCCCTCTCTATTGCTTCCTCTCTTTTTATCTCTTTTTCTCTCTCTTTGTCACTCAATTTCTCACTCTTTTCATTACTCTATTTATCTCACTACTCTATTTCTATCCATCTTTCTCTTTTTTCATCTTTCTCTTTCTCTCTATCCCTCTTTCTCTCTCTATCCCTCTCTTTTTCTGTTTCACTCTTTACATTTCTCTTTCTTTCTCTCTTCTCTATTTCTCTCTCTTTCTCTATCCCTCTCTTTCTATCTCTTTTTCTCTCTCTTTGTCACTCAATTTCTCACTCTTTGCATTACTCTATTTATCTCACTCCTCTATTTCTCTCTATCCATCTTTCTCTTTTTTTCCTCTTTCTCTTTCTTTCTCTCTATCCCTCTTTCTCTCTCTATCCCTCTCCATCCCTCTTTTTCTGTTTCACTCTTTAAATTTCTTTCTCTCGCTTCTCTATTTCTCTCTCTCTCTCTCTGTCTCTCTCTCTGTCTCTCTCTCTTTGTCACTCAATTTCTCACTCTTTGCATTTCTCTATTTATCTCACTCCTCTTTCTCTCTATCCATGTTTCTATTTCTCTCTATCCATCTTTCTCTTTTTTGCTCTCTCTTTCTCTCTCTCTTTGTCTCTCTCTCTCTCTATCCCTCTCTTTCTTCCTCTCTTTTTATCTTTTTCTCTCTCTTTGTCACTCAATTTCTCACTCTTTGCATTACTCTATTTCTCTCTATCCATCTCTCTTTTTTCCTCTTTCTCTCTCTTTATCTCTATCCCTCTTTCTCTCTCTATCCCTCTCCATCCCTCTCTTTTTCTGTTTCACTCTTTAAATTTCTGTTTCTTTCTCTCTCTTCTCTATTTCTCGCTCTCTCTGTCTCTCTCTCTGTCTCTCTCTCTTTCTCTGTCTCTCTCTCTGTCTCTCTCTCTTTCTCTGTCTCTCTCTTTGTCACTCAATTTCTCACTTTGCATTTCTCTATATTATGATATTGATGTCCAGCGTGATAGCACTGTGACGGGGTGTACAACAGAGCAAAGGATGGACGAGGCCGAGGGACGATCCAACAGGTTTATTCACAAGGACACTGGAACAGCACACGATAAGTCCACGTAAAACAGATTCGGGGGCCCTTCCCGACAATCCTCGGACCGGATAACAAAGTAATCGTCCTTACAGTAGTCCAAAGAGTTCCACACAATCCCACGGGCCACTGATCTCCAGTCTGTAACTGTCCATACACCGGCTCTAGGATGCAGCCTCTGCTATTCCCTCCCAGAGGATCAATCTTCTTTCTTCAAGTTTCACACAGACTGACTGAATCTCCCAGGTAAGCAGAGTTTACACTAGTTGGACTCTAGGCCCACCTCCCCCTACTCCCAGGGATGGAAGTGCCTCAAGAGGATACAACCTTGCATTTTAGGGGGTGATTACCTACAACAATAGAAATGTACACAGAAGTAGTTCAAATAAGACAATGAACCCAGCTTGAAATAGGAATCTGTACAGCAAGATACACCTCCCCCATAGCCCACCATCACAACCTGTCCCCCCTTTTTAATAAGTGAGTATGCCACGAGGTCTACACAGACCTCTGGCCATCTCACTTACGTCCATGTTGCTCAGCTGTGAATAGTCTATGGTTCTTCTGGCTGGGACAGTCCATCAGCATTCTGGTGTTGGCTTCCACACTTGTATTGGATAGAAAAGGTGTAGGTAATCCCCTGTAGAGCGATAGGGTTGGAAGGACAAGCTTCCTTTTGTGTATTCCCTCACTCAAACTCTGCTTTCTGCACCCACAAATCGGCATTGTATATCTCCCACATCATTGCCTAGGAGAACAGCTGCAGGCAGACCACCCATCACCCCAACCACACATCGCCTGACCCCAAAACCAAAGCTCAGATCCACAGTGGCTGTGGGAATAGTCCTCCATTGTCCACCAGCCAGTTCAATGACAATCCCAGGTCCTCTATGGATTGCCTCAGGCCGAACCACTCGGGGATCAGCCAGTGTGAGGAAAGCACCCGAGTCACAAAATCCAACAAGTCTCTGTCCATCCAGCACAACCTCCTGCAAGTGCTTACCTCGATGAGCAGAAGTCGTCATAACTGCAGGTCGCACCCCGTAAACTCCTGGTGGTGCAACATGGGGGGCTGAGTCACTAGGCCAGTCCTCACATAGCGGTGCCACATCTTCCTCCATGGCACTGGGCTGTAAATAATTAACAATCCGATTGGGCGCAGGATCAGTCCTCATTTGAACAGCTGGGCAGGAGACTTGCCGATGCCCTGGCTGTCCACATTGATAGCATCTGAGCTGGGTCTCCCTCCATCCAAGGCGTCCTCTTGGGTAAGGGGTAGGGGAACTTGGAGGCCGACTCCCACCTGAAGGTGCTGTAGGGGTTTGAGGATGATTCCTCCATGGGCTGGCTGGGCATGAGGCCTGCAAATGCCCGGGATGCCTACAAACATAACACCTGCGCTCTGTTACTTCCTCTCCCCGGCGTATTCCAGAAAGTGCAGTAGAAGCAACTGAAGGCACATTAACACGGGTATCAACATGTGGTGGCTTAGAAGAACGGGGAACAATGGGGACAGAATAACTGGGGGCATCCGGTGTTGTGGAGCTGTTAGGCGTCTCTCCATCCTCCAACAAAACCCTCCACTGAGGCTTGATAGTGAGCACCTCATCAGCTAGAGCAGCAGCTTCCTCCACTGTCGCTGGTTTTCTCTCACGCACCCATTCCCGGATCTCAGCGGGGCACTGGGCAAAGAATTGTTCTTTTAGGATGACCTGGAGGAAGGTCTGCCAAGTTAAGGCTCCCTCTCCCTCCAGCCAGCGATGGCACACTTGTTTCAGTCTGTGGGCAAACATCTTGAAAGACACTTCTCCATCACAGGCTAATGTACGGAACTTAGTCCTATAAGTATCTGGGGTCACGGCATAATGTTCCAGAATGGTCTGTTTTATCTCCCCATACTCACAATTCCACTGAGGGTCCATAGCTCTATAGGCGTCGGCAGCTCCACCCTCCAAGAGGCCCACCAGGTGTCTGACTCGCTCTCTTTCTGGGACTTCCATTAATCGGCACTGATGCTCAAAGTCCTGAAAGAAGCCCTCAATGTCACCTGCAGCTTCATTAAATGGCTTAAAGTCCTTGCGGGACACTCTGGAGAATTCCCTCATAGTTGGTGCTGTGGTTAAAGTTTGTCTGGAGCCTCTAGCTGCTTCCACAGCAAATCTCCTCTCCAGCAATGCCCTCTCTTGAGCTCTGCGAATAGCATCCATCTTATATTCAATGGTGACCTCATCTCCAAGCAGTGCCATCTCCTCTTCATACCACACAATCCATTGACTTTTTTGGGTATTTACCTCCAGCTCCCGTCTTTCCTCCCTTTGCTGTGAGGGTCCTTCCTCCACGTCATTTTGCGAGCAGACTCCTTCTAGCGCCTCAATCAGCTGCTCCTTGGAGAGTCCTTTGAAACGAACTCCTACTTCACGGGCCTTTGATTGCAGGCTCCCCAAAGTCCAGGTCTTGTACTCTGCAGTGCTGGTTCCTGATGTTGAGCCATTGTCCTCCATTCCTTCTGCTCTGATCCCAGCGCTGCCAACCAGTTTGTGACGGGGTGTACAACAGAGCAAAGGATGGACGAGGCCGAGGGACGATCCAACAGGTTTATTCACAAGGACACTGGAACAGCACACGATAAGTCCACGTAAAACAGATTCGGGGGCCCTTCCCGACAATCCTCGGACCGGATAACAAAGTAATCGTCCTTACAGTAGTCCAAAGAGTTCCACACAATCCCACGGGCCACTGATCTCCAGTCTGTAACTGTCCATACACCGGCTCTAGGATGCAGCCTCTGCTATTCCCTCCCAGAGGATCAATCTTCTTTCTTCAAGTTTCACACAGACTGACTGAATCTCCCAGGTAAGCAGAGTTTACACTAGTTGGACTCTAGGCCCACCTCCCCCTACTCCCAGGGATGGAAGTGCCTCAAGAGGATACAACCTTGCATTTTAGGGGGTGATTACCTACAACAATAGAAATGTACACAGAAGTAGTTCAAATAAGACAATGAACCCAGCTTGAAATAGGAATCTGTACAGCAAGATACACCTCCCCCATAGCCCACCATCACAAGCACCCGCCCCCATCATACATGAAATATCTTGTGATTGCTGCCGTAGCGAACCTAATCTCTACGGCACCATCACACGCCCATCCATGGTCGGCGGCATCGCTGTGACTTACGAACAAAAACTACTTAAAGGGGTAGGTGCGTTCGGCGTCACATTGACGTCACCGGGACGTCAATAAGTTGCAGCCCAATAGAAGCGGAAGGGCGTAGAGGACCGGGACATTACTTCACGCCCACCTCCTTCCTTCTGCATTGCTGTTGGACGCAGGTAAGGAGATGTTTGTCGTTCCTGCGGTGTCACACACAGCCATGTGTGACGCCGCAGGAGCGACAAACAACATTATATCTCCTGATGTAGCAACATTATTGAAATTTACAACGTTACACAGATAAGTGCTTTTATTAAGCTTCTGTGCTTGTTCATCATGGAGCTTAGTATTTTCACGTTGCGATGTCGCTACCGGCGCCGAATGTGCGTCAATAACGTGACCCCGACGATATATCGGTAGCGATGTCAAAACGTGTAAAGTACCCCTAACTCTCTGTTTCTGTGTGTCTCTCTGTCCCTCTATCTCGTTCTCTTTCTGTATCTCTCTCTTTATATTTTTGTATGTATATCTATCTCATAATATATGTCTCTCTCTATATGTTTCTCTCTATATCTAACTATTTTTATAGGTATTTCTCTACATCTATCTTTATCTATATCTCTATCTTTCTGTTTATAACTATCTATCTCACTCGCTCTATTTATCTCTGTATAGCTACAGTTTTATGTGCCTATAGCTGAGAAAGGAGCAGGACACAAGCTTGGAAAATACCAGCATAACATAGGAATAGTTAAAAGTAAACTATAAATAAATACAAAAGGTATAATCACATATACGTAATAAACCATAAAAATAATTTATTTTTAAACATCGTTTTAATTTCTTGATATCCCTTTAAAAATTGATTGATATTTTTTGTTAGAATAAATAATTTATATATCCATTATAAGTTTGAAATAACATTTTACATTCTATAATTGTAGAAATAGAATGGATAACATTCAAGAGGAAGAAATACATAACATGGCAAGTAGTCATTACCGTACCCGTTGTAGTTTTTTTTGGGTGTGTTTAGGCAAACTTTGGAATAACGTTCGTTATGGAACCAGACTCTGGTAACGAAGGTAAATATCGTGTAACCAAGGAAAGGGCTTCTTGGTTACCCAATATTTAGATTGGTTACCAGCGTCCGAAGAAGCCGGCTCCCTGCACATTCAGTTGTTGCTCTCTCGCTGTCACACACAGCGATGTGTGCTTCACAGCGGGAGAGCGACAACCAAAAAATGGTCCAGGACATTCAGCAACAACCAGCGACCTCACAGCAGGGGCCAGGTTGTGGCTTGATGTCACACACAGCAACATCGCCAGCAAGTTGTGCCTCAGCAGCGATCTTGCTTAGTGAGACCTGGCCTTTAGTTGACACACGCAACAACATTGCTAAAGCGGCCGGATGTGCATCACAAATTCAGTGACCACAACGAGCTCGCTTTAGCGCTGTCGTAGCGTGTAAAGCGGCAAATACTTTATTACATTGTGGAATTGGAATTCTGTTCAGATTGGTCACAGGTTTTTTATGTAATTTCAATGTAACAGGAGAACCATAACATAATTGTGATATTGATGGAACGACACCAGCAGCCGATGTGAGTTTAGGCTTCTTTTTTTTATGAGATGAGGTTGTTCCTACATTGAACGATTATAGTGTGATCTTATCAAAATTTAATATTCTTATTAGCATTTACAAATACATACTGGTAGACAAATCTTGTTATTCTAATTTTTAAAAAAAAATTAAAAAGAAATTTCACTACAATAATTCTACTTACATTTATTCTAGGTACAGGAAGAACATGTAATTACCGATGTAGACGACCTAATGATTCAAATTTCTAGTAGGGCAGATAATGAGTTGGTGGTGGAAACAAACTACACCGTTTTGGGCTGTATAGTTGGTGATCAATATTACAATCTACAGGTATTCACTTTTAAAGTTTCTTTTATTTTGTTAGATATAAAAAATTTAAAACAAGAGTCTGCTTCATTATACCTTTTAACAATTTTCATCTCAAAGACTTTGATTTATGTTTTATTTAATTTAAAACTACTAAACAAATAAGCGTCAACATAAATTACAAGACGTTCAGCCAGAAAATGTTTAGTGTTGGTTTTCTATTTCTAGTTCAAATTTTCATTGACGGAATTATTATTGCTGACCTGAATTACAGAATTAGGGTTTGTTGTCTCGTACTAATTTAGTTACCCATACACCCAGGTAGTCCATCATTACACAAAGTCGTCCATGGAAAAATCTGTAGGTGTGAAAATTAAAATGTAATTTTATTATGTGTGTGAACGTACCCAACACAAAGCGGACAAGCTTAATTGTTATACACACCTTTCTTTGATTATTTACCAATACTAAATCATAATAATTTTTTAAACTTTTTTATGATTTTTAAGAGTTTATTTGAGGATGTCCAAGATCAACACAATGATACCTCGCCCACTAATACTTCTTCTACTAATGATGTGACTACTCAAGTTATTAACAATGTATGTTCAACAGCGCAAAGCAACACTCATGATTCTGACAGTGATGATGAGGTACTTAGTTAAAAATGTATTTAAAATAGCAATATTTACAGTTATATTTACATCATCGCTGTGAGTTCTCAAAGAACTTCAATACCTTCATGTTTTGTTATCTTTCCACACTATCATCATGGGTGACTTCAATATCACCATTGACATTTCCCACTCACCTTTCACAAAATGTATAACACTCAATTCCTAATTCAGCCTCACCGAATGTTCCTCCACAGCAGTCAGGAAGATAGCTTGAACTAATCTTCACTCGACTATCTTCCCCATCCAACCTATCAAAATAAAAACTACTGCTGTCTCTCCTAAACGTACTAACTTTATATTCACTCTCTTCTACAAGTACCCAACAACGCCACCACAAATATTTATTCCAACGCAAACCTTAAAAAAACCCAGTAAAATAATTACCCTTTATCAGACCCTGGTCACTCTTGAAGACACTGCTTCTTCACTAGAATGAGATGCTGCTGTGTCTTTATAGAACAGCACACTGTCTGCAGCTATTGAATCGTCCACACCCGTCCAGCTAACAAAACACACACGCTAAACATGTACGGTAACCTTGGTACATGAGCCAGACTAAGAAATTAGTCGTGTTTCCTGTATTGCTGATCGCAGACAGAAAAGCACTTCATTCAATAGAAACACATTATCTCGTCTATCAACATCATAGACGTTGCGCTACCTTTCATCTCATCAGACCTAGGCTACCTCACTTTCAGTGACTCAAACTCTAACACCACTTGATCATCTCTCACCCTGTTGCTGTGCCCCAGCACATTGTCCATGAATAGAAAAACAAATGTAAATTAAAAGCATTTATGACATATGTTAGTGCATATGTTATATTTCAAACACAAGTACAATGTTATTTGATAATTTATTATGCTTCTACTGATTTTGGCTAAAAAGGATCAAACAATTTAACGTTTTTAATACCAACATTGTATGCAGAACAAAAATAAAATAATTTAAAATAATAGTAACAGATCTTTAGATATTATCTATAACATTAACTATTCATATTTATTTCCCCACAGATGAAAACACTGCTTTCCCAATTAAAAATAAAATTTGGAGGAGACAGTGCAAACGAAGAGTGTTTTCCATGAAACCCTTTTCGTATTGATAATGCTAGATTTATAGAATTCAATGAAGATCCTGAAGAGAATCGAATTGGAAATATTGTTTGGTGCAAATGTGCAAAATGTGTTGCAATGCCAACAAATAAAGAATCTATATGCTGTATTGAAGTGGATAATGTTGAGCCATACATGTCTAACTTGGCATGTATTACGGACCACGATTTTTTTTTGACTTTCTGTCAGCGAGAGGAAACGGTTGACATAATTCAAAGGATAGTGGGTATGAATGTAGGTCCTTCTCAAACCAAGGAACAAAATCGGTAATTTTTTTCAAAAAAATTCCATTGTAGAAAAAGAGCCTTACATAACACTAGTCGATTTTAAAAGAAATATATTGTAACGATCAATTTACAAACGTGACAGTACATTTTATAAAGGTATTTGTGGAGTCTACCTGTGGCAGTCTGGGACAAACATGCAACATTATGTAATGCATCACTGGTGCAGCATAAGGTGCTACGCTAGTTGTATAAAACTGAAATCTGTTCAGATTTTGTCGGAAAAAAAATATGTACTATTGATGAATTGGACAACCATGCAAGAGCAGACCCCATGCTTACTACTCCATTGTTTCGACAATTGAACCAAAAACATAAAAACATTTGGATTCACTAATTGGTAATGCACTGATTCTTTCTAAAAAAAAAATTAAAAACATTTGATAACTTTTAGAAACATTTTATGTAATACAAGACTGAGTTAAGGTGGCTTTACACGCAATGAGATCACTAAAGCGATCTCGTTGGGGTCACATAATTTGTGTGGCACATCTGGACGCTTTTGCAATGTCGTTGTGGTGACACCTATGAGCGATCTTGAATCGTTGCCAAAATATTCAAAAACGCTCTTTGGTGACATGACCCCCTCTTCACAACTATCGTTGCTGCTACAGTAACGATGTTGTTTGTCTTTCCTGCGACAGCACACGTCACTGTGTGTGACACCGCTGGAACGACAAACATCTCCTTACCTGCGTCCACCGGAAAAGGAGGAAGGAAGGAGGTGGGTGTCATGTTCCGTCCGGTCCTCTCCTCCCCTCCTTTTCTATTGGGCGGCGGTTCAGTGACGCTGCAAAAACACACTTACAAAGGAGGTGCATCAAAGGTCACAGCGACGTTGCTGCACAGGTATGTGCGTGTGACGCTGCCGAAGCGATAATGTTCACTACGGGAGCGATCAACACATATTGTGCCACCAACGGGGGCGGGTGCTATCGCACGAGACATGATTAGCCGATGCTAGCAATGTCTCATCATGTAAAGTGGCCTTTATTCATAACCTGCTTTTTGAGCATGCTTTTTCCCAGTTAACAAATTAAATTATCAAAGTAAATTTATATTTTATTTTTTTGGTTACAGTAAATCACGGAAAACATGTTATCGAAGCTTCACAGCTTGGATACATGGACATCTAGGGAGAGGCAACAGACGTCCAATACCATCGTGTGTAGTCAACAAAGTCCGTGAAGCTTTTCCAGATGCTGATGAATCTTACATGGGATTCAAGGCGACTAATGAGAAACCAGCGGAATTCATGTGTTTAGAGTGAATTTTTTCCTTTGTGGTTTGAATACTGATAGTTTTATAAAATCTAAATTTACTGTATTTCAATTGTTAGATTACTTTACTTTGTTGTGGTTCAGGAATGCATATATGTATTAAAAAAACAGATACGATTAGATTACATTTCGGTATTTCACTTGTTATGGATCTAAGCATATAACAGTATTGAACATTTCTTATAACATCAAATTTAAAACAAACAACTACTTTTGATTTGCATTGATGTTATTTTGTATGTTTATGTGCAATATGTAAAAAAAATTTTGTGCCTTAATTGTTTTTTTTTCAATAGGTTTTAAAGTATCAAAACTCAGCAATATTTCATTACACTACATCATGCAAGAAAAAGAATAATCAATATATAAATAGATATTACAAATGAAATTTGTACCCGATCTGTCCACATGGTTTCACAATTAATGTTGACGCACTCGTAACACTATCAGTTCATGGATAATATAATGCAGTATATCTGTCATAAAAGTTTATTGGCATAATGGAAAAAGTACATTTTAGTTTACTCATGAAGGTACAATAGGCGCTGCAGACTTGATCTGGCAACCATCACAGTTCTTGCCAATCACAGTCCTCTTAACCAGCTTAGGTGTATCCTGCTGGTCACTTCATCTACAGATTATATAACAACTTGATTAAATTTAGGCGTAAAGGCCCCGTCACACACAGATAATTATTTGTCAGATCTGTGGTTGCAGTGAAATCATGGACATATTGTTCCATTTGTACACAGCCACAAATCTGGCAGTGATTGTCCATAATTTCACTGCAACCACAGATCTGCCGCAGATTTTTCCGTGTGACAGGCCCTTTAGTCTCTCTTCCGTGATTAAATATTGAGTGTTACACTGTTCTGGTGTCTTGGTGGCGTTACACAACTATTATTTTTACAGTACACGTATTAATAGTTTTTTTTAATTGTGTGGTGGCGTGGTTGAAATTTTGCTTTTGAAATGGTGCAATGTGAGACCACAATGGTGAAAAGAAGGGGTTGTAGGCTACATTCCCGTTACCTTTCTCCATCTTTTTTCCTCTTTCTTTCTCTCTCTTTCTCTCTATCCCTCTTTCTCTCTATCCCTCTCCATCCCTCTCTTTTTCTGTTTCACTCTTTAAATTTCTGTTTCTTTCTCTCTTTATTTCTCTCTCTCTCTTTCTCTGTCTCTCTCTCTGTCTCTTTCTCTCTAAATCTCTCTCTCTTTCTTTCTGTCTCTCTCTCTCTTTCTCCCTCTCCTTGTAACTCAATTTCTCACTCTTTGCATTTCTCTATTTATCTCACTCCTCTTTCTCTCTATCCATCTTTCTATTTCTCTCTATCCATCTTTCTCTTTTTTGCTCTCTTTCTCTCTCTTTCTCTCTCTCTATGTCTCTCTTTCTCTCTGTCTTTCTCTCTCTCTTTCTCTATCCCTCTCTATTGCTTCCTCTCTTTTTATCTCTTTTTCTCTCTCTTTGTCACTCAATTTCACACTCTTTTCATTACTCTATTTATCTCACTACTCTATTTCTATCCATCTTTCTCTTTTTTCATCTTTCTCTTTCTCTCTATCCCTCTTTCTCTCTCTATCCCTCTCTTTTTCTGTTTCACTCTTTACATTTCTCTTTCTTTCTCTCTTCTCTATTTCTCTCTCTTTCTCTATCCCTCTCTTTCTATCTCTTTTTCTCTCTCTTTGTCACTCAATTTCTCACTCTTTGCATTACTCTATTTATCTCACTCCTCTATTTCTCTCTATCCATCTTTCTCTTTTTTTCCTCTTTCTCTTTCTTTCTCTCTATCCCTCTTTCTCTCTCTATCCCTCTCCATCCCTCTTTTTCTGTTTCACTCTTTAAATTTCTTTCTCTCGCTTCTCTATTTCTCTCTCTCTCTCTCTGTCTCTCTCTCTGTCTCTCTCTCTTTGTCACTCAATTTCTCACTCTTTGCATTTCTCTATTTATCTCACTCCTCTTTCTCTCTATCCATGTTTCTATTTCTCTCTATCCATCTTTCTCTTTTTTGCTCTCTCTTTCTCTCTCTCTTTGTCTCTCTCTCTCTCTATCCCTCTCTTTCTTCCTCTCTTTTTATCTTTTTCTCTCTCTTTGTCACTCAATTTCTCACTCTTTGCATTACTCTATTTCTCTCTATGCATCTCTCTTTTTTCCTCTTTCTCTCTCTTTATCTCTATCCCTCTTTCTCTCTCTATCCCTCTCCATCCCTCTCTTTTTCTGTTTCACTCTTTAAATTTCTGTTTCTTTCTCTCTCTTCTCTATTTCTCGCTCTCTCTGTCTCTCTCTTTCTCTGTCTCTCTCTCTGTCTCTCTCTCTTTCTCTGTCTCTCTCTTTGTCACTCAATTTCTCACTTTGCATTTCTCTATATTATGATATTGATGTCCAGCGTGATAGCACTGTGACGGGGTGTACAACAGAGCAAAGGATGGACGAGGCCGAGGGACGATCCAACAGGTTTATTCACAAGGACACTGGAACAGCACACGATAAGTCCACGTAAAACAGATTCGGGGGCCCTTCCCGACAATCCTCGGACCGGATAACAAAGTAATCGTCCTTACAGTAGTCCAAAGAGTTCCACACAATCCCACGGGCCACTGATCTCCAGTCTGTAACTGTCCATACACCGGCTCTAGGATGCAGCCTCTGCTATTCCCTCCCAGAGGATCAATCTTCTTTCTTCAAGTTTCACACAGACTGACTGAATCTCCCAGGTAAGCAGAGTTTACACTAGTTGGACTCTAGGCCCACCTCCCCCTACTCCCAGGGATGGAAGTGCCTCAAGAGGATACAACCTTGCATTTTAGGGGGTGATTACCTACAACAATAGAAATGTACACAGAAGTAGTTCAAATAAGACAATGAACCCAGCTTGAAATAGGAATCTGTACAGCAAGATACACCTCCCCCATAGCCCACCATCACAACCTGTCCCCCCTTTTTAATAAGTGAGTATGCCACGAGGTCTACACAGACCTCTGGCCATCTCACTTACGTCCATGTTGCTCAGCTGTGAATAGTCTATGGTTCTTCTGGCTGGGACAGTCCATCAGCATTCTGGTGTTGGCTTCCACACTTGTATTGGATAGAAAAGGTGTAGGTAATCCCCTGTAGAGCGATAGGGTTGGAAGGACAAGCTTCCTTTTGTGTATTCCCTCACTCAAACTCTGCTTTCTGCACCCACAAATCGGCATTGTATATCTCCCACATCATTGCCTAGGAGAACAGCTGCAGGCAGACCACCCATCACCCCAACCACACATCGCCTGACCCCAAAACCAAAGCTCAGATCCACAGTGGCTGTGGGAATAGTCCTCCATTGTCCACCAGCCAGTTCAATGACAATCCCAGGTCCTCTATGGATTGCCTCAGGCCGAACCACTCGGGGATCAGCCAGTGTGAGGAAAGCACCCGAGTCACAAAATCCAACAAGTCTCTGTCCATCCAGCACAACCTCCTGCAAGTGCTTACCTCGATGAGCAGAAGTCGTCATAACTGCAGGTCGCACCCCGTAAACTCCTGGTGGTGCAACATGGGGGGCTGAGTCACTAGGCCAGTCCTCACATAGCGGTGCCACATCTTCCTCCATGGCACTGGGCTGTAAATAATTAACAATCCGATTGGGCGCAGGATCAGTCCTCATTTGAACAGCTGGGCAGGAGACTTGCCGATGCCCTGGCTGTCCACATTGATAGCATCTGAGCTGGGTCTCCCTCCATCCAAGGCGTCCTCTTGGGTAAGGGGTAGGGGAACTTGGAGGCCGACTCCCACCTGAAGGTGCTGTAGGGGTTTGAGGATGATTCCTCCATGGGCTGGCTGGGCATGAGGCCTGCAAATGCCCGGGATGCCTACAAACATAACACCTGCGCTCTGTTACTTCCTCTCCCCGGC
The DNA here is from genome assembly GCF_048569485.1 of Anomaloglossus baeobatrachus. NCBI lineage: Eukaryota > Metazoa > Chordata > Amphibia > Anura > Aromobatidae > Anomaloglossus > Anomaloglossus baeobatrachus. The sequence goes on from NC_134355.1 coordinate 648,292,920, forward strand.
GTATTCCAGAAAGTGCAGTAGAAGCAACTGAAGGCACATTAACACGGGTATCAACATGTGGTGGCTTAGAAGAACGGGGAACAATGGGGACAGAATAACTGGGGGCATCCGGTGTTGTGGAGCTGTTAGGCGTCTCTCCATCCTCCAACAAAACCCTCCACTGAGGCTTGATAGTGAGCACCTCATCAGCTAGAGCAGCAGCTTCCTCCACTGTCGCTGGTTTTCTCTCACGCACCCATTCCCGGATCTCAGCGGGGCACTGGGCAAAGAATTGTTCTTTTAGGATGACCTGGAGGAAGGTCTGCCAAGTTAAGGCTCCCTCTCCCTCCAGCCAGCGATGGCACACTTGTTTCAGTCTGTGGGCAAACATCTTGAAAGACACTTCTCCATCACAGGCTAATGTACGGAACTTAGTCCTATAAGTATCTGGGGTCACGGCATAATGTTCCAGAATGGTCTGTTTTATCTCCCCATACTCACAATTCCACTGAGGGTCCATAGCTCTATAGGCGTCGGCAGCTCCACCCTCCAAGAGGCCCACCAGGTGTCTGACTCGCTCTCTTTCTGGGACTTCCATTAATCGGCACTGATGCTCAAAGTCCTGAAAGAAGCCCTCAATGTCACCTGCAGCTTCATTAAATGGCTTAAAGTCCTTGCGGGACACTCTGGAGAATTCCCTCATAGTTGGTGCTGTGGTTAAAGTTTGTCTGGAGCCTCTAGCTGCTTCCACAGCAAATCTCCTCTCCAGCAATGCCCTCTCTTGAGCTCTGCGAATAGCATCCATCTTATATTCAATGGTGACCTCATCTCCAAGCAGTGCCATCTCCTCTTCATACCACACAATCCATTGACTTTTTTGGGTATTTACCTCCAGCTCCCGTCTTTCCTCCCTTTGCTGTGAGGGTCCTTCCTCCACGTCATTTTGCGAGCAGACTCCTTCTAGCGCCTCAATCAGCTGCTCCTTGGAGAGTCCTTTGAAACGAACTCCTACTTCACGGGCCTTTGATTGCAGGCTCCCCAAAGTCCAGGTCTTGTACTCTGCAGTGCTGGTTCCTGATGTTGAGCCATTGTCCTCCATTCCTTCTGCTCTGATCCCAGCGCTGCCAACCAGTTTGTGACGGGGTGTACAACAGAGCAAAGGATGGACGAGGCCGAGGGACGATCCAACAGGTTTATTCACAAGGACACTGGAACAGCACACGATAAGTCCACGTAAAACAGATTCGGGGGCCCTTCCCGACAATCCTCGGACCGGATAACAAAGTAATCGTCCTTACAGTAGTCCAAAGAGTTCCACACAATCCCACGGGCCACTGATCTCCAGTCTGTAACTGTCCATACACCGGCTCTAGGATGCAGCCTCTGCTATTCCCTCCCAGAGGATCAATCTTCTTTCTTCAAGTTTCACACAGACTGACTGAATCTCCCAGGTAAGCAGAGTTTACACTAGTTGGACTCTAGGCCCACCTCCCCCTACTCCCAGGGATGGAAGTGCCTCAAGAGGATACAACCTTGCATTTTAGGGGGTGATTACCTACAACAATAGAAATGTACACAGAAGTAGTTCAAATAAGACAATGAACCCAGCTTGAAATAGGAATCTGTACAGCAAGATACACCTCCCCCATAGCCCACCATCACAAGCACCCGCCCCCATCATACATGAAATATCTTGTGATTGCTGCCGTAGCGAACCTAATCTCTACGGCACCATCACACGCCCATCCATGGTCGGCGGCATCGCTGTGACTTACGAACAAAAACTACTTAAAGGGGTAGGTGCGTTCGGCGTCACATTGACGTCACCGGGACGTCAATAAGTTGCAGCCCAATAGAAGCGGAAGGGCGTAGAGGACCGGGACATTACTTCACGCCCACCTCCTTCCTTCTGCATTGCTGTTGGACGCAGGTAAGGAGATGTTTGTCGTTCCTGCGGTGTCACACACAGCCATGTGTGACGCCGCAGGAGCGACAAACAACATTATATCTCCTGATGTAGCAACATTATTGAAATTTACAACGTTACACAGATAAGTGCTTTTATTAAGCTTCTGTGCTTGTTCATCATGGAGCTTAGTATTTTCACGTTGCGATGTCGCTACCGGCGCCGAATGTGCGTCAATAACGTGACCCCGACGATATATCGGTAGCGATGTCAAAACGTGTAAAGTACCCCTAACTCTCTGTTTCTGTGTGTCTCTCTGTCCCTCTATCTCGTTCTCTTTCTGTATCTCTCTCTTTATATTTTTGTATGTATATCTATCTCATAATATATGTCTCTCTCTATATGTTTCTCTCTATATCTAACTATTTTTATAGGTATTTCTCTACATCTATCTTTATCTATATCTCTATCTTTCTGTTTATAACTATCTATCTCACTCGCTCTATTTATCTCTGTATAGCTACAGTTTTATGTGCCTATAGCTGAGAAAGTAGCAGGACACAAGCTTGGAAAATACCAGCATAACATAGGAATAGTTAAAAGTAAACTATAAATAAATACAAAAGGTATAATCACATATACGTAATAAACCATAAAAATAATTTATTTTTAAACATCGTTTTAATTTCTTGATATCCCTTTAAAAATTGATTGATATTTTTTGTTAGAATAAATAATTTATATATCCATTATAAGTTTGAAATAACATTTTACATTCTATAATTGTAGAAATAGAATGGATAACATTCAAGAGGAAGAAATACATAACATGGCAAGTAGTCATTACCGTACCCGTTGTAGTTTTTTTTGGGTGTGTTTAGGCAAACTTTGGAATAACGTTCGTTATGGAACCAGACTCTGGTAACGAAGGTAAATATCGTGTAACCAAGGAAAGGGCTTCTTGGTTACCCAATATTTAGATTGGTTACCAGCGTCCGAAGAAGCCGGCTCCCTGCACATTCAGTTGTTGCTCTCTCGCTGTCACACACAGCGATGTGTGCTTCACAGCGGGAGAGCGACAACCAAAAAATGGTCCAGGACATTCAGCAACAACCAGCGACCTCACAGCAGGGGCCAGGTTGTGGCTTGATGTCACACACAGCAACATCGCTAGCAAGTTGTGCCTCAGCAGCGATGTTGCTTAGTGAGACCTGGCCTTTAGTTGACACACGCAACAACATTGCTAAAGCGGCCGGATGTGCATCACAAATTCAGTGACCACAACGAGCTCGCTTTAGCGCTGTCGTAGCGTGTAAAGCGGCAAATACTTTATTACATTGTGGAATTGGAATTCTGTTCAGATTGGTCACAGGTTTTTTATGTAATTTCAATGTAACAGGAGAACCATAACATAATTGTGATATTGTTGGAACGACACCAGCAGCCGATGTGAGTTTAGGCTTCTTTTTTTTTTAAGTGTATCAACTAGTGTTATGAGATGAGGTTGTTCCTACATTGAACGATTATAGTGTGATCTTATCAAAATTTAATATTCTTATTAGCATTTACAAATACATACTGGTAGACAAATCTTGTTATTCTAATTTTTAAAAAAAAATTAAAAAGAAATTTCACTACAATAATTCTACTTACATTTATTCTAGGTACAGGAAGAACATGTAATTACCGATGTAGACGACCTAATGATTCAAATTTCTAGTAGGGCAGATAATGAGTTGGTGGTGGAAACAAACTACACCGTTTTGGGCTGTATAGTTGGTGATCAATATTACAATCTACAGGTATTCACTTTTAAAGTTTCTTTTACTTTGTTAGATATAAAAAATTTAAAACAAGAGTCTGCTTCATTATACCTTTTAACAATTTTCATCTCAAAGACTTTGATTTATGTTTTATTTAATTTAAAACTACTAAACAAATAAGCGTCAACATAAATTACAAGACGTTCAGCCAGAAAATGTTTAGTGTTGGTTTTCTATTTCTAGTTCAAATTTTCATTGACGGAATTATTATTGCTGACCTGAATTACAGAATTAGGGTTTGTTGTCTCGTACTAATTTAGTTACCCATACACCCAGGTAGTCCATCATTACACAAAGTCGTCCATGGAAAAATCTGTAGGTGTGAAAATTAAAATGTAATTTTATTATGTGTGTGAACGTACCCAACACAAAGCGGACAAGCTTAATTGTTATACACACCTTTCTTTGATTATTTACCAATACTAAATCATAATAATTTTTTAAACTTTTTTATGATTTTTAAGAGTTTATTTGAGGATGTCCAAGATCAACACAATGATACCTCGCCCACTAATACTTCTTCTACTAATGATGTGACTACTCAAGTTATTAACAATGTATGTTCAACAGCGCAAAGCAACACTCATGATTCTGACAGTGATGATGAGGTACTTAGTTAAAAATGTATTTAAAATAGCAATATTTACAGTTATATTTACATCATCGCTGTGAGTTCTCAAAGAACTTCAATACCTTCATGTTTTGTTATCTTTCCACACTATCATCATGGGTGACTTCAATATCACCATTGACATTTCCCACTCACCTTTCACAAAATGTATAACACTCAATTCCTAATTCAGCCTCACCGAATGTTCCTCCACAGCAGTCAGGAAGATAGCTTGAACTAATCTTCACTCGACTATCTTCCCCATCCAACCTATCAAAATAAAAACTACTGCTGTCTCTCCTAAACGTACTAACTTTATATTCACTCTCTTCTACAAGTACCCAACAACGCCACCACAAATATTTATTCCAACGCAAACCTTAAAAAAACCCAGTAAAATAATTACCCTTTATCAGACCCTGGTCACTCTTGAAGACACTGCTTCTTCACTAGAATGAGATGCTGCTGTGTCTTTATAGAACAGCACACTGTCTGCAGCTATTGAATCGTCCACACCCGTCCAGCTAACAAAACACACACGCTAAACATGTACGGCAACCTTGGTACATGAGCCAGACTAAGAAATTAGTCGTGTTTCCTGTATTGCTGATCGCAGACAGAAAAGCACTTCATTCAATAGAAACACATTATCTCGTCTATCAACATCATAGACGTTGCGCTACCTTTCATCTCATCAGACCTAGGCTACCTCACTTTCAGTGACTCAAACTCTAACACCACTTGATCATCTCTCACCCTGTTGCTGTGCCCCAGCACATTGTCCATGAATAGAAAAACAAATGTAAATTAAAAGCATTTATGACATATGTTAGTGCATATGTTATATTTCAAACACAAGTACAATGTTATTTGATAATTTATTATGCTTCTACTGATTTTGGCTAAAAAGGATCAAACAATTTAACGTTTTTAATACCAACATTGTATGCAGAACAAAAATAAAATAATTTAAAATAATAGTAACAGATCTTTAGATATTATCTATAACATTAACTATTCATATTTATTTCCCCACAGATGAAAACACTGCTTTCCCAATTAAAAATAAAATTTGGAGGAGACAGTGCAAACGAAGAGTGTTTTCCATCAAACCCTTTTCGTATTGATAATGCTAGATTTATAGAATTCAATGAAGATCCTGAAGAGAATCGAATTGGAAATATTGTTTGGTGCAAATGTGCAAAATGTGTTGCAATGCCAACAAATAAAGAATCTATATGCTGTATTGAAGTGGATAATGTTGAGCCATACATGTCTAACTTGGCATGTATTACGGACCACGATTTTTTTTTGACTTTCTGTCAGCGAGAGGAAACGGTTGACATAATTCAAAGGATAGTGGGTATGAATGTAGGTCCTTCTCAAACCAAGGAACAAAATCGGTAATTTTTTTCAAAAAAATTCCATTGTAGAAAAAGAGCCTTACATAACAATAGTCGATTTTAAAAGAAATATATTGTAACGATCAATTTAAAAACGTGACAGTACATTTTATAAAGGTATTTGTGGAGTCTACCTGTGGCAGTCTGGGACAAACATGCAACATTATGTAATGCATCACTGGTGCAGCATAAGGTGCTACGCTAGTTGTATAAAACTGAAATCTGTTCAGATTTTGTCGGAAAAAAATATGTACTATTGATGAATTGGACAACCATGCAAGAGCAGACCCCATGCTTACTACTCCATTGTTTCGACAATTGAACCAAAAACATAAAAACATTTGGATTCACTAATTGGTAATGCACTGATTCTTTCTAAAAAAAAATTAAAAACATTTGATAACTTTTAGAAACATTTTATGTAATACAAGACTGAGTTAAGGTGGCTTTACACGCAATGAGATCACTAAAGCGATCTCGTTGGGGTCACATAATTTGTGTGGCACATCTGGACGCTTTTGCAATGTCGTTGTGGTGACACCTATGAGCGATCTTGAATCGTTGCCAAAATATTCAAAAACGCTCTTTGGTGACATGACCCCCTCTTCACAACTATCGTTGCTGCTACAGTAACGATGTTGTTTGTCTTTCCTGCGTCAGCACACGTCACTGTGTGTGACACCGCTGGAACGACAAACATCTCCTTACCTGCGTCCACCGGAAAAGGAGGAAGGAAGGAGGTGGGTGTCATGTTCCGTCCGGTCCTCTCCTCCCCTCCTTTTCTATTGGGCGGCGGTTCAGTGACGCTGCAAAAACACACTGACAAAGGAGGTGCATCAAAGGTCACAGCGACGTTGCTGCACAGGTATGTGCGTGTGACGCTGCCGAAGCGATAATGTTCACTACGGGAGCGATCAACACATATTGTGCCACCAACGGGGGCGTGTGCTATCGCACGAGACATGGTTAGCCGATGCTAGCAATGTCTCATCATGTAAAGCGGCCTTTATTCATAACCTGCTTTTTGAGCATGCTTTTTCCCAGTTAACAAATTAAATTATCAAAGTAAATTTATATTTTATTTTTTTGGTTACAGTAAATCACGGAAAACATGTTATCGAAGCTTCACAGCTTGGATACATGGACATCTAGGGAGAGGCAACAGACGTCCAATACCATCGTGTGTAGTCAACAAAGTCCGTGAAGCTTTTCCAGATGCTGATGAATCTTACATGGGATTCAAGGCAACTAATGAGAAACCAGCGGAATTCATGTGTTTAGAGTGAATTTTTTCCTTTGTGGTTTGAATACTGATAGTTTTATAAAATCTAAATTTACTGTATTTCAATTGTTAGATTACTTTACTTTGTTGTGGTTCAGGAATGCATACATGTATTAAAAAAACAGATACGATTAGATTACATTTCGGTATTTCACTTGTTATGGATCTAAGCATATAACAGTATTGAACATTTCTTATAACATCAAATTTAAAACAAACAACTACTTTTGATTTGCGTTGATGTTATTTTGTACGTTTATGTGCAATATGTAAAAAAAAATTTGTGCCTTAATTGTTTTTTTTTTCAATAGGTTTTAAAGTATCAAAACTCAGCAATATTTCATTACACTACATCATGCAAGAAAAAGAATAATCAATATATAAATAGATATTACAAATGAAATTTGTACCCGATCTGTCCACATGGTTTCACAATTAATGTTGACGCACTCGTAACACTATCAGTTCATGGATAATATAATGCAGTATATCTGTCATAAAAGTTATTGGCATAATGGAAAAAGTACATTTTAGTTTACTCATGAAGGTACAATAGGCGCTGCAGACTTGATCTGGCAACCATCACAGTTCTTGCTAATCACAGTCCTCTTAACCAGCTTAGGTGTATCCTGCTGGTCACTTCATCTACAGATTATATAACAACTTGAATAAATTTAGGCGTAAAGGCCCCGTCACACACAGATAATTATTTGTCAGATCTGTGGTTGCAGTGAAATCATGGACATATTGTTCCATTTGTACACAGCCACAAATCTGGCAGTGATTGTCCATAATTTCACTGCAACCACAGATCTGCCGCAGATTTTTCCGTGTGACAGGCCCTTTAGTCTCTCTTCCGTGATTAAATATTGAGTGTTACACTGTTCTGGTGTCTTGGTGGCGTTACACAACTATTATTTTTACAGTACACGTATTAATAGTTTTTTTTAATTGTGTGGTGGCGTGGTTGAAATTTTGCTTTTGAAATGGAGCAATGTGAGACCACAATGGTGAAAAGAAGGGGTTGTAGGCTACATTCCCGTTACCTTTCTCCATTGGCCGTGCCTTTGGTGACAGCGGTAATGGTATCTATGTCATGTTTCCTATGCTCCGGGGTGTACAACAAATGGCTCGATGAGGAATATATTGTCAGTGTTGACGCCACCTGTGTTGTTGGGCCAGGTAGAAGTCCGCCAGTTAAGATTTTCTTGTCCGCTTGTCTGATGGCAGGGCTGCATCAATGGATGTCATCGCTCCACCCTCAATTCAAGGCTCAATATCGCACACAGAGTACTGGCCACGATCGTGGTGGACTTTGGTCAGGCCCTGTTGTCTGTATTGTCTGTTAAGTTTCATCGAGCCTCTGGGTTGTTCTATATTGTAAACGGAAAAACTATTTTTACAGCCAGACGTGAGGTAAGTTACCCATCAAAGGACTCTGCACATTTAATTAGCGGTGTTCACGGTAGAGCAATGTAGCTCACCTGCACGGACCCTGTCGAAAACGGTTCTCCCACGGAGCTCCAAAACGCACGTCAGAACATCTCGACTTCCTGATTCAGAATCCCTGTTACTATTGTCATTTGTGGGGTTCACTCTACTACCCAAGATGGATCCCTTGACCTGGCAAGGTACCTGCGACCAGTGAACAGGGAAACACGTGACTGTTATCAACAAGTATGCACCTGTACCCACTCTGGTTAGTGGCCCACAGCCATCTATGGAACCGGTACAAGACCAGGAACAGGGGCTGCTTTAATTGTCTATGTTGGGTGTGAGGGACTAACAACAAGCAACCTTACACCATGGTTTGGCGCAGCACACATAGTTGGCTGCACTTCCTGTGCCGACCAGGAGCCTCTGGGGCGTCACAGCAACATGATGTACATGTACGCCCCATGATCGCAGTGTCGATGTAGTCTATGAAACACTTTAGAGCAGGGTTCTCAAACACGTGGCCCGCCAGTCTGATTTATGCGGCCCGCAGACACACAGAGCAGAACACTTGATTTTTCCCCTCCACTGCCTCCAGTCATTTAGCGGTCGCCAGCCGCACTTTCACATTGCAGTCGCGGCCGGCCGCACTTCCGCATTGGAGACGCTGCCAGGGCGAAGCAATCAAAGGTGGTGTTCATTCAGATGTCAGGGTGAACCAATCGACGGCGGCGTTCAACTCGAGCTCAGCAGCACGACCCGAGCAGCGCTGACGTCAGCTGCTTTGACGGCGGGTGCAGCGAAAGGAACAAAAGCATAGGGCACTAAAGAACGTTTGAGGTGTCTGTGTTTGTGTTGGTGTGTGTGTGTGTCTGATGATTATGAGTGTGTGTGTGTTTGTGTATGATGATGATGGCTGTGTGTGTGTGGATGATGATGGCTGTGTGTGTTGATGGTGATGATGATGGCTGTATGTGTGTTTGGATGATGATGATGGCTGTGTGTGTTGATGGCGATGATGGCTGTGTGTGTTGATGGTCATGATGGTTGCATGTGTGTGTGTGGATGATGATGGCTGTGTGTGTGTGGATGTTGATGATGGCTGTGTGTTGCTGATGACGATGGTGATGATAGCAGTGGTGGCTGTGTGTGACTGATGATGGTGACTGTGTGTGACTGATGATGGTGGCTGTTTGCGACTGATCATGATGATGTCGGTGGTGGCTGTGTGCAACTGATAATGATGGCGGTGGTGGCTGTGTGTGACTGATGATGATGGCGGTTGTGGCTGTGTGTGACATGATGATGGTGGTGGTGGCTGTGTGCGACTAATGATGATGGCGGTAGTGGCTGTCTGTGACTGATGATGGTGGTGGTGACTGTGTGTGACTGATGATGATGGTGGTGGTGGCTGTGTGCGACTGATGATGATGATGATGGCGGTAGTGGCTGTCTGTGACTGATGATGGTGGTGGTGACTGTGTGTGACTGATGATGATGGTGGTGGTGGCTGTGTGCGACTGATGATGATGATGATGGCGGTAGTGGCTGTCTGTGACTGATGATGGTGGTGGTGACTGTGTGCGACTGATGATGGCGGTGGTGGCTGTGTGTGACTGATTATGATGATGGTGGTGGCTGTGTGTGACTGATGATGATCGTGGTGGTGGCTGTTTGTGAGTGGCAATGATGATGAGGACGATGGCTGTGTATGATGATGATGTTGGCTGTGTGTGTGTATATATTGATGATGATGATTGCCGTGGGTGTTTGTATGATGATGATGGTGGCTGTGTGTGTATGATGATGATAAAAATGATTTTGATGATGATGGTTACTGGAAGACCGGAAAATGTTACTTTCGGTCTCAGCCTTCATGTCAGTCTGGACAGACGCTCATCTGTTTAGAGCGATGAAGCTGTGCTGAGATTGACTTTGGACTACGTTAGAAGGAATTTTTTTTTTTTAAAAAAAAGATGTAGTCCCTAAATGTGTTTTTTGTTTAATTTTTAATAAAAATATTTTTCTCTGTGTTGTTTTTTTTTACTGTTTACTACAAATTCATGGTGTTCACATCTAATTTGACATGACGCCATGAATTTCAGATTTACTACCAGCTGAGAATACAAAGCTGGTATTAACCCCATGTGCCACTGCCACCAGGGACGCTGGAAGAGCCAGGTAAAGCACCTGGAAATGGCGCTGTGATGAATGCGCCATTTACAGGGGCGGTTGTGGGCTGCGATTTACAGCGTGGGGGGCACAAAATCCTTGGCCCTTACCACGCTGAGAATCCCAGCCCTCAGCTGTCTGGTTTTACCTGGTTGGTGATCAAAATATTGCGGTAGCCTACGCATTTTTTTTCATTATCTAATTAAAAAACAATTGGGCTTCCCTGTATTTTTATTGCCAGCTATTGTAAAGCCAGGCAGCTGGGGGTGGCAGCCCGTAGCTGTTCGCTTTATCTGCGCTGAGAATCAAAAATACTGCGGAGCACTGTCATTCTTTGCATGTATTTCTTTTTACACTAATATGTGTGACAGACCCAACAGCCAATCACGGATGCTGTGACAGAGAATGAGTGTCTGTGCTTGGCTGTTGGAATAACCTTGAATCTGCTTATACATTTTGATGCTGAAGCCAATCAACGATGCCCACTCTCTGACAAATAAATAATATAAAAAAATGACGTTTCGCTTCACGGTATTTTTGATTCTCAGCGCATACTAATGTAGCATTGTTAAAATAGTTGAAATAATTGATTAACAATTATATTGTATTGTATTAAATTTGAAAGTAATGCGGCCCTTTGCGTTAATTTTTTTTGTGTGCGGCCCACTTACTCTGACGAGTTTGAGACCCCTGCTTTAGAGCATCTCCTCAAACAGCTGTGACATGGACAGTACAGGGTATCGGGAACAGTTGTACCATGGATGTGAGCACCTGACATCTCCTTGGTATATTGCCTGCCATATATTATGGGTCTAATTGATGTGCTCAGACAAATAGACATCCCATATTAAAAAGTGTGTAATTCACCCGTTCAATAAATTACATAACATTGTTTATTTTAAAACTTTAATATGATCACCCGACATTTATGTAACGTGTTATAACATTGTTTATTCTTTATACTCATATCAAACAAAATTTGAATGAGTTGTGATGGAGGTAATTATTAATCTTTCGATTCAAGTTATTAATGGAAATTATTCCTGTTGCTAAGTCAAAAATGTTGTATTCAACAAAAAAAAACCTTACAAAAATACCTTTTGGTTTACAGGGCAATGAAAATGTAGATAGTATAGTACCGACAACACAACACAGACACTTTGCCCAGGAGGCCTTATAAACTGAACATACTGGACATGTGCACAAACCAAATGAAAACATTGTAACATTAGCCATCAACCATGGTTAGTGTTATGTATATAGCCAGACCCACCCATCTCTCCAGCTATCTGTAAACATGGCCCTTTGAATGCCCAAAAGGCAACTTAGCAAAATATTTTTCCTTTTTACGCTACTGTCTCCGCCGGTAAGCGATTATATACTGCATTCTGTCTTAGTGTTTAAAAAATTTGAAGTCAATCGGTATAACATGTAATAACAATTAGTTATTATACTCATCTGCGGGGCGGTAGAGTATGTTATGCGGATTTATTCTATGTCTTCTGTCTCATATCATATGTAAATTGCAAAACTCCTTGACAGACCCATATGGATTACACTGTTGGATGGATGACATTTGGATGACAATATCAATTGACAATGTTACTTTCCTGTCCCGCTTATAACTGTAATAAAATCTATTTTTCACATTCTCCATAGTGGTGTGTGATGTTATACACAGTATTATTGAAAGGTTGACAATAGTCGCTCATTGCTGATGTACGCAGCTTATAGGGGAAAAACGTGTGACAGGTTCCCTGTAAGAAATCTGTTGTCAAAACAGGTAACAGCATTCACATTACATGTGTACATCCCACAGTAGAAACAAAATGTGGGATACATACCCTCTACCAAGTTAAAAATGATAGAAATAGTATTAAATTTTCAGTAGTTAATACAGTTTTTCAATTTGGGATTGCAAATAAAGTAGAATAAAAACAATCATGTTCGCTCTTTTTAATTACAGTAGACAGTGTTATTTCTGACTCACAGCTGCATTTGTAGAAATTGTTAGACTGAACTATATGTTGATGAGTAATATGATCCACATTTCTGACCAAAAAATTAAAATAAATAAAAAAACGTTTAAAAAAATGAAAACAAAGCTTAAACAATACTATAGTTTGGAATACACACATTGACGGCATTCTAATTGAGTTTCAATTATTAGTATCTGTTAAAGGAACACATCAGTTAAAATTCGTTGAGAATCGGCTGATTCGGTTTTTTAATGTCCTCTTTTTTGGGCCGCTCTTTGTTGCTGATGTTAGGTGGAAGAGTTGGAACTCTGGAGATCCAATGTGAAGAGATTTCTCCTTTGATAAGCTTCAGAACATTGACCGACAGTTCTACCATGAATTCAACAGTAACTTTTTATAAAACATCACGGACAATCCATCGTGATCTTCCTTTTGGAAACACTACTTTGGTGCGTTTTGTGCCAATTGGCTCTGTATTTTGTTTCACTACTTTCACAGAGGCAATTGGTCTCCCAACATTAAAATTGTGTGTCAAGGCTGCAAGTTTTGTTCGAGCCTCCATGGAATCGATACCAAAATGGATTCGCTTTGTACGGTATTTTAATGCGAGGCTGTGGAAGTTTTCAAGAGCACCAGTGTGGCAGTTATGCACTAAGTGTGGTAAGTCCTTCAGTACTTGTGGACTGGAAACAATATTCTCAATTTTAGTGAAAGGTGGAGTTTCTTTTTTGAGCCACAATATCTTTTCACTTTCCAAGTCTTCAAACAATGGTCCATGACTGCATTGGTGGTACAAGGTGCCTTCCCACTGATGTTGGTTGGTTATATGGTGTAAGCATGACAACCACTTCTCCTTTAGTAAGTCGTCATTATTGTCACATGTTTTTATTGACCACCAGAAATGTAGAGCAATTTTGTCAATCCATGGAGTTATTTCCTTGCATAATGTACAATGACTGGCTTTGTTTAGTTTTTTTTTTATTGATTTCGCGTAGTGCCAAATGTCAAATTGGTGGTTGATGTTTACATATTCTTGACGCATTTTCTTGCGTATGCCCACATGCCGATCTGATGCAAAGATCTTTATTTTCAGCCCTGAATTAATTAATCTGTCCATGCAAATACCAAAACCGCGTTTTTCCATCGCAGCTGATGAGGTACATTGTGTTTTTTGCACCACTTCAAAGTCAATGATTTTTTCTGTTAGGATGTCCATGATGGTGTACACACAGTATTTCGCACTGTTGCCAGGGCTATCACATTGTCCGTCACCGGAAACTGCAATTTTTTTTAAAATCTATTTTGCTGGTACAGTTTTTCCTGTTCTTGCTTCCATGCCATATCTATTAAAGGGAACAAAAAGTTATTTTGATACCTGTAGTAAGATTGTTCAGCTATAGTTAACAATCCCAAAATCTGACATAGTTCACTGACTTTTTAGAAATTTTGTCCACTAAAAAGAATGGCAGAAGCCATCAACACGTTTCCTGCTGCATAACGACCAATTTTGGGTTGAGATTCAAAAATGGTGAACTTGTGACCAAGGCGGCACTTACCAACAACTCTAATGCAACTGCCATCTACAATTTTCTTGAAACAGTGAACTATGTATTTGCATCCCAATTCATGCTGACATTGCACTTTGTTAATTAGCTGATCCAAACACGATTCAAATACCAAAAACTTCCTTTCCTTCACTATTTTGTTTAGAGATGGTGTACAGTCAGCAGAAAGGACAGGTTCTTCGTCCGCAACACTTAAAGATGCCAAACCAAAGAGATCAGATTCATTTGCAGTTGCAACTCAGGAACATAATCTGAATGTTCTCCTTAACTTATATTTTGGTCCATTTCTTGTGAGCATTGTTCGGAAAATGAGAGAATAGATGGCGTACGATGAGCTAATGGTGAGATTGGTTTTAAACCATCAAAAAATTGCTTTTCGAATGAAAGAGCCATTTTACTTTTTGATGTTGTCAAATTTGGTCTTTTCTTCATAGGTGAATTACAATCATTTGATTCATGTGGGGTTGAAACAAATTGACGTTGATCACACCTGTCAGGAGTGGTAGGACGAACAATTATTTCTTCCGCCATATGATATTGGCTGTCTACACTTTCTGTGTAGGTTATCGATGAATTTTGCATGGTAAGGTCAGTTTGTATTCCAATACTGACATATCTTGTACCGGTGTCTTCTGAACAGTTTTGATTTTCAGTCAGGGTTAAATTATCAGTTTGAATTGCTCCCGCAACTTCAGAGCATGGAAGTGGTCTCTTCCTTCTGCGACCCCTTGTTTTTTTCAAATTTTCATTTATTAAACATTCTCCATCCGGTACGCAATGAAATATTGAAGGTTTTGCATTTGGTAGCAAAATTCTTCGTCCTACATTCTGAATGTAACAATCAGAAGCAAAGTGACATGAACATAAGCGATACTTTTTGTTTTTAGCCGCATCATTACTGATTTTCTGAACTAATTCATCAATATTTGAAAATTCTTGACCCATTGCTAGAAGCCAATCCTTAATTCTGTTGACATCTTTGGGAAAGCGGTGTAATATGACATCAGAGCTATGAGCCGATTGGCCCCTGCTGCTCAAGCAGTCCTTTACTAAGCAACTTGGCATACTATTACTTTTGAAAGAAAAAAAAAAAAGTTATTTTTAAATATTTGTTTAAGAATAATTAATTTTATTTTAAGGAAATCTTGCAGCATATTGGTCAACTATAAACTGTGCTCGATATCTACAGCATTGTATAATAATTTATATAAGATCCCATGACAATCTGATTGCAATAAAATAACAGAATGAATATAGTCAGTCGATGTGTCAGCCCAGTAGGCTGTGCATCACTAATGGAGTGTCGTAGAACTACACTGTACGGCGTTTGTCATCAGCCTTTTCAGCCACGTATGGATGACGCGTCCTACGTAATCCACTCAAGCAGACATTATGTTCCTGCGGAGGTGCACGTTGTAGTGCCCTTCTGAGGGTAGATCGCATTACTGCAGAGCGCATGTGTTTAAAATTAGGATAAACAGCGCCATCGCAAAGTGAAAGCCTGTTTGGATGACGTAGGATTACTCATCCGCAGTGTCCTTTGAAAAAGGACGCCAAACGAAGCACAAAGTACGCGTTTGACTGAGAGCTGAGTATAAAAATAAATTTGTTGTGGTGTATCATTTTTTTGGGCTGTTATATCCAGTATTCAAGGATGCCATAAATAAGGGTTCAATGATGATGGTGGCGGTAGTGCCGTAGTTTGCGGTGATAATGGAGACGGTAGTGCCGTCCCCAATGTTCAACGCACGCAACGACACAACTGGCCCCATCACCACACACACACACTGCCATCAGCGGTGATAGCGCAAGTCACTTCAGTTGCTGCGTGAAGCTGACAAAGAGCGATCATGGTCTGTTGCCGCTCTCAGTCAGCTGCATGTAGCAGAGCTGGATGCGTTGTGGGACATCATATGTATTACGCCTAAAGTGGACGGGTGTTTGGGGCTTAATACATTTGTTTAAAGATGTTTTTTGTTTGTTTTGTATTTAAAATAAAAGATTTTTCCGGGTGCATGTGTTTATTTACTTTCACTTACAGGTTAATCATTGGGGGTGTCTCATAGCCGCCTTTAATGATTAATCTAGGACTTTGTGGCAGCTATGGGCTGCCCTTAACTCCTTATTACCGCAATAGCAACCGCAACAGGGCAATTCGGGATGAGCCTGGTAGAGTCCCGGTACTGTCGCATCTAATGGCTGCGGCAATTCCGTGCGCCTGATGGCTGAAATTATCGGGGTGGGTGGATCACCATAATGTGTGGCTCGCCAGTCTGAGAATACCAGCCTTCTTCCTTTACTTTGGTTTGGATCAAAAAGAGAGAAAAGAGAGAGAGAGAAAAAGAGAAGAGAAAAAGAGAAGAGAAAAAGAGAAGAGAAAGCGAGAGAAAAAGAATGAGAGAGAGAGAGAGAAAGAGAGAGAAAGAAAGAAAATGTTTCAAAAAGTGTTTTCTTTTCTTTAGTACCAAATGGAGGTTCATAATGGCCGTGTCTACACAGGCATGACATTATGAACCTCGGGCTTAGTGCCAGTTTGCAGAAAACTGGCATTAACCCCGTTATATTACCCAGCCAGCCAATGCATCAGGGCAGCTGGATGAGCCTCGGTACAGCACCTGTGAATGGCGCTTCACAACGGAGCCGCCATTTTCAGGGGCAGTTGAGGACTGTTTTTCTCAGCGGGAGGGGCAGAGAATGCTTCAGCCTTATCCCGCTGAGAAGCACAGCCCTCAGTTGCTTGCTTGCATCGGGCTGGACAGTGAAAATACAGCGGAGCACATTTTTTTTTTTTTTTTAAAAATACCAGTGAAAGGGAACATGGCACCACATTTTTTGGCTGTAAGCTGCAGCCACCACCACTGGGTTATTATATGCAGCCTGTTAAAATGCTGTATATAAGAGCACAGTGGTGTTGGCCGCAGCTTTTTACAAAAAAAAGTGGTGACAGGTTCCCTTTAAACATTTCTGCCCCTTTATTAGCCCAGTATCATAGGCCACATAACGTGCCACCCTTGTTTAAAACATTTGAAAAAACAAAAAAATCAATAATACTAAATAAATATTAATCTGTGTGGGGAATTCAGTTTCCATCTAAAGAAATGTGCAAAACGTGCCAATATACACTGGTCTGCCAAAAAAGTTATTGGTCATGGGGATGCAGTGGATACTATAGTAGCTTAGGCAGTATACACTGTATATTTTTGATGATGTCTGTTCCTATTGTGGGCATTATTGGAATTTATCAACTTTGCAAAATCATGAACTATAAACATATGTTTCACATTACAGGTTGAGGGTATGCCCGCTATATGGGACCCGAGTGACCCCGCATATAGTGATCGGCAAGATCGGCATAGGTGCTGGATGCGAATAGTGCATGTACTGTATCCACTTTTTGATAGTGCCCCGGCCTCAGTCCAGCGGAAAATTGGTAAGTTTGGATACTCCGAGCATGTTCCAAACCAGAAGCAATTTTAGTGTAATTAAAACATGATTGTTGTAAATCCGTGCATGTTCACCCACTAAATCATTGTTAATAAAGGATCTTGTGGGTTACAAAAATAGGAGAAAAGGCAGACAAAACGTAAATTTTGTTAAAATTTTAAAAAAAGGCAATAATAGTTGTTTATTACAAACACTGATGTGGAATAGTTTTTACCCAAAAATTGGTTGACATGGCCTATGGAGTCATTGGCTCATCATTTTTTTTGTTTAAATTTTAGAAGACGATGTTCGCAAACGCTGGCGAACAGTCAGAGACCGTTACCACAAATTCTTACAGAAAAGTTCGAAGAGTGGTATGTCACCACCTAAAAAGTGTCCATATTACGATGATTTACATTTCCTGTCCACCAGTCGCAGATTAAGGAGGTAATTTTTTTTTTAAAAAGTTATATACGTTTTTAAAGTTTTTTGGTTATTCTATTTTTTTAAAAATATTTTATTCACTTACAGCACCGAGGTAAATGTTAACCCACTTCACCAAGCTGACTGCATGGATGAAGATCTAGAGGGGCCAGGCAGTGACACAGAGCCAGTGGCACCCAGGGACCCTGAAGCAGCTGCCACTGCCTCAAACAGTTGTTCCAGGGCCTCCGAGTCAGCAGAAAACATGCCAACAACTTCTGTGAACTCTGCCATGGAGGAGGGGCAATTGTCCACCAGGTCGGATGAACCGGGGCCATCGACTGGCTTGGCACTTGGACGTAAAAAAAAAAATAAGAGAAGACCGCTTGCAAAATCTAGTGTCACAGAAGATGATGTTTTGGATGAGCTTGCTCTTGAAACTGTCAACCTTATTAAAAAAAGTGCATATGAAACTGATACAGTAAAATTTTTGTCAAGTTTTGCAGGAAGGATGGAGGCTATGAATCCAAAAAAAAACCCACATTGATGGGAGCAATGTGCTCACTGTTTGAGCATTTTGATCGTGACTCCCCACATCCATCCTTGGCAAGGATAGATCAGGCCCTTACAACAGTTTGGGATGCAGAGGCTGCCCCTGCAACCCTAGTCCAACGTGCACCGTCCCGGCCTGAACCAATGCAAAACTATTATCAAACACCCCCAACAGCTCTTAATAAACCCTACTCGCAACAGAGAATGGGATATCATTCATCTGTGGTTGAGGGGGGTTCTGGTACTCAAACCCAGATCCAAAATCGATCGGGTCAAAGCATGGCTAGGGGTTCTGAGCCAATGTGTGGCTATAGTTACAGCCAAGATTTATTTCACCTTTGATCGTTTTATTTCAAAAGTAATAGCCGGTTCTCAAATTCGCTAAACTCTAATTAAAATAAACGTTTATTTGAAAATGTCATAAAATAGCCAAAAAAAACCAAAACCATAACACTAGGATCAGTTGCCCCCCGATACAGATGTATAGGGTAAGGGCAATGTATTATTTCATCTGTAATACGTTGCCATTACACTATACCTCTATTTAGGGCTAACCTTATCCTACTGTTATGTGTTTGGGTGTCTTTGTTTTTTTTGAATAAAAAATTCTAAAAAACTATATTTGTTAATTGTCTTTTCCGACACTGTACCGAAAAATGCATTATTTTGTGTAATTCTTTCTATAAAATGTCAATGTTTTCATTGCTACTTTTGCACTTAATTATTTTGTTTTCACAGTTCTAAAATAAAAAATTGTTAACATTTGGTTTTATTGGTGCTTTAACATTACATGGTCAATAGTCAAAGAAACACAACATCACCTCTATTGTTATCAAAATTTAGGATATAGCTGCAAACATCGAAAATTGTTCAAGGATAGTGTTTGCCAACAACTCTTGTATTACATTTCAAATTGTCAATGAAAATGTAACACAAAAAAATGTACTGAGACAGCAGTTTACACCAAGTTTGACAGCATTATCAATACATTTCGGACAAATATTAACACAGACAACAGCATGCCATAACAGAAAATTTTATTTTCAAATTCTATACAAACTTCAACAAATGCTGTAGAAAAAATTGCAAACAATACTTTCTTTGTCAACTTCCATCTTTATCAACATGTTTATTGTATCACGCCAAGTTCTGCTGGTCTGGCTGCACATCACCAACACAGGAGTATTGCCAGTGCACGAAACCTTCAGGACTCATGAAATAATCAGTGAAGGTCTCTCTCACCCAGACACCCGAGCTGTTTGGCCGACCAGAAGACACATTCACCACTGGATTGAGTAAGGCCTGCTGTGTATCCTCCACTAATTCATTGCTGTACTTACGCACGTAATTGTGGAGTACACAGCAGGCCTTAATCACCGTGTCCACTGTTCGGACATCCAACTGGATGGCTGTGTGAAAGATCCTCCACTGACTTGTCATTATCCCAAAGGTGCACTCCACATATCTTCGTGCACGGCTCAGCCTATAATTAAAAATCCTCCGCCGGGTATTCAGTCCTCTTCGTGGGTATGGGCGCAGCAGGTTAGGTAGCAAAGGAAATGCCTCATCCGATACCATCACAAAGGGAACTGGATCTGTGGAGCCCGGCAAAGGTCGTGGGGCTGGGAGCGTAGCGCCTTCTTGAAGAATTTGCAGCCCAATCTGAGAAGATCGCAACACCCGAGAATCCCCAGTAGTTCCCCCGTGGTCCCCACATAGCTTTCTCATGAGCCAGATCAGACACCCCCATACTTTGCACTGACGAGGGGCAAGCACCCCGAAACACCGTGTCTGCAAATTGGGATTCTGATCTGGCTTATATATCCTGAGTCATATTTCAAAGGATTGTTGAAAATCCACTTGTGACTTTTAGGATCGCTACTTCCAATAGGTGGCGCTGTGCTAGAGTTTGTCTCCTTTACTGGAGAGACAATTTCAGTACTGCCATAAGCACTTACATCAATGGCAACAAATTGGTAATGGGCATCAGCCACCGCCATGAGGATCACGGAAAAATATTTCTTATAATTAAAGAAAACAGATCCTGATCGCGGTGGCTGTTGAACCCTAACATGTTTGCCATCAACAGCACCTATACAGTTTGGGAAATTGGCTACATCTTGAAAGCCTGCTGCGACCTGCAGCCAAGTCTCCTCGGTAGGCGAAGGCATCACGATGGGCTGCAATTTCTGCCAGATAATGCCACATGTGCACCTCACAATTCTGGAAATTGTTGTTTTACCAACCCGGAATTGGAGGTGCAGTGATGTGTAGCTCTCTCCTGTGGCCAAAAATCTGCAAAACAAAAGCGGGAGAAAAAAAAAAGGTAAAATTAAAATCAAAACAGAACCAAACTGTTCAAGTTGATTTAACATCATCAATTCACTTTGAGCTTTTTGGTTAGCCCACAAACTTTATGTTTCTAAACATGTACCTTTTGAAAGTGATCAAACTGAAGAACAGACAAACGAAATGTGTATATGGGCTACTTTTTTTTACACATACAAAGGCTTGTTGAACAGCTGACATTCAAAGGAGGCCATATCATGGCTTCCAAGGCGAGGAAAAAGGGGCCCTGACAGGACTTTCAAAGTCAAATTAAAATGGGCAGCAGTTATGGCCGTTAGTAAACACCAAATTTTTTAAGATCTTGAGGATGTGGCTGTTTCGTAGAATGCCGGGCATAGGTTTGTTTGTAGTACAAATTAAAGTTAAACAGGTACATTTTAAGACCCGGAATAAATAGTCCTTCAAGCCTTTCAATTCCACAGGAGTTGGTGCCCTGCGTTACATGTAATAACCACAGTATCACCAAGAAGAATTGGAAAATAACAATATATAACCTGATGTATGTTTTAATATCTACATATATATATATATATATATATATATATTTACATACATATATATATATATATATTTACATACATCATGTAACATACATTTTATACACAAATTTTAACATATACATATATATATAAATATGTATATATATGTGTATTTGTTTTTTTTTAACTGTATAGACAATACATTTAAACACATCAATTTGAAAGTACACATTGAGTGTGGTTAAAATCATGTATTTCAGTATATATCTTTGTATATATCACATTTTAAAATATATACGGGACCTCATACAGTGTGTTGGTGTCGTGCCACAGTGTCTATTTTTATTTTCCTCTACGTACCGCAAGGTGATGAGCAGCCGTTGTTCAGCAGCAATCGATTTACGCATGATGGTATCCTGCTTCCTCAAATCGTCGCCCACAATGGCAAGGAGGTTATCAAAACTTTGTATTGAAAGCCGGCAAAATTGTTTGAATTTGTCTTCATATCTAATAAAAAATTAAAAAAATAAATAAAATTTTATTTTTGGGATGAAAAAAACACATATAAAGTTTTAAAAATACAAACCTTCGCAAGTCTTGATATAATACAGCAAAATGCCCTTTAGAAGTCCTTTCCAGGATAAGGGGATGCGCCCACATTTTCTTAGTACGAATTTGTGCCTAGCATGAAATATCAACTCTTTTAGTGCCATGGATAACAAGCACAATACATATGTAAAAATGTAGGATACATAAAAAAGTAGTATACATGGTACATACCCTTCTTCGTCGACGTAGGATACGTAGTGCTGTCAATATCAGCAGATTCCTGTTTACATTGTTCAGCCGTGGATGTTGTCTTTCACTGGACATTTTGAAATAAGCACACTTTGTGAGACTGCTAACAAAATGGATAATGGAGAAGAAAGGAGGGTTGGGCCAGGAAATGACATAAAGAGCCTTTTTTTTTTCCTTCAAAACAGACTAAGCTTTATTCAGAAACACAATAGAGTACAATGGACAAAATCCGCATCAAAATCCGCAACGAAATCCGCGTCAAATCCGCACCTATGCTAAGGTGCGGATTCCGGGGGAAAGCTGCGGATTTTGATGCAGAAAAATCCGCAGGTACTTTCTCCCGTGGACACATAGCCTTACAGAGCACATGGTCTTCACACATCCCCCGACTCACTTCCTTTTCTTTGTTTAAACCATGCATGCCTTGGCCACTATATGCTTCGTCCACCACTTTAAAATCTGACCTAAAATGGCTGCCACCAGGAATAGCACATGGTTTATCACAGAATTGCGGCCTAGAGTCCCCACATCCCAACAAAGTCCACTCTCATCCGGATTTTTCCAACCACAACTAGATGCAACTTCACCAATTTCTCCATCTTTCTCTCAAGATAAACAACACCAAACAAGCAAAAAGACAGGGGGAGATGACTCACACATGACACACAACTGAAACACTAAGTAAAGTTTTGCCAAGTCTGCCGCAGGCACCTCGTCACGGTGTCCCTGCCCAGTTTCTACATGGTTCGTAATTCATAAAGACACCAATGGTGTGACCCCTGGGTACAAGGTGCCCGTACCAGCCGATTCACGTCCAGCGCTCTTTCTAGACCCCAAGACACCTCATACCAATATCAGCCAAGCTTGCGCTAAGCCCCAATGGTATCCATACCAGCCATTTCACGTCCAGCGTTAGGCCCCAAGACTACCATGTACCAGCCACAACGTGCAACTTAAACGCTATGCCCCAATGGTATCCGTACCAGCCATTTCACGTTACACTGCGCTAGGCCCCAAGATTACCACCTACCAGCTGTTCCACGTATTTCCTCACAGAGCCATAAACTGTACCACAGCCGACAACCGTATACGATACCACAGACAATATCCTTTACGTTTCCATATGACGCTCACAAATTCACTTGCTCTCCTCTCTACCAGTCAATCTCCCCTGAAGACAAACACACAACAGGCAGCAGGCAACTGAATATGTGATGGTTCTTCCGAGATTAATATGGCCAGCAGCGGAGAAACTCTTCTGCCGTCACAGAGATCACAAAAACCAGACACGGTCAGGCAATCAGTGCCACACACCCTGAGACACACAAGTAAGACTTCAGATTATAAAAAGCAACAGACTTTCCGTGTTCTCGTAGAAAGAGTTGATCAGACTCTTGGCTCAGGGTATCCAGCACGTCCTGCCATTCCAATCGCTGGTCCTCAAGATTGTAGAGTTTCTCCTATGCTGGCCCCACGTTGGGCACCATTATTGTTAGGGTGAACTTTTAACCAGAGATCACTAGTTGCCTACTGCCTGGCCTAACTGGTATAGACCAAGTGCATGCGTAAAGAATCCACACCAGACACAGTCCGATATGAAATCTCTTCTTGGTCACAGTAAAAATGGCACCAAACAGAGAGAGCAGTACAGAGGATGCGTCCTCTTTATATAGGCTAGGGGCGTACACAAGTTCAGATATGCCCATTTAGTGGGACAGTTCATGGGCTAGCCAATGGGGAGATCTGTGTTGCTGTTGATGGGCGGGTCTGACTTCAGTGGATGAATCCATGGTGATGGTGATGGGAGGGACGTCATCTGGTGGATCCATGCTGATGGTTTGGTCTGTGATGTCATCGGGGGCCATTTTGGGTTCCTCTGAAAACTGACTGGCTTATGTATAGAGAATTCCTTTCATTGAACACACTTCTAACAGTGCTATATGTCCAGAGGTTAATTAAGTATTTCATCTTATGGCACTTCTCAACACTTCTGTCAGGAGAGTGGGCGGCTGGTATGGGTGATGAGATGTGATTCTCATGTCAATCACATGCAAGTGTGACTCCAGCCATACGGGATCAAAACCAAGCTTATTGCATAGATATGGGAACAGAATGAATCTTATTACATAGCTACAGAAACGAGCTTACTACAAAGATACCGTAACAACCAAACTAACTACAAAGATACAGGAACAGAACCGAGCTTATTACATACATACAGGAACAACTTTATTATATGGCTATGGGAACAGAACCAATCTTATTTCATAGATGAGAACAGAACTGACCTGACTACATATATACAGGAACAAAACCAAGCTTACTTCAAAGATACAGTAACAGAACCGAGCTTAGTACATAGTTGTGGGAACCAAGCTTATTGCATAGATACAAGATCACAACTGAGCTTAATACATAGATACAGGAACAGAACAGAGCTTATTACATAGATACGGGAGCAGAACAGAGCTTACTACTTTGATAGAAGAGGAGAACCGAGTTTAGTACAAAGATATGGAAGTAGAATCAAGCTTATCACATAGATACAGGAACAGAACTGCAAAGCCGAGCTTACTACATAGATACTGGAACAGAACCAAGTTTACTACATAGGTACAAGAACAGAATTAACTATATAGTTACAGGAACAGAACAAAGCTTACTACATAGATACAAAAAGTAAACTAAGCTTTCTTCATTAACATAGGAGCAGAATGAAGCTTACTGCATAGATACAGGAACAGAACTAAGCTTAGTACATAAATACAAGAGGAACACCGAGGTTACTACGTTGATACAGGAACAGAAGCGAGCTAACTACATAGATACAGAAAAAGAACTGAGCTAACTGAATAGATATGCAAACATAACCAAGCTTACTGCATAATTACAGCACCAAAACCGTGCTTACTACATAGATATGTAAACAGAACCAAGCTTACCATATAAATACAAGTGAAGAACCAAGCTTACTACATAGATATGGAAAGAGAACTGAGCTTACTGCAAAGCTACGGAAACAGAACTAAGCTTACTGCATAAGTACAGTACTGTAATTGAGCTTACTTCATAGATACAGGAGTAAACCAAGCTTACTGTAGATGTGGAAACAATATGCTGTCAAAATAAAAACTCTTGGATTGTAAATTGCAAATTATTCTCACAGTTTTGCCTCATTCATCAAACAGCAAGTTATGTTGACAAAAATGTAACACTATAATAAAGTTATATTTAGAAGGAAAAAAAACCCAGCAACCGCAATGTTCAATAAAGATAAAACATAGCCTTAATAATAGAACACAAAAGAACAAAGGGGGTACTACCGTGCTGGTACATAATGAATTAATACAACATTTATAAAGAAGTTGCTTTTATTAGTACGGAAGTGCACAACAATAGTACATAGGTGGCAGTAAAACAATTAGTAAAATGTATGGAAGTAAGAAATAGATAACCAGATACGAGGCAGAAGGAGAAAAAAAATTCCCAACATGAGGGAGAAAGGCTCTCCCTAAAAAAATTTTCTTTGATCACAATAAGGAGTATTAAGCAGTAAGTAGGCAAGTCCCACTAGTAAATAACATCTATATAGATCAAAAAAGACCAGTAAGGTGTGTATACTATTCTTATGTAGCACGCAGGGGTCAATCACAGGGCCACATATTTAAATAACCCACCAATGATGAAGAGATAAATAAAGTGCAAGACGGTAGGTCATATAGAAACAACATTGGTGGTACAATGGCACCTGGAGACCTACCTGCTTATAGCATACACGGAGAAAAAAGGGGTGGGGTCTGTCACCCAAACGTATGGGACCGGTCCCGACACGTGTTTCGCATGTGCTGCTTCGGGGAGATCGTGACCGCTGCAGTGAGAATAGGGTATATATATGTGAAGCCGGCGGAGCTGGGGCGGCAGCTGATTAATCATCTCTATGTCCGGAGACAGCTGGGCGCACTATTCACTCCGGATATCAGCACTCGATATGACTTCCGGGTTTGGGAGAAAGCTCCCAGTGACGTTATACCTAGAAGTCATAGAGCCGGGGCTGGGTCGGAGTGCGCGCGCGTCAGTTCTCCATAGCAGCGCTGGACAGCTGCAGCCATGTTCTTGTCTGGCATAAATAATGGAAAAACCCAGAAGAGAAAAGAATCCCAAAACCCAGCAGTATCAATGGGGCCAATGGAGCTCACTGTCATGTCAGCCAGAGTAGAAATTTAACACAGATTTGCAATATATAGCAATAGTCATCCGGCATATAGTGAATGTCACAGGACGAGCATTCCTAGGGTTTTGTGATGTAATCCTGCTTATCAATCTCTTGTAGAAATTCCTACTGCAAATATACATTCCCCAATTCAAAAAGGACAGAAATAAATAGGATTATATCTGAAAAAGACAATCGAAACATAAAAAAGAAAATTAGGAACACTGCTAAAAAAGTTCATGTTATAAAGAAAAACAAAATAAGTCGGTGCAACCATTCACAATACAAGATCAAAATAAGGAACAGGTCCAGCGGATTCAAGGAGTAACCTGATACCTCCAACAATTGAGGAAACAGAAAACACAAAAATGTGAAAACTTTGTTTCACATATGTGTATGCACAAAAAGGGGATATAGAGAGCGTATAAAATTGAAGATCAATAGTAAAAAATAAAAAAGAAAACAGCAATATGACACCACAATTCAGAGGAATAACGAGAATGAAAGTTTCTCATTGAGTCCATCTGGGGACACAGTCCCAAGACGGAAAAAAACACTGACATTCCCGCTGTGCCAATGTCTTCTTGAGATCACCGCCACATATCTCCAGATGGACCTTGTCGATCCCACGAACCACCAAGCTGGATTCAGGTGTTCCCTTCCTTCAACATCACGAATGAGGTATTTAAACACAGTTGCTCTAGAACCTTTAGGCTATGTTCACACTAGAAAAATGATTTTTCTGAAAAAATTTATTGAGAGTGAAGGATTAGCGCACCTGCGTTAAAAAAACGCACCAATAACGCATGCGTTTTTACCGCGTTTTTGTTGCGTTTTTTTTCAGGTTGGTCCCTGCGGTTATTAATGCTTTTACAGCAATAAAGCACGTTGAAAAAGAAAGAAAAAAAAATATGTCACTTCCTTCTTCAGTCTTCTCCATTTCCGTGTGGATGTTTGCAATTGTGTCTTACAATATGGCAAGCAATAGAATTGAAACACAGCTAGACAGACCGCACTTTCAGCACCTTTTGGTGACTTTAATCGCACTTTTACGTCGTCGTAGACAGCAGGTATCTTCTTTTTTTTTTTTTATACTAATTAGGCTAAGTTCACATTTCCGCTAAAATGTATCAGTCTTAATCCGCTGCTATGGTGAGCAACGGAATCCGTTTAGCGGATTCCGTTGTGTCCCATAGACTTGCATTAGTGGCGGATTGCGACTGATCCCTGCGTTGCGTCCGCTAGTATTTTTTTCCTTTTTTTTGTTTTTGTTAGAGGTTTTATTCATTTTTCTATTTTTGTTCTATATTTTTGACTTTTTTGTATGTTAAATCAGTATATTTATTTTGTATTTTTTGTGGTTCCATTTTTTTCATTGTTTTTTTTTTAATTCTTCTGTATTTATTTGTACTGTTAAATTTTTCAATAAACAGTTTATGCTCTTTTTTTTTTTGGTTTTAAAAAAATCGAAAAAAAGTGAAAAAAAATAAAAATAAATAAAAATATGCCCAATCTGGTCATTTTGCCTATTTTTGCGCCTGTTTAGTGTTTTTATATGGTTTAAAATTTTGGTTACCAAAGATATTTTTGGGGTTGGATTCTGCAGTGGTCACAAGAACACATTAATGCATTTTGTTGCATAGTGATCTATATTTTTACGGTTAAACGTTAAAACATGTGTTTGTGGGTAGTTTTAATGGTGTTTGATGAGGTTTTAAAAATAGAATTGCAGAGGGAGGGAAAATTTGGGAAAAAAAATTGTGCTGTGAGGGTATAGATTTCTTCAGTTTATGGGATTATTGTACTTTGGTGAATTGGGTTATTAATGGTATTATTGTGGGTGGGGATATTGATGTATTCTTTTATGGTGGGTATATTAAAAAGCATCTGTTTGCAGGCCAATGTACCGGTGATTAGCAACTGGTTTAATAATAATTTTAATTTTTATATAGCGCTATTAATTCCACAGCGCTTTCACATGTATTTGCAACACTGTCCCCATTGGGGCTCACAATCTACAGTAGAGTCCCTATCTGTATGTCTTTGGAGTGTGGGAGGTAACCGTAGAACCCAGAGGAAACCCATGCAAACACGGGGAGAACATAAAAAATCCTTGCAGATGTTGTCATTGGTGGGATTTGAACCCATGAACACAGCGCAGCAAGCATGCTGTGCTAACCACTGAGCCACCGTGCCACCTGGTTTAACGTCTTTTTTGTCTCTCCATAGCACTTTGCTCGGTGGTTGACATCCAATAAGCGACTTTTTGGACGGTTCTGCGACGTGTCAATTAGTGCACCAACACTTTACAACACATGTAAGTATGTATGTTTGCAGGCCACTGTACCGGTGATTAGCAACCACTTTGTTTTACTAACGTCTTTTTTGTCTCTCCATAGCACTTTGCTCGGTGGTTGACATCCAACAAGCGACTTTTTGGACGGTTCTGCGACGTGTCGAATAGTGCACCAACACTTTACAACACATGTAAGTATGTATGTTTGCAGGCCACTTTGTTTTACTAACGTTTTTGTTTTAAATTTTTATAGCTCTTATTGAATCATGTCTTCTTCTGGGAGCCCCCCTTCAAGGCAACAGCGATTGGAGGTAATTATTATCAACCGATTGACTTTGTGATCTGAGATAAAATATAACAAAAATTTTCCGAACTTGCATACAGGAAGAGCAGGCGGAAGATGAAGCACAAGGGAGCCCAGAAGAAGGCAAACGGGGTGGCGAGATGTCTGGTGAAGGCTCGCAACATGTAAGTATATTCATATTTATATCACAAACATTACACCACAAAATAAAAATCTTGTTGGTTCTAACGTTTTAATTCTATTTTTAGGTGCAGGGTGGTGCCCGTCCTAGAGTCCCTCCCAGCGATGCCCGGGGTCGTGTGCGCGGCGGTGGTTTGTGTTTTTTAAAAAATTTGGTATTAGGAGTTCTTCACATTTATTCTGAAAGGATGTATCACATTAATGGTTTTAATGTTCAATATGTTTCTGATTACACAGGGTTCACAGCGGCGGGCGGACGGGTATTCAGATGGGGAGGAATCGGGATTCGATGTCGACCTCCTCATCGACCTCCTCATCGACCTCGTCCAAGAAAGGCAGCCGTTGTGGTCCATGCAAGACCACCACCATGCTGATGCAGTTGTCACTCGACGGCTCTGGGACCAAATCGCTGAAATCATGATTGATGGATGGGAGGGACTCGAAAAAAGGGCCCAAAACAAAGCACGTAAGTATAGATAATTCATTGAATGTACTTGTCGGCTTTACATTGTAACTCGCTGAACCTTGTGTATTATCTATTTTCATGTACAAGGATGATCACCCGGTGGCGGTCCCTACGTGATTGATTCAGGAGGGAGTTAAATATGGAAATGCAGGCTCCTAGTGGTTCGGGGAAACGCAAGGGCTCCAAGTACAAGTATGCCGGAGTCCTTGCATTCCTGCGATCGTCTATGATTGCTAGAAGGTAATTGCACTGACTTTGAGTTCATTTGAAAAGTATTTATGCTTGCTCTTTTTGGACAACAGAATGCTTATTAACAATTGAAAGTAATTTTAATTTTGTTTTTTGTTTAATCCCACAGAACATTCAGTAGCACGACGGAGCCTGCAGCAGTCCAGCCCCCTCCTGAAACGATGACAGGAGACCGTCACCAGTTCCCCCTCCAACAGTCCCTGTGATCCCTCCCTTCCACCTCTACCTCTGATCGCACCCTCCCTTCCACCTCTACCTCCGATCGCACCCTCCCTTCCACCTCTACCTCTGATCCCTCCCTCCCTACCACCTCAACTTCTTCTACATCTTTAGCTTCCATCCCATCTTTCCCAGCAGCTTACTGGCAGACCTCAGTGCATGCAGCTGCTGCTCAGCAGCGAGTAGGTGTTCCCTTAACCAACCCCTTGGATGCTTCTGACACTCGAACAACTTTTGGTTCGGTGCGACAGCGCCCAAGGGGACTGGATAGGGGCAGCTCCGAAATCTTGACTCTGAACGCATCCATCCATAGCTTAATGAAGGTGTTATCAGAGCAAATAATTGCTGGCTTCCACCTGATAAGCCATAGCTTACAGGAGTTGTCCAGCAAGATGCATCTGATGCGTTCAGAGTTAAGACCCACACAACACTATTTCCAATCCATAGTCGGACAGCTGGAAAACCTAACCTCTGAGCATCAACTGTATGTGATGCAGGCCTGCCAGGATGCTCTTTGCAAAGTGCGTTCCCTTTCTTCTCTTAATTTACCCACTACTCTATCACCTCACCCTCTACTCTTCCTCCTCAGCCTCCAGCACCTACTCTACCACCTCAACCAGCAGCCCCTACTGTACCACCTCAAACAGCCCCTCCGCCAACACCTCACCCAGCCTCCACTACTCAACCACCTCAGCCAGCAGCCCCTACTCACCAAACTTCTGCACAGTTTCAGCCCTTTGGACATTACCCTTCACCTGTCCAGTACCATTATGCAATCCAAAACCCTACAGCAATGCCTGCCCATCATCCACACTCTCTACAAACTTATGTTCCTTCTCCATCCCCACTTTCTAGCCCACAAATGTCAGCCCCAACTCCATCCCCATCCTCAATGTCCGCTCCACCAACACCACATTTCCCGTACCATCATTCTGTCTGTCCCCCTCTTACTACAAAATCCACCATATCCCAGCCCTCAGCCTTCTCCCAGCCCTCATCAATATTCTTTCTCTCCAAACACTTTTCTTCCCAACACTTCTCTTACCTTTGCCACACCTTCCCATTCTGTATTACCCTCTGCCCAACCTTCCCTTCCCTCTCCTCTTTACATTCCCCATCTGTTGAAGGGGGCAGCCCTGCGAGCCTCACCAGTGTTATCTCCATCCCACGAACTTACGAGAATTTATAAAAAAATTTTGACAATTGTTAACTTTCAAATAAATCATGCGTAAAATTTACTCCTGTCTGTCTTGCTTATATAATTCCCACAGTTTTAAAATACATTTTTATTTAAATTTTAAAAGTGATTTACAACATCAAGTGTCCAAAAAAAAGAATACATTACAAACACAGAACGTCGAAAACAATTTGCAATATTCCTCAATCTTACAGTAGTTTCGCACATATTATGTAAACATAAAATTAGAACAGTGTAATAAGATGGTTGAAATAATATAAATTAAAAGTAAAAAATATCACACCATTTGATCCTGCCAGTCAAGTCTGCCAACTGGAGAAACAAAGTAAGCGGCGAACTGTTCACGGACTTGCAGAACATCTCGACTGCTTCGAAAGGTGATGTTTCGGTACTCTGGCAATGGATTCGAAACTTGTTCCTCAGTTACAATGTCACCATTTGATAAAAGATAATTATGTAAAACCACACACGCTTTCACTACATGGTCAACATTATTAACTTTCAAATTTATTGCACTTGTCAAAACTCGCCATTTAGATGTTAGTATGCCAAAGGCGCATTCAACCATGCGGCGAGCTCGACTTAACCGATAATTGAATATTTTCCTGGTGTGTGTTAGAGCACGGCTAGAAAATGGTTTCATCAAATGTTTGTCTAGTTGGAATGCTTCATCTCCCACACAAACGAAAGGCATTAGTGGTCCATCAGTGTTTGGAAGCGGTGTTGCTGCAGGGAAGGAGAAACTGTTTCCGTACAAATTTTGTCCCATTGCTGATAGTTTGAAAACTTGAAGTCGTTACTTTTGCCATATGCTCCTATATCAACTGCTATAAACTTATAGTCAGCGTCAGCTATAGCCATCAACACAATTGAAAAGTACTTTTTGTAATTAAAATATTCGGAGCCAGAGCGAGCCGGCTTGATGATCCTAATATGCTTTCCGCCTACAGCCCCAATACAGTTTGGGAACTGACATATTTCCTGATATTTGGATGCAATTGCCAACCAATCTTGTTCTGTGGGATGTGGGATATATTCCGAATGCAGACTATCCCACAATGCTTGGCATGTTGTTATCACTATTCCAGCAATTGTTGATTTTCCAATACGGTATTGGAAGTGCAGAGAGGCAAAAGACTCCCCTGTTGCCAAAAAGCTGTAAAAAAAAAAAAGGAAAAATAATCAACAATCAGCAACAAGACAGGCAATAAATTACATTACAGTATGTGTAGAACAGAAGGTACAATACAATTGTCTTACATTAGACGCTCGGCTGGAGGGATTGCCATGCGACAAAATGTATCCATGCGTCGATTGAATGGGTCCACCTTCTCAACCAAGGCGTCGAACATTTGGCCACACATCCGTACTTAACTGTGGAATTTTTCTGGGTGGCTTCTCAGTTCCAAACACAGGGTATTATAAACCCCAAGGGACATCCTCACTGAGTTGATCGGGTGGATCCAAAAACGCCGACGCAAACGACGGCGTTCATGCTGCTCCTCTGCAACCCATGCAACATGTTGGCTTGATGAGAGTATTCCATGAAAGCCAACCGAATTTTAGAAGTAACTGCATCCATCTTGATTCTTCTTCTCCAACCTGTAGATGAGCTGTGCAAACACATTTATATACATCTCCAAAAGTTCAGCCACTCCCATTGGGCTGTACAAAAGAAGAGTGAAAAAACACCAAAAAAACCCCAAAAAACGGATCGCGACGGATCCGTTGCAAACGGACGCTAACGGATGCATAACGGATGTAACGGGCACAACGGATCCGTTTTTTCACAGGATTCCTGTGGAAGGAATCCTGTGAAAAACACATCCGTTGCGTCAGTTGACAACGAAAAAACGACGGATCCGTTGGTGACGGACCTAACGGATTTAAAACAACGGAAATGTGAACTTAGCCTTAACTTTTTTTCTGTGTTAAATTTTAACCTCTTTTTTTTTTTAGGCACAAAAAAAGATTGTGGCTACATCCCCTTCTTGTGGCTCGGGAAGGCAAAGGTCATTTTAGTGTTCTGTATCAAGATTTAAGAAGGTAAGAAACCTGAAAACACTGTTTTCTAATTATCTATCTCTATATGTGGATCTATTTATCTATCTATCTATCCCTCTATCTATCTTTCTAACTATCTATATTTAGCTATCCTTATCTCTGTCTCTATTTATCCTTTATCTATATCTCTCTGTACGTATGTATCTACAATTTTTTTTTATATTTTTAATTAATTGCCCCTTTTTTTTGGCAGATATCCCGAAAAATTCACATCTTTTTGTCGTCTACCCATTACCGCCTTTGACCGATTATTATCATTGATCCGGGATGATTTATCGTATGCCGATACCAGAATGAGGAAATCAGTGTCTGCTGAGGAACGGCTGCTCATCACCTTGCGGTAAGTAACTTCAAAAATCCTTTTACGAGTATATTGTTTGGGATTGCATGTGGCAGCTGAAAGATGCGACAATTTAGCACATCTTACCCAAGGGTACTGTTCATCAAGACTGACATGTAATGTGGCAGTCTTCATAAATCAAGGCCATAGTTTTTCGATATTGTTGTGAAAATACTGTAGTTACTCTCTGTAGAGCCAACAACTTTTTTTATACGGAAACTAACTGTAGTAACCAGTGTTGCCCGGGATAGTAACTGTCTCTCGTCCTGTCTCTTAATGTCTCTTTCCCTGTCTGTCTATCTCTCGCTGTTTATGTCTGTCTGTTTCTGTCTGTGTCTTTGACTGTCTCTTTCCATGTCTTCCTCTGTGTTTTTGTCTGTCTGTCTCTTTCCCTGGCTGTCTTTCACTGTCTTTCACTGTCTCTCTCTCTCCATCTCTCCACCAACATTATAACGCCTC
This sequence comes from Anomaloglossus baeobatrachus, assembly GCF_048569485.1. Classification (NCBI taxonomy): domain Eukaryota; kingdom Metazoa; phylum Chordata; class Amphibia; order Anura; family Aromobatidae; genus Anomaloglossus; species Anomaloglossus baeobatrachus. The sequence goes on from NC_134355.1 coordinate 648,327,082, forward strand.
ACACATAAGCTTCTTATACTAAAAAGAGTGTACCTTGATCCTATAGCAAACAATCTCAGCTCCTATTAATGATCTGTACCTCCCAGATCCATTCACTTTAATGGATGCAGTTTTTTCTTAGAGTAACTGGAAAGTGCGGGGTTAAATGTTCCCTTAAAAGCATAGTCTATGATGTTCTCTGAGTCACTTGAGGCGTCTGAGCAAAATTTCGTGATTGTAAATGTGACTGTGCGGATTGCTTTAGCGGAGATACATCCATACACTCAGCTTTATGTATTAGATCATGTGAAGAGTTTATTTATAAATGCATACAATGCTTTATATTTGTGTGTTTTTCTAATTCTTTCTACTTGTAATTTGCAGGTTTCTGGCCACGGGAGACAGCTTCACATCCCTGCACCTGCAATTTCGTGTTGGCAAGTCAACCATCTCCGTAAATGTGAAGTGCACATGTACCTTGATCTGGCAGAAGTTGCAGCCCATGGTGATGCCTTCCCCAACCGAGGAACGTTGGCTGCAGATTGCAGCAGGCTTTCAAACTGTGGCCAACTTCCCCAACTGCATAGGTGCGGTCGATGGCAAACATGTAAGAGTTAAGAAGCCACCGCGATCAAGATCACTCTTCTTTAATTATAAGAAGTATTTTTCAGTGGTCCTCATGGCGGTGGTTGATGCACATTACAAATTTGTTGCCATAGATGTCGGTGCTTATGGCAGAACGGGGGATTCCCGGGTGTTGCGATCATCACAGATTGGACTGCAAATTCTTCAGGATTGCGCAATGCTCCCAGCCCTACAACCTTTGCCGGGCTCCACAGATCCAGTCCCCTTTGTGATGGTATCGGATGAGGCTTTTCCTTTATTGCCAAACCTGCTGCACCCATACCCATGGAGGGGACTGGATAACCGGCATACTCTGGTATGTTGGAGAGACCATCCAGCATATCCGAGACCGCATCAATAAACATAAATCTGACATTCGGTGTGGACATACACTCTTGCCAATCTCACATCACTTCACACTAGTCGGACACAAAATCTCACAATTGAGATATCCGGTAATACATCATGTTGATGTTCATCGAAACGGTGTTGATAGAATTAAACGCCTCCGTGATAAAGAAGCTAGGTGGATTCACACTTTGGAACCCCATGGTTTAAATCGCAGATATGAAACTGGCTCATAGACTCAGTTCCCTTTACAAGATCCCCGGTGTGGTAACTCCTTGATTCTCTATATCTCACATGATATGGTGTTATACTAAAGAAAACATTATATGACATGCTAAATATTAACATGTCCCTCTCTGCTATGACATGAACTGACTCGATTGTAGACATTCCTGCCCTCTTTACTCTCCCTTTTTCTTTCTTCTTTTTTCTTTTTCTTCTTTGTCTTTTTCTTGTTCCTCCTCCTTTGAACTTTATCCCTATTAACATTGTGTGTTCACGATGGTATATTATTCATAATTATCATAAGTATTGTTTTATTGTCTTTTTATTCCTGTTAATGCCGATTACTCATAATACGATTATTATCATATTGTCTAATAGTGCACTTTCTAATCTATTCTTTTTTCTTACAGAATTACTAATAATCACAGTTACGAATGTCACTGTCACTGATAAACTACAATTACACGGAATATGGAACAAGATTTATCTAAGCTAGCCAGATGCACCTCTTCTCCTTTTGATCGGTTCCCATTCACTTCTCACGCATGCTCAGTTGGACTCCTGTCAGACTTAGAATTTTCCACGTTACACCTTCTGCCTGCCAGAACGCAATTGCGAGTCTCCTCCAGCCTCATTGCGTCACTAAGCACATGACCGCTCCTCTCGTCAGCCGGAACTGCGCCCTATAGCTATGTCTCACGGCAGCGTTATCACCACGCATGCGCAGCATGCGTTCCACTTGGTACTTCCGCGTCTCACAGACCGGAAGTCGTAGGAGCGCACGTGTCCACGCTGGCAGCATAAATAATTCAGGAAATACTAAGCACAGTGCACGGCAGGATTCTCCATGACACTTTCCCTGACACTATGGCATGAGGTAAGCTGCTTTTCAGATGGATGACACTTTCTGATACTGCTCTCTAACACTAGAAGTCCCAGAGAGGGGTCATTTAACATTTTTACCTTTGGAACCCAGAGACGGGTCGAATGACCTGAAGGATTTTAGCTAACATCCTATAATCACCGTCTTTTGTTCTGTAATTAAGGCCATTACTGTCGCACCACAGGAGGTTCTTTTTTCCATTGAGTTTAGCCATTTAGTTTCAAGTTAGTTCTATTCAGTTTATTGTATAGTGTCACTTGACCCTCTTTTGGGACTTCAGGGGGAAGCTCGAAATTTCTGGGACTTCTAGTGCTAATACCATATCATTATCTATTTAGACCTTTTCATTATTCGGGAATAATTCCTCCCTCCAGCCGTTACATGTTCTTACACCAAATAGGTATGGTTATAGTCATATCTGTTACAATTAGTAATGTTACTAGTATATTGTACTCCTTGACATTTCTCTACATTTATACATGTTTCACATGTTTCCCTTTGTATATAGGAAATGTCTTGTCCTATTTCCTTATTCAAAACAGATTAAAATAGAAGAAAATACCTCTATTAATCCTGCAGTGTGATGATAGTACATCCAGGTATGTGATTCATGTCACTAGTATACTCATACAACACATTATATTTATTTTCTATATATGTTAATCATACCTCACTTGGGTTACAATTTATTCCCATAGGTATCTAGGGCACCAGAACCCCATTTTACATTATTACATTGTAATCTATGCCCCCCCCCCTCCTATTTTGGATTAACATAGATTAATTGCAGGTAATTTATTTTCGCATTAATTACCACACAATTCTCAACCTCTTTCCTTTACTTCATTCTAATTTTTTCTTTTTTTCCTTTTTTCAAATTCAGGCTGTGACAATTGAAAGTCATATGGTCTACCTATTTACTACTCCACATACCCGTCTATATTACAAACCCCATTACAGGTATTATTTACCCTTCCTACCACTATACCGGCTACTTATCCATAGATCATACATTTTATTTCATTTAGTTTTATTACAATTTTTCCCTGTCTTAATCCAGGTTTTGAGTGATATTCTCTTGTGAACCAAACCCCCTTATCTATATGTCAATCCATGTGGTGAGCACCTTATCTTTCCCCATTCTTATGTTTGACTAAATCTCTCTTAGCTAATATAACTATTTATATACCTCTTATATGTAACCAGTACGATTCTCATACTATAGTGTCATTTGAACACATCAGTTTACCACTACTATTATTATTATTATTTCTTATTTCTACGATTTATCAATTTTCATTTATTTATATTGGTGGGATCATGTTATCAAATTATCATGTGATGAAATGAATCATATGTACTGCTATATTTGTAAATTGATTGTTATTTGTTTATGATTTATACTCAGATGGTCCGATTTTGATAAAGGCCAGGGGCTGAAAAATCAAAAAATGGTTTTCGGACTTTGTTACAACAATAATACTGAATAAAAATAAAAACAAGAATACATCTGTTTTTCTCTGGTTTTCTTATTGGGGTTTTACGAGTGCCAGAGTACTTCATTGAGTTGATGCACTGCCAGCTGTGATCCGGGAACAGTGAAAATTTTACTTTATAATCCAATCATAAATAATAGTTCTTGTATGCCATTTGATTTGGTACAAGAGATTGTCACTAGAGATGAGGAGACACAAGGTTTGTTATTCATATTAAACACAGACTTTACAAAAAAAACTGTTCGGGTGGTTTACATGTGCAAACCTGTGCTCAGGTACGCTCAGCCCAGTGCGAGCTACTTGCACTGTTTGATCGGCTCGCACAGGGGGTAACAAGAGCATGATCAGATGTGTGCACCCCAAACAAATAATAAGAAAAAACCCTGCCCATCCGCCCCCGAAAGGGATTTGTTTATGGCTGGCTGCATGTGGGCAGAGACCCTAACTGTTGAATTAGTGACTTCCATTGGAGTTCAGGTCAAGTTCAGGTTCTGAATAGAACTTTATCTAAATGCCGTCTGAACCCGCTGAACCGGACTTCCATGGGTCTGCCCATCTTTAATTGTCACACAATGTCTGCATATGTTTCATAGGAAAATGAGCGCCACTCCTGGATGGAGCACAGCTGCTGCCGAACAAAGCAAAAGGAACAGCACAGTCCCACCATTTCAATCTGCAGCCCTTACACACACACACACACACACACACGCCATTGCAGCTTAACTTACTTTATATATCAGGTGAAAGTGCACAAAGGAGACAAATTCTAACATTGAATAACATCAATATAAAAATCATCAATGCCATAGTGCGCCATGTGCAAGACTCCGAGTTTTCCTTAAATCATCTTTTATAAATTTCTCATAGGAACATCTTGAAAGACGCAACCAACCGACAGATTAGTCCATTATCATTATGGAGAAACGAAGACTCCAATGAAACCGGTTGAGGGAAAAAAGAGAAGATCTAGACTGCAGATAAGAGTAAGTTGCCTATTAGGACGTATGAATCAAGCCACATACAAGATTATCCTGGAAAAACAGTTGCTTGCTTCTGCTTAGCCAATGTTCCCCAACCCTGAGGACTGTTTTATTTAGCAGGACAATACGCCATGCCACACAGCTAGGTCAATCAACAAAGAACTGGTGTCGTTCAAACCTACAAATTGTCCCGCAGAAAACAAATCCTCATATGGCTATGTGGATGAAAAAATACAATAAGTTATGCATCTCAGAAGAAACACCAGATCAATAAGGGGTTGATGATATTTTTATTAAAATCATTTGTTTTACTTTGCAGAAATGATGAATAATTTAATATATATATCCCATAAATGCACAGCATTATATGAAGGTACAACTATATGCAGTCTGGGGTCCAGAGCTGCACTACGAGGTAGGCATTGAGGTAGTGACATTAGGACACATGATGGAACACCAAGAATGGACTGTGAAGTAAACATTATGACATCAGAATTGCCTCTATTATTAGAGGGGCTGTTGTTCCATTGACAAATGCATTCACATAGGAGAACGATCTCTAGTGAGTGTTCTTTTTATACAGTTGCACTTTTGGCAAAGACCAGAAAATATTTCTTGAGCATGTATATTGAAGAGATCTTCAGCTCTAAGTTCTCAAGTGTCCTCAAGGCCAAGACATGTCCATCATCTTGACCCACTGAGAGGAACATGGATTGTCAGGACAATTCCCATCCTTCCCATGTCCCAGAAGAACCTACATCAAATGGCATTGCCAGTCTTCTACATCATGTAAGACGAGGAAGGGCATACAAAGCCACTAATACGTCCATGTACAGGTGTCTAAAATATGTTTCTCATAGGGGATAATGTTCTACAGGAGAAAGTCCTTATATGTGTGTTAGTCTTTTTCACACAGGAACATTGCGGCGTAGCAGCGAGTATTCCTCTATAGCGCATAGGACAAAGAGCAGGTGTGCCCGCCAATATATAGCACCAGTAAATGCTAATATTAGGAGGAGGAGACAAAGACGATTCACACCACCACCACCGGAGAGGTCTAGAGACGGGAACCCATTCCCCATTAACACCCATCCTGAAGTGGTAAATTCCTACCTCCATAAGATCAGCCGAGGACCCGCCTGCCACCTGCACCATCTGTCTGAATGACTTAGTAACCAGGGATGAAGACAGTTCCATGGAGTGCTCCCACTTCTTCCACATTGCGTGCATGGGAAGATGGCTACTGGACAACAACAAGTGTCCTCTCTGCAAGCACATTAACAGCCAGTCAGAGTTTCTGCCCCCCTGTGTATTTGGTAAACATTGGGGAGTTTCTAGTAATAACTGATGATCCCAATATGCGCTACTACCTAACAGTTCTTCTATTTGCACATGCCGCATGGTGAATCTTTGTGTCTCATTGAGGTGATGCACTGCCAGCTGTGATCCAGGAACGGTGAGTATTTTACTTTATAATGCAGTTATAAATAGTACTTCTTGTATGCCATTTGATTTGATACAAGAGAGTAACACTAGAGATGAGCAAACATGAGGTTTGGTGTACATACCAAACACAGACTTCACGGTATTGTTCCTTTGATGTCCTGGGGAAGGAGACTGATGTCTCTGAAATGCATAGACCTGCATGAACAATAAAGGCATTGTATTAATATACCATTGAGTATCAGCGCGGTAAATACCCTATTTCTATCTACGTCCTACTACAGACTTTACAAAAAAAACAGAGCTCGGGTGCTTTACGTATGCAAACCTGTGCTTGGGTACGCTCGGCGGTCAGCCCAGTGTGAGTCACTTGCAGTGTTTGATCGGCGTGCACTAGAGGTAACAACATCATCATCGGATGTAGTGTGCACCTCGAATAAATTAAAAAGGAAAAACCCTGCCCATCTGCCCATGGAAGGGACCTGTTTATGGCTGGCTGCATGTGGGCGGAGACCCGAACTGCCCAATTAGTGACTTCCATTGGAGTCCAGATCAAGTTTGGGTCCTGAACTCTAAAGTCCGGCTGAACCTACCAAACCGGACTTCCAGGGGTCCGCTCATCTTTAATTGTCACACATAATGTCTGCATATGTTTCATAGGAACAAGAATGCCACTCCTGGAAAGAGTATAGTGGCTGCCGAACACATTGCGGGATGTGAGACATAATCCCACCATTTCTATCTGTAGCCCTTTAACACTGTAGCGCTCGGTCCCGATCCAGGCGTGGCACCTCTGCACTCTCCCATGCCTCAGTGGGGGCACCGTTCTCCTCACCTGTCCGGCAGTCTGAAGCATCCTGTTCCTGACCTGCAGCAGCCTCTTCCTTCTTCCAGGCCACACGCAGGCCTTCAATGAGTGCCTGAAGAGTGTGTGCGGCCATGCCCCTTTCTTAAAGGACCAGCATCCATTTACTCGGAAGTGACCCCTGTGGTCAGCAATCACCCTGTAAGTATTTAAGGCAGTTGCTCCTTAGGCAACGTTGCTCCGGCATCTACCCTATCTGTAGCGCGTTGCTAGTTCTCTGGTCCCGTACTCGTTACTGTGTCTAGTTCTGCGTCTCATGTCCTAGTAACAGTTACTTGCACCCCTTAACTTGTCTCTTCCTAGAGCCTGCTTACTACCACCCACTCCGTGCCACCACATCTAAGTCACCATTCTGTGCAGCCACGTCTGAGTCACCACCTCACTGCTGCCACGTTGGAGTCACCACCTCCGTGCCGCTACTTTTGATTTACCACCTCTGTACCATATCTGAGTAAATCCATATAGAATTTCAGAGACTCTCCTGTCTGTAAGAGCCAATGCCACGGGTCCTGGCTGTCAGGCATTTAGGCCCCCTGGGGCTGCAGCTGACAATTCCTGTATAGAGGTTAGCTCAAGGTTAGCTCTTCTAGGGGAGTCCAGTGAATGGTCCAATGGGTCCACTCCCGGACGTTCACCGCACCTCGGCGACCGTAACAGTTTGCTCAGGCAATGGACTTCGCTGGGACCATTTCTACCCCCTGGCATAGATGCAACAAGCGCTCACCCGCCAATTGGAAACCCAGGCAAAGAAAATGGTGTACATGAAATCTGTTGATATCTGTCAAGTGGCCATGCAGGCCTCTGGATCCTCTGATGCTCCCCAGCATGTCGAGATGCAGACGGAACTTTCCCGCCAGCATGAAGCACAGAGAAGCATGTCCGAATACATGGCATCCGTGGACTCTTGTCTGTATGCCCTGCAGAATCCGGCACCCTCTGCTAACCTTGACCCTGTGAAGCTGCCGGCCAGCCTGTCTTGATCTAACCTGGTTTCCCCACCAATGTATGGATGTAATCCAAAATTATGGCAAGGTTTTTTGAATCAGTGCTCCTTGCATTTTGAGCTCTTACCTCAGCAAATGGCAACAGAATGCTCCAAAGTGGCGTTCGTCATGTCGCATCTGACCAAAGAGGCCCTAGCATGGATAAATCCCATCTGGGAGAAGAATGACCCAATAATCCATCACCTGTCCACTTTCATAATCACCTTCCGCAAAGTATATAACAAGCCGGGATGCTCCGCCTCTACTGCCTCATCACTCATGAGAGTCCACCAGGGGAATCTCACGGTTGGGCAGTACGAGATCAAGTTTCGCACCCTGTCCTAGAACTTGCGTGGAACAACGAGGCGTTGGTGGCCACCTACTGGGAGGGACTATCCGGAAGAATTTCGAGAAGTGCCTTCCACCTTGGATGACCTGATTTCCTTGGCAACCCATATTGACCTACGGTACTGGAACGTGCCAGAGAGGCCACCCGTGAGGAGAGAAGAACCTCGCGTCTGCCACCCACCTTTCAGTGATCTATACTGCCTCACTCCACCTGGACCCCTACCAGACCTGGAAATGGACCACATCGCACAGGCCAATGTCATGAGACACGGGAGGGTGTTTCTACTGCGGAAGTGTCCAGCACCTGATTCAGGACTGTCCTGGGAAGCTGGAAAACTACCAAGCCTAGCGTCCGTTGGAAAGGCCATCCTTGGTCATGGCAAGTCCTATTCATTTCTCCATGTCCTGGTATCCCTGCCATGCGGTTCCATCCAGTTTATGGAGCATGCATTCCTGCAATCCGGCTCTGCCAGGAACTTTATCCCCCAGTGTGTGGTGGATTGTCATCAGATTCGAGTTTGGTGCCTTTCCAATCCCATCCCTATCTCCTCCGTGGATGGGAGGCCTTTGACTTTGATCGCACATCACAGTATTGGACTGAGATTCAGGAGATATACACCGGTGAGGGGCACACTACTATAATAAGTCTCTGATCCCGGTACATCCCTGAATGTTCATTACTCAATTAGATATTAATCATTAAGAAGTAGACAAGTATATCTGAGTGACTCCACTGTATTCTAAGGGTATAAAAAGGCCTTGCGATATACTAGTTATCAGACAGCAGCCTGACCTTGCCTTTGTCTCCTTGCTGCAAGAATAAAAGCTGCCTGCTTTAGATGAATCCGTGCCTCAAGAAATAATTTCTCGAACAATTATCAGACACAACAAAAAAATGACAATATTTGAAAAATGAAATCAATGTTTTTAAAAAGAATCATAAAGAGGTTATTATAATCTGAAACCTCTATCTGGCAATCAGATATCCACAAAGAAAGCAAAAAACATGATTTAAGTTATAAATGTGTCATGATGAAAAGTTATATAATAAAATACAAGTGCAATATCTAAACACAATTGACCAAAAGCATATCCAATTTGGATAATTAATGAATCAATAAAGGAAACAATAAGCAGATGAAATAAGTGGGAATCATTCATTGATAAAAAAGGATGAGCGCTATGTGCATATGACCTTGTCCAAAGATGAACAGGCAGGAGGAGGGAGGAAAGATCACCCAAAGCGTATCGCCACACTTCTGGCTTCCTCAGGGATATAGAGATGTGATGGTCAGATATGTCTTAAATTGGGTTCAAATCAAATTCAACAAATAACAATGAAGATAATAATTCCCAGAAGTGGCTTTATTATTCTAAAAGGCAATGTCCAGGGGTATAGCAACAGAGTTAGGGACAAATGATAACCATTAGGGCAAAGCAGGATCTCAACAACTGTGTTGAAATGTATTGTCAGTAATGTCTATATCTGGTGTGTCCTCTTAATAAACATTTAACCAACTCTTGGCATAATTGCTACAACACCATTACCTATTTACACACTCACCCCCTCCCTACAGCTTGTTTTCTATATGCACTTTGATATTGCTCACCACGTTTTGCATTCTGCCATATTTATGCATTTAGTATTCTGCCATTAATATGTTTTTATCTTCCAAAAAACTGTTTAATGATGGATCGAAATAAAAATATTTATTTTACCTTATCCCTCCTTTTAGTGGTTTCTGCGCTCTGTTGTCTGATCAATTACTGTTTTTCCCTGAAAATAAGACAGGGTCTTATATTAATTTTTGTTCTGAAAGATGCACTTGGGCTTATTTTCAGGGGATGTTTTATATTTTTCCATGAACAACAATCCACATTTATTCTTGTACATAAAATCAAGTCAACATTTATTCAAATCTAATCATGTCATCACATTCTGCAACATCAACATTTTGTATTCTTCCTATTACTGGTTCAGATGCATATTTTCTTATCCACTATTCTTGTGGTGCAGAACCCGTCCTATAGTGGTGGGTACATACCATATTTCCAAATGTTTAAATTACCTGCTTACATTTATTATTCTCTATGTACTGCTAAGTTTACCCCCCCCCCCCCCAAAAAGCAGACACTTCCTAAAAGAATTGCTCTTACAGACCCCAAATAGTTAGAGTTGGCGTGAATGGGCTCTCACATACAAATCTGCATCGCTGACAGGTCCCCCTGCGTTCTACAGCGGTTGGCTCCCCCTGGTGAGTCGCGCAGAGTGATACTGATACTCAATCTGTTTGTGAGAGCTGCAGTGCAATTTAGCTGGAACGTCGAGGGACGTTACAGCGACGCAGATCTCTTTGTGAGAGCCCATCTACCATTGGCACTTAACAAATGTAATTGAGGTCTGGTGGATTCAATTTTTATTTTTAGGTGGGAGGAGTGTCTTTTTTTCTTTCGGCAGTATTTGCTTACTTTTGGGGATATCTGCTTTCTTTGATGACGAGTCCTGCTGTATTCTTTAACATTTTTAGCTGCTTGGACACTGCCTTATGGAACCACAGCTAGGGCTTTTTTTTTTGGAGTACGGCTAATATTTTAAACATACTCAAAAAAGCCCCCCACATCACACTAGGGATTATTTTTGGATTAATTCTTATTTTCGGGGAAACTGGGTATCCACCTTAGATGATCCACATTTATATGTGACAGTATTCATCTAATATGTATTCCTTGATGCTGAAAATAAGTTGACTTGTGTCCTTCCCTAGATTAAAAATTAAAGGAATATTATAAAAAAAAAAACAATAAATAAAAGCTTAAATCATCTGCCTTTTCCTGTTCACAAATAAATAAAATATATTTTTTTATTTATTGATTCTAATATAACATTGTATTTATTTATTGTAGCTAAAAAAAGTATGTATTAAATTATAAAATGATTTAAAATCTGAAAAGAAAAAATAATTATAATGCTATAATTAGCAATTATTAGCCACTGTTCATCCATGAAAAATTAAATATTAAAGTGTGAATGGTATCAATAAAATCCAGTTACCCAGGTTGCAAACAAATGGCAAAGAAAGCCCCCCCATGCAGCTCAATAACTTACAGGGCTCAGCAGAAAATGGCAACACAAACCTTTTTATTTAATTTCTAATTTTTAATTTTCTTTCACCAAAAAATAATAATTAAAACAATAATAATAAAAAAGGACACTTGGTATTTTTAGGCTCTAAACTGGAGAATCATGCTGCCAGGTCAATATTCCACACAATGAATGTTATAAAAGCAAAAAATGATGCTGGAATTGTGTGGGTGGCTTACAATTTTAGCACACTTGGATTTTTTTCCCCGCTTTCTATTCTTTTTACTATACAAAGTACTGCTGCTGTTGAAACCTACAACTTGTCCCTCAGGAAACAATCCTCATATGGCTATGTGGAAGAAAAAATAAAATAATTTACGGATCTCAGAACAAACACCCGATCTTTAAGGGGTTGGTGATATTTTTATGAAAATAAATTGTCTGCTTCATAGAAATGATTAATATATCCCATAAATGAACAGTATTATGTAAAGGTACAACTATATGCAGTCTGTGGTCCAGAGCTGTGTTATGGGGTAGACAGGTTACATTAGGACACATGATGGAACACCAAGCATGGATTGTGAGGTAACGGTATTACATCATATTTGCCTCCATTATTAGAGGGGCTGTTGTTCCATTGACCGGTGCATTCATGTAGGAGAACAATCTCTAGTCTTTGACTCATTTGTTTTGGCAAAGACCAGAAAATATTTCTTGAGAATTTATATTGAAGAGATCTTCAGCTTGAAGTTATCAAGGTCAAGAGATTTCCATCATCTTGACCCACCGCAAGGAACATGGATTCTCAGGACAATTCCCATTCTTCCCATGTCCTAGAACATGGGTCCCCAATTCCAGTCCTCAAGGGCCACCAACAGTGCATGTTTTCAGGATTTCCTTAGTATTGCACATGTGATCATTTAATCACCTCCACAGTTGATGATTCCAACACCCATGCAATGCTAAGGAAATCCTGAAAACATGCACTGTTGGCAGCCCTCGAGGACTGGAGTTGGGGAACCCTGTCCTAGAAGAACCTACATCAAATGGCATTGATAGTCCTTCTACATCAGGTTAGATGAGAAAGGGTATAAAAAGACACTAACACGTCCATGTACAGGTGTATAAAATATGTATTCCTCATAGAGGATAATATTTTACAGGAGAAAGTCCTAGTATATGTGCTGTTTGACTTTTCCCCACAGGAACATTGTGGCGTAGTAGCGAGCATTCTCCTATAGCCCACAGGACAAGGGGCAGGTTTGCCCGCCAAAGGGCTGATATAGCACCAATAAATGCTAATTTTAAGAGGAGACAAAAATGACTCCCGCCACCACTGGAGAGGTCTGGAGATGGGAACCCATTCCCCATTAACACCCATCCTGAAGTGGTAAATTCATCAAGGCTGATACTCCCTACCTCCATAAGATCAGTCGAGGACCCGCCTGCCACCTGCACCTTCTGTCTGGATGACTTTGTAATCCGGGATGGAGTCAGTTACATGGAGAGCTCCCACTTCTTCCACCTTGCATGCATAGGAAGATGGCTACTGGACAATAACACATAGTCAGAGCTTCTGCTCCCTGTGTATTTAGAAAACATTGGGGAGATTCTGGTAATCTCTGATGATCCCAATATCTATTACTATCCACCAATTCTTGTATTTGCACATGGAGCATGGCAAAGCCTTGTGTAATGTTGAGGGGATGCACTGCCAGCTGTGATCCAGCAACGATGAGTATTTTACTTTATAATGCAGTTAAAAATAATAGTTTGTGTATCGACGCAGCCAGGAGTGGGTCATCTCAATGTAAACCAACATTCACATACTATGATGAACTTCAGTTTCTGTGCACAAGCAGAGTGTTACGTCTGTAAGTAGTTAATAGAGTTCAAAAATTAAACTTTTTCCCTCATTGTCATTTTTAAAAATAATATTTAACTCATTTTTTCATACAGAACTGTAGGAAACATTGCTTGTGCGGATGAAACATCTTTAGAAGAAGCAGTGGTTGAGGAAGAACTTGCTACAGAACAACAAATGTGTAGCCAGGGCAACTACAGAAAGTCATGTTGAACCAGCAATACCAAGCACAAGTGGATGATCTGTGCCTGTTGCATCTAGTTTGACTACACAAAGAAGAAATAGCCAAAAATCCAAGGGCAAAAATAAAACAATAACTACACATTTAGAATCTCTTCAAGATCCTCTAAGAACTAAAACTCTTTAAATCCTACAAAGCTCAACTCAAGACGATGAATTTGATACTTTTTTTTGCTAGCATAGCATCTAGGCTACGTAATATCAGTAATAAACCAAAACAATCTGCTTGCATGACTGCATTTTGTGGCATGCTAGCTTGTTTTGAAGATGATGTGCCCTACCCAAGAGGAGGTGAGCTAGTAAATACCTTTGAGAATTTATTTACAAAAGACAACCACCACCTACTTTTCCATCAAAACCAACAGTCACACAGTCCTTTATGAGACAAACGCCATACCCAGAATATCACTTAACATATGGTGTATCTACACAAAATCCATATTTTAAACAACAACAAAGGCCTCAATATAGCCATCAAGTACAGGAGCAAATCCAATATAGTAAGGTTGGACAACCAAAAACAACAGACACAATTCCTGGGTATTTTACACAAGAATTGTTTTCGAATCAATGAAAACACACAAAATAAAAAATGAATGTAATAGTTTGTGAACTTGATTTATTTTTTTACACATGTGAAAGTTTTTTTTGTTTTTTAACTTTAAATAAATAATTTCTTAAACAAAACATTAATATGTTACACATTTGTTTGGTTTTTAATTTTAATGTTATACAAAGTATGCAAAATTAAGCAGCATGTATCGTAATGTTAAGTTGCATTGTATGGTGAATAATTGTTTGTAACAAAAATTTTGTTTGTTAACATTAAATAGAACATTTCTGAAATTATTTTTGTTGTTATGTTTATTTTTTTATTCCAAAAAACATGGTTTATTGAGATCTCTGCAAAACAGGCTGCTCAACAGCAAAAATAGATTGCCACTGCACAGCACCTTCAGGACTCATAAAGTAATCAGTGAAAGTATCTCTCACCCACTTACTTAAATTATTTGGTCGCCTAGCAACAGAAAAAACATAAAGCTATGTACATTTGCTTCTTCTACAACATCACCGCTATATTGACTAAAATTGTGTAACACACAACACGCTTTTATTACTGCATCAACGTTGTTAATATTTAGTTGGAAGGATGTATGAAATACTCTCCACTGATTACTCATTATTCCAAAGGTTTATTCTACATATCTACGTGCACGACTAAGGCGATAGTTGAAAATCCTTCGACGGTCATCAAGTCCCCTACGTGGGTATGGGCGTAGCAGTTAGTTAGTAGAGGAAAGGCCTCATCCGATGATGATGCCTTGCGCATCAGGGTGTCATTGTATGTGATATCTTCTAAAATTAAATCTAAGCATAATTTTGTAAAATTTATAATGTAAAATTAAGCTTACCTGAAGTAGATGACGACAACTTAATAACACTGTCTGTCATTATGATATATTTATTTGGACATGCAATTTCTTCTTAGCACCTTAATTATGGCTGCGGGCTATTGGGCCATGCTCTACACCGGAGTACATGTGTATGGGATGCGTTAGCACCTGCATTGGAGGTTATGCACTATTGAGCATTACTTTTCATGTGATGCTTATTATAATACCTCTTATCCAGGAACACTGGTGCATTCAGATACCCATTATACCATCTATATTTTGGGATATCGAGGCAGGCTGTATTAGCATCTATAACTGAGGTACCGTGACAATTGGCTCTGCCTCTGTTGCAGGTGCCTGTTACACCCGATACAATTGGGGTATATTTATGCTCTGACGCCGTTGCACTTTGTAAGTGTATTATTTATTTAAATAGGCGCGCTCAATTCTGTGCTACCTAGAGCTTTTGTACACCCGATACGACTGCATCTTTTTTAGGCACATTGGTTATATAGGTCAATCATTTTGTATACCTCATCTATGGTGTTTTTTTACTTATTTACCGGTCCCTTATATGGTATATTGTTATGATACAGCATTTTTTGACTGCATGTTATCTCATGTCATCATGTTCATATATGATTTTTAACACTGCCGGTACACAGGGTTCATTATCATTGTCTATATAATTATTTATATTTTCTTTATTGTTCACCATATTCACGACTACATCTGAGGACAGGCTCCGCTCCGTGTGTGTTGTCCTTCATGTCTTGTTTTAAATGGTTTTATTGTCTTTTGTGTGTATTGAATAAAGGTGTTCTTTAATTATTTATACTACAATAGGTGTGCCCCTGGTTTCATGTGTGGTGTCTTTTCTTCCTCTTGTCATGTGTTTTGTATACTCTGCATCAGGGTGCACCCAAGTTCACAATTGAGTATAGTGGTGCGCTCCAATTTCCTTTATTTGCTCCCTTTGTGATTTTTGTTCCCTCTTGGGATACATCTCTGGAGCAGCACACCGTTTTATAGGAACGTTTGAACTTATAATTGTTTATCTTCATTCTTGCACTAGCCTGTTTTGTTGGCACTATTGCGTGGCATTATTATGGTTAGGCTACATTATGGATTGGGATACCCATGAGGCTGCTTGGCAGGAATGCACCGACAATGTATTTTCCTCTGGGGCATCTCCGAAAATTTCTCATGAGTTCTCCCTTCTCACTTCAGATTTAACATCCGCCCATAAAACTGGCATACGCCTTTGGTGGAACATACGTAGCTTTGAGGAATACCTAAGGGCTGGTATTGTTCCACGGGGCTTACGTGTCAATATCTTTCCCGCACGGGAACCCTCTGCTGCATTTCAGGACATGTGGGAGCAGGGTCTGCTTTGGTGCTCTAATATCTTGATTAATATGCTGCTCGAACATGACAGGGTATTACTTGCCACCACCAAAACAAACATTAAAGATTTAGAAGCTAAATTGGTCAGGGTAGAAGATCGTTCACAAGTAGCATCATTTCAGTCAAAGTTAAAGGATCAAATGGATAGAAAAGGAAATTGTTGAGAAGAAATGTGGCAAATTTCAAAGGGATAGAACTGATTTCGACAACAACATGGCCTTTAAATGGAGACACAAGGGTAATTCCCGAGGATCTAATATAACCAGATCCCACAGAAAGGTTTCAGAAAATTCCCCCATGGCATACCACAGCAGCTCTAGTGATTTTTTATCCACCAGCAGCGACCCCGACGCAGGGTCAGAAGAGGGGACCGCAAGGGGCAAGCCCGCAAGAAAAATGGGACATGGCAATTGGAAACTACCTTTCCGGCACTCGAGATACAGGTTCTAGGCTCTGATGATGATATCACGAACACGAACAACAGTACTTGGGTAAGAGATTCCTTGCGGATCATCAATTTGTCATCTTATGTTCTATCCCCATTGGACATTTCGGTCCTGGAAAGAGGACTTACTTTTTCACCCACTTATGGACTTGACGAGTTTTCTCTTATAAAGGATCTCTACCTGTTCTGTCGTAATCTCGTCTTCCAGGTCATCTATAGGAAGCCGCAAATTATCTGTGGTTTGGAACTGGATGAACGTCAAACATTCCAGGATCGTCTGGACTTTTAGAGGAAAATTCAGATGAACCAGGTAGGAGATCATTCCCTCTCAGGAACAAATCCATGGGCACTCCATCGTTCTCTCTGGTACCTGCGATTAAAATCTTTTTTGAATTGGTAAGAAGTGATATCATCATGTTAACATCTGGCACTCCTAGGGCACCTAACCTGTCTATCTCGGAAAATAGGGCTATTTTGCAGCTGAAAAACAACAGCTTCCTAATCAAGGAAGCTGATAAAGGGGGTAATGTGGTAGGCTGGCCCACTCACATGTACTTGGAAGAAGCCCATAGACAATTGAATAACACATCTTTTTACATCAAATTACCGTCGGACCCGACGCAAGTCTTTACGTCTAACCGTCATCATCTTTTACTATCTGCCCACCGTTTGGGGATCATCTCCGATAAAGAAAAGCAGTACATGTGGGTCAGTGATCCCATTACCCCACATTCTACATGCTGCCTAAAGTCCATAAATCAATACAGAAATCTCCTGGTCGACCGATTGTGGCCAGCATAGGGAGCCTTTGTGAAAAGGCTAGCACCTATGTTGATTTTTTCTTACAACCACTTGTCAGCAAATTACTATCATTTATTCAGGACACTGCACATCTGGTCCAGGTATGTAGAGGGATTACACTGCCCCCCGGTGCCCTACTGGTCACGTGTGATGTTGAATCCCTCTACACGAATATTCGGCACTCCGATGGCATGCAGGCTGTCATGTATTTCTTGGACCTGCAAGCACATTCGGACCGGATGCATGACTCCTTTTTGGTAAATCTTTTGGACCTTGTACTATTCCACAACTATTTCCTCTTCGACAGGACATTCTACAGACAGGTTTCTGGAGTGGCCATGGGTGCACGATGTTCACAAATATTTTCTTGGGATGGTGGGAGTCCACCATTGTTTTTCAGTCTCATGTTTTCAAAGAGCGGGTATTAAATTGGCATCGCTACATAGATGACATTCTGTTTATATGAAAGGGCTCGGAGGAGGAGTGTTCATTTATTTCTAACCTAAATGACAATAATTTCAATATCTTTCTCTCCCATACCATCTCATCTGTAGCTGTCACGTTCCTAGACTTGGAAATTTCAGTCAAAAATGGTGGACTCTCAACCAACCTTTACAGGAAGTCCATGGCTACTAAGCTTACTCCACGAGCTTTCACCTGCAGCACATCAGATCGGGTACACCTACCGGCCAATTTTTACGGGTGAGACGCAACTGTAGTGAAGATAGTGATTTCCATCAACAAGCCTCTAATCTTACCAACAGATTTAAGGACCGTGGTTATCCGAAAAAAGTGATCTTACAAGCTTACCAGAGGGCCAAATCAGAAACTCAAACTTCACTGATCAGAACACATTCTAGGCCCAAGGAAAAATTTGTGAGATTCATTACAACCTACAACAGCGAGTGGAAGAAGGTAAGATATATCTTACGAAAGCATTGGCCTATACTCACTACTGATGCACAGACGTCTTCAGTGACTGCTCCTTACCCTCCTCTCACTGCACGCCGGGCTCCGAATCTCAGGGATCTTCTTACACGTAGCCACTTCGTTAGACTTACAAATAAACTTCAGCGTGGCATCACTATAAAGGGCTCATTCCCGTGTGGGGATTGCAACATATGTGGCTTTATGCATGCTACCCATAATGTGTTTCGTAATCCACAGGACTCTACAAACCATTCTATCCATATCTACATTAATTACAAGACTAAAAATGTCATCTACTGTATGATCTGTCCTTGTGACAAGGTATATGTTGGTCAACGACACAAGAATTGTGAAAGAGAATACAGAAATACTTTTCCACAATTAATCTGGTGGCCTCAAACTCCATTAAAGGTAAACCAATAACTCCAGTGGCAGCCCATTTTTTGGTCCACCATCGTGGCAGCCCACGTGGCATCCGGGTCTTCGGGTTACAAAAGTATACTAACAGTGCTAGGGGTGACACCTGCACAAAATGCCTTCTCCAAAACGAATCCCGTTGGATATTTCAGCTGCATTCTGTGGCTCCGACGGGATTGAATGAAGAATTGCTTTTCACCGTTTTTTTGGGCTGACATTTGCTCCCTTTTCTTTTTCTAGGTTCATCTTTTTTATCCTCCTTGTACACAGGTACATGCAAACATTCTGGTTTATTTGGATCTTCATCAACCTACATCACGAAGTTCCTGCTCCCTGTGATACCTCATGTGGTTCTTTTCAGTTGGATTCCTTCGGCTCTACAACTGGTTCATGATTGATCCTTAGGAATATACAGATTTGCATGGACTTATATATTAATTGTATACCATATATGAGAGATTGCTTGCATAGACAAATTCATGGTTTGTGTTTCATGTCCCATATAAATGACATGTCCAGCCATCGACAAATATATCTTTTTTATATCTGCAGCCCACACGTATGCGTATGCTCATGAAGGGCGCCCTGGTCTTTTGGACCATCCCCAGCTCTATTTATTAAATCTTGTGGCTGTTGATTCGTAACATGTATTCGGCAGCCATCATTTTTCGTTTCTCACACATTTTTGTATATTTGGTAATTACCGGGTATACACCATTTGTGAGTGTGTACATTTATATGTGTACATGTGTGTGCACATACAGTTAGGTCCAGAAATATTTGGACAGTGACACAAATTTTGTTATTTTAGCTGTTTACAAAAACATGTTCAGAAATACAATTATATATACAATATGGGCTGAAAGTGCACACTCCCAGCTGCAATATGAGAGTTTTCACATCCAAATCGGAGAAACGGTTTAGGAATCATAGCTCTGTAATGCATAGCCTCCTCTTTTTCAAGGGACCAAAAGTAATTGGACAAGGGACTCTAAGGGCTGCAATTAACTCTGAAGGCGTCTCCCTCGTTAACCTGTAATCAATGAAGTAGTTAAAAGGTCTGGGGTTGATTAGAGGTGTGTGGTTTTGCATTTGGAAGCTGTTGCTGTGACCAGACAACATGCGGTCTAAGGAACTCTCAATTGAGGTGAAGCAGAACATTCTGAGGTTGAAAAAAAAGAAAAAATCCATCAGAGAGATAGCAGACATGCTTGGAGTAGCAAAATCAACAGTCGGGTACATTCTGAGAAAAAAGGAATTGACTGGTGAGCTTGGGAACTCAAAAAGGCCTGGGCGTCCACGGATGACAACAGTGGTGGATGATCACCGCATACTTTCTTTGGTGAAGAAGAACCCGTTCACAACATCAACTGAAGTCCAGAACACTCTCAGTGAAGTAGGTGTATCTGTCTCTAAGTCAACGGTAAAGAGAAGACTCCATGAAAGTAAATACAAAGGGTTCACATCTAGATGCAAACCATTCATCAATTCCAAAAATAGACAGGCCAGAGTTAAATTTGCTGAAAAACACCTCATGAAGCCAGCTCAGTTCTGGAAAAGTATTCTATGGACAGGTGAGACAAAGATCAACCTGTACCAGAATGATGGGAAGAAAAAAGTTTGGAGAAGAAAGGGAACGGCACATGATCCAAGGCACACCACATCCTCTGTAAAACATGGTGGAGGCAACGTGATGGCATGGGCATGCATGGCTTTCAATGGCACTGGGTCACTTGTGTTTATTGATGACATAACAGCAGACAAGAGTAGCCGGATGAATTCTGAAGTGTACCGGGATATACTTTCAGCCCAGATTCAGCCAAATGCCGCAAAGTTGATCGGACGGCGCTTCATAGTACAGATGGACAATGACTCCAAACATACAGCCAAAGCTACCCAGGAGTTCATGAGTGCAAAAAAGTGGAACATTCTGCAATGGCCAAGTCAATCACCAGATCTTAACCCAATTGAGCATGCATTTCACTTGCTCAAATCCAGACTTAAGACGGAAAGACCCACAAACAAGCAAGACCTGAAGGCTGCGGCTGTAAAGGCCTGGCAAAGCATTAAGAAGGAGGAAACCCAGCGTTTGGTGATGTCCATGGGTTCCAGACTTAAGGCAGTGATTGCCTCCAAAGGATTCGCAACAAAATATTGAAAATAAACATTTTTTTTTGGGTTTGGTTTATTTGTCCAATTACTTTTGACCTCCTAAAATGTGGAGTGTTTGTAAAGAAATGTGTACAATTCCTACAATTTCTATCAGATATTTTTGTTCAAACCTTCAAATTAAACGTTACAATCTGCACTTGAATTCTGTTGTAGAGATTTCATTTCAAATCCAATGTGGTGGCATGCAGAGCCCAACTCGCGAAAATTGTGTCACTGTCCAAATATTTCTGGACCTAACTGTATATCTATATCTTATATACATGGTGAGTTGATTAGCATCATCTTTATCATGCTTTTTCTTGTTTCCATCGTTTCACATAGCCTCTGTGATGTCCTGGGGTTTTGGGATATACTGTTTGACGGTCATACATGATTCATTATATGTATTTTTCTTGATAAAATCTCACATATTTGATATCTTGTGCATAATGGCCTGTCGTGGGAAGGATATGTGAGCATATCTGGTGATGCACCGTGTTGCCTATAAATCAGTATTTATATATACCGTGATTTACTTAATTGATTTTTGTATACTTGGAGAAACATATTCTCGGTGGGTGATTTCCACCTCCATAGTAATCCCATCTTGAATGTATTCAAAATCATCCTCGCGTAAGATATTGGTATATATACATTTTGTTTGATCGCCTGTGTATACATATGGTTCTTTTTAATCCATTGTCATGCTTCGATATCCCCAGGGATGTGCTAATGTTTTATTACCATCATATAGTCTCTATACATTCTATATATATATCAATTCTGCTGCCCGACTGATCCACCTCTCTCCTCAATACCACCCCGCTTCTCCTCTCTGCAAGTCCCTCCACTGTCTCACAATCTTCCACCATATCCACTTCAAAACACTAACACTGACCTACAAAGCTGTGCATAATCTGTCTCCTCCGTATATATCTCTGAACTAATCACCCACTACACTCCAACACGCCACCTCTGGTCCTCCCAAGATCTTTCTCTCCTCTGCTCTCATTCGCTCCTCACGCAACTGACTCCAAGAATTCTCCCGAGCATCCCCAGTCTCCTGGATCTCGCTGCCCCAACACGTCAGACTATCTCCTACCCTTGCAAACTTCAAACGGAACCTGAAAACCCATCTGTTCAGAAATGCCTACAATCTACAATGAACTAGCTGCCGCCCGACCACCGTGCGGAGCTGTCACCAGACCACCGTGCAGAGCTGCCGCCCGACCACCATGCGGAGCTGCCCCCCGACCACCGTGCGGAGCTGCCGCCCAATCTACACCCTACCTACTGTCTCCTCCCCAAATCCTATAGAATGTAGGTTTAGGTTTAGGCATTGGACGTACATCCGGTGATTACTGATTTGTGTACCGGCGTCCCAGGCATTATTGCTGATTGTTTTTTAGCCGCTTACTTGGCGATTAGCTCAGGCTTAGGTATTGGACATATATTCGGGCATCATCACTTTATGTACCGGTGTTCTAGGCTTCATCACTGTTTATCTGTTAGCCTTTTACCCAGCGATCAGCTTAGGCCTAGATATTGGACGTACACCCGGCTATCATCGCTTGCTCCTCCCTCGCTTACCATCTGCAGGCTTGTGTACCGGGCGCCCAGGACTTTACTCCTGACCCTCATTTTTAGCCACTTTTTTGGTCTTCATTTCTGGGTCACCTGATTTAGGGCGATTATTAGGTCCATTTTTGTCTGTGTACCCACTGTACCTTCCTTTTGTACTGACTATATATTTTGTCAATATTATATTATTATGGTGTCATATGGAAAATGCAAAATTCTAAATTTTAATATATTTGCTTCAATAAAAATTACCTTTTAACTTTTGCACCTTAAAACTCCTTGTCCTCTTTGTTTTCATGATTACTGGAGTGGTATGGGTTCAGCATCTTTCACTGCATTGCTGCTGACCCTATTTTCCTATGTAATGTACCGTAGGTATTTTTGCTTAATACTAATTTGTTCTGTGTTTTTCACAGCTTTCTCTATGGCCAAAGTGAACTTTAGGTCACGTGACCAGACGTGGCTTCGCCAATTCCATGACACTTTTAAAGAGGATGGTGGGTCTGTATGTGATGATGATGCGGCAATTTTGGATGATAAAATAACTAAATACAAGTCTCTCCTCCACAAGAGAACTAAATTATGGTGGAACCGTGCTTTTCTGGAAAAGTATTCGCAGAAAGGTCTGGTCCCTAGGGGACTCAGAGTTCATGTGTCACCTTCCTTCCCTGTGGAAGATGAGGGCTTTAAGAAAAGCTGGGAAGAGTTAGCTACTACATGCTCTTTGGGCTTCATCAATCTGCTGATTGGCTTTAATGGATCCAATTTAGTTGATCTGGAAAAAGAATTGGAAATATTGCAAGAGGCGATCAATAGTAGCCTATCTGATGATGCCATAAGCAAGTTTGATGAGGACATGGAAAAGGAGGTTTCCAAATGGGAAAGAGATATTAGAAATATGAAACTTAAGAAATTTCGGAGAGATTTAAGTGATCTTACTAACAATCAAGTTTATAGATGGAGAACATCCCAAAGTAGAGTTGGTAGGGGACCTAGGAATGATGCTAGATCTAGATCAACATCTATAAGATCACTTACCTCCGAAGATAATTCCCAGGATGATACATCTTCGACTACAGGAGGGGGGTATGAACTAAGAACACTACCTGGAAGGACTAAGAACTGACAGACTCAGAATCCCAAGCAGAATTTCAACAAGGGGATGTATGGTCAGAAAAAAGATACCTTGCAGGTGATTAATTTATCAGATCATCCCCTCTCCAGCAGCCAACTGGAAGTTCTTTCCCGTGGCCTCACATTTTCCCCTACTAACAATTTTAATTTCTTCCTAGCCATGAAAGATTTGCATCTTTTCACGCGCAAACTGCTATTGAGGAAATTGCATAATAGAAACAACTGTGCGCCTGGGCTGGAAACGGCGGCTGAAAGGGAAGCTGTGGCCATTCTGGAGGACCTCTTAAATGAGCAGGAGACTGCCCAACAAGGTACATTTCCTAGCTGCATTTTGCCTAGGTCAACTCGTTTTCCCCCCCTGTCCCTTTGTCCTGCAATCGACATATTTACACGTCTGGTGACAGAGGAGTTTAAAAACATCTCCACCAGACGTCAAAATGACAATTTAACAAGACAGCAGAGGATTGCAATACAAGAACTTAAGGACTTGGACAATGTAGTAATTAAAGCTGCGGACAAGGGGGGGAATGTTGTCATTTGGCCAAATAATAAATATGAAAAAGAGGTATTTAGGCAGTTAAGGAATAAGGACACCTATTCCAGACTGGACCACAGCCCCTTGTCGCTTTTTTCAGCACAGTTACAAAGGATTTTGATTAGGGCATTTGAGGAAGGGATAATTACTAAAAAAGTAATGGAGGGTCTCACCGTCCTGTCCCCCAAGATACCCACACTTTACCTTCTACCCAAAATCCACAAGGACCCCCTTGACCCTCCTGGACGTCCGATCGTGTCCGGCAATGATGGTTTATGTGAACCTATATGTAAATTTATAGATTTTTATTTGAAACCCTTAGTAGAGACATTACCATCATTTGTCCGTGACACGACGGATGTCCTAAACAGGGTTGACGGGGTCCTTGTGGATGACGATATGATTATCGTCACAGCCGATGTGGAGTCCCTCTACACCTGCATCAGTCATGATGCAGGTTTAGAGGCGGTCCGTTTTTATCTGAGAGGCAGCGACCGGGATGGCGATTTATGTGAATTGATCTTAGAGCTCCTCCACTTTGTCCTGACACACAATTTTTTTACTTTTAAAGATTCTTTTTATTTACAGAGGCGGGGCACAGCCATGGGCGCGGCCTGTGCGCCTTCATACGCAAATCTCTTCCTGGGGTATTGGGAAAGGGAGATATTTGCGTGTGGGGGCGCCGAGGCTGCGCACCATGTGCACATGTGGCTCCACTATATAGATGATTTGCTTTTTTTCTGGCAGGGCTCGGTGGAGGAGCTCAGATCGTTCATGGATTCTCTTAACAACAATACAAAAAACATAAAATTGTCATACAAAATCAGTAAACAGAGGATCGACTTTCTGGACATCAGCTTGGAGGTGGATTCATCGTGCCGCCTCCAGACTGATGTCTACCGAAAAGAAACGGCAGTCAACTCTTTATTACATGCTTCTTCTGCTCACAATATTTCTACCATCCAAGCCATCCCGGTCGGTCAATTTCTCAGGGTAAAACGGATCTGCTCCACAGAGGAGAAATTTGAGGGACAGGCCGGTGATTTACGTGATAGGTTCCTCCAGAGGGGTTATAGCCATCGTTCAATTAAGAAAGGCTACAATAGAGCTAAGGCCACTCCTCGAGGCCAATTATTACAAAAATCTACTAGTAGAATAGCTAATGCTAGAGACGGACCAGTCCGCTATATCTCCACTTTTAATTCTGAGTGGGATACTATGCGTAAAATAATGACTAAGCATTGGCCTATTCTTAAATCTGAAATGGGATTGTCCTCTTGCCTCTCTGAACGCCCATTGATGACCCCCAGACGATCCAAGAATCTTAGGGATTTGCTTGTTCAGAGTCATTATACCCCCAAGATTGGTGGCTTATTTGGATATAGCCGCCCAATCAAGGGGTCATATCCTTGTGGTCATTGCCTTGCATGCGCAAATGTCTCTCGGTGCTCTACATTTAAATCTAGCGATGGAACGCGGACTTTTCACATCAATGAATACATCTCATGTGGCAGTTCCTATGTTATTTATTATGCCACATGTGGATGTTCAAAAATCTATATCGGCCTCACTTCAAGGGAACTTCGAGTGAGGATCCGTGAGCACGTGAGAGACATTTGCGCAGCAAGGACGGTGGTGGATGTGGCCTCTTTGAAAACTCTGCCCCGACACTTTCGGCTATTTCATGACTGTGACACCCGATCCCTTAGATTTCTTGGGATCGATCTGATACATGGGGGCATCAGAGGTGGCAATATGAAGAAAATATTGGCACAAAGGGAGGCAAAATGGATAGTGGCACTTGACACTCTGAGTCCTAGGGGACTTAATGAAAATTTGAGTTTTTCATCCTTCTTATAAATTGCTGCATCATCATCATACGATTCAGGGTGCTCTATCGTGTTTTATATATATTTTTATTATTTTATAATGGTTTTTTTAACTCCTCACTTTGCTGATAATGTATTTTTGTTTGCTTGTGCTTTGCAGTATCCAAAAAAATTGATGGACATTTTCTACAAATTATTTGGTCTACTTTACATTGTTCCATGGACCTGTTTTTGGATATCTATCCAACCAAATGTCAACGTCCAGACTATACAACTATACTGGGACCATCTTTGAACTTCTGCGGAAACCGTATTCTTGGATTTTCACAAATGTCTTTTTTTGGTCATTATAGGACATCATGTTTTCAATCTAAGATGTATATTTGTGAAATCCTTTCTAATTTATATGATATATGCTATCCTTCATGGTTTTCTGATATATCTGGTGGCTTTGGAAGTGCGCATGTCCGGATCGCGTCACCCCCTCCTGCTCCCCTGCGGCGTCTCCCGGATTCCTGTGTGCATCACAGTTCCCATGGTTACCTGTGGGTTCTCGGGTGCACACGTGGTCTCTGACGCCGTCCGGGGTGTATATGATGTGATGACGCGCCCGCACATGCGCCGCAGCTGTCCATTTCCATTGGATATGGTTGCGGTCATGTGACCGTCACCATAGATACAAAAAGGTCCTGTTAAACACATTCAAACTTACCCATGAATAAGCGACCATAATCCATTGCGAAACGTACGTCGGGTCCTCCACGTGGAGCACTTCCTCCTGCAAGCTTTGTGTACCGGGGTCCCAGGTATTATTGCTGATTTTGCTAACCGGCTACTCGGCGATCAGCCTAGGTTTAGGCATTGGACGTACATCCGGTGATTACTGATTTGTGTACCGACGTCCCAGGCATTATTACTGATTGTTTTTTAGCCGCTTACTTGGCGATTAGCTCAGGCTTAGGTATTGGACATATATTCGGGCATCATCACTTTATGTACCGGTGTCCTAGGCTTCATCACTGTTTATCTGTTAGCCTTTTACCCAGCGATCAGCTTAGGCCTAGATATTGGACGTACACCCGGCTATCATCGCTTGCTCCTCCCTCGCTTACCATCTGAAGGCTTGTGTACCGGGCGCCCAGGACTTTACTCCTGACCCTCATTTTTAGCCACTTTTTTGGTCTTCATTTCTGGGTCACCTGATTTAGGGCACTTATTAGGTTCATTTTTGTCTGTGTACCCACTGTACCTTCCTTTTGTACTGACTATATATTTTGTCAATATTGTATTATTATGGTGTCATATGGAAAATGCAAAATTCAAAATTTTAATATATTTTCTTCAATAAAAATTACCTTTTAACTTTTGCACCTTAAAACTCCTTGTCCTCTTTGTTTTAATGAACTAGCTGCCACCCGACCACCGTGCGGAGCTGTCACCAGACCACCGTGCAGAGCTGCCGCCCGACCACCATGCGGAGCTGCCCCCCGACCACCGTGCGGAGCTGCCGCCCAATCTACACCCTACCTACTGTCTCCTCCCCAAATCCTATAGAATGTAAGCCCGCAAGGGCAGGGCCCTCTTCCTCTGTACTAGTCTGTCTACTGTAACTTGTATATGTATTCTGTATGTAACCCCTTCTTATGTACGGCGCTATGGAATTAATGGTGCTCTATAAATAAATAATAATAATATATTATTATACATTCTTTGTGTATATATATATAGATTTTGGTGGTTGAACTAACCCTTTGCTTAGATCCTAAAATCACCTGGGGGTAGTACATTGGGACCCATACATGCCTTTCCTTGTGTTTCTATGCAAGCGTTGGTCTAATAAATACTTTAAAGTTCTTATTTCCTGTTATTTGATTCCATTCATGCCCCTTTGGGAATACATTGTCTGAACTGCTGTGGAGCCTTTTTCTTTTTGCTACTTTGTTCATTTCAGCAGCCGTCTGTGGACGGTTTCTGTGTGCAGCAGGCTGTTTTGGCCTGCTTGTGATCTGCGCATGCGCATATATTGCCGTTCTGTTCTCTGTGGACTTTTTGGTCATTGTGTGGTCCCGTCCTCTCAGACTGCGCCGGCGCAAACATGGCGCCTCGCAGCGACAATCTTGCTCAATTTCTAGCCGTACAGGTGTGTGCAATTATGTAATTACCTATGTATATATTAACTCCTTAATCTGTGCTGACACTACTTTCCCTGATGAAGCCGCTCTGACGGCGATACGCGTGGGGTCGCCCACTCTGAGTGGTATCTTATGCCTTCCCACGTGCATATGGTGTTTTTGTCTGTACCCTGTGTTTCTCTTTGCTGGCCATCCTGTGCATAGCGGTCTGATGCTATTAGGCGTTTTTCTCAGGTCAATGATTTTACCTCACTGACCTGTACATTCCTATACTTAGGGTTGTACCAGCACCCTTAGTGTTGGTCACCGGCTGCTGGGATTTGCCCTTTTTGTCTGTGTTTACCTCATTGTCATTATGATATATTTATTTGGACATGCAATTTCTTCTTAGCACCTTAATTGTGGCTGCGGGCTATTGGGCCATGCTCTACACCGGTGTACATGTGTATGGGATGCATTAGCACCTGCATTGGAGATTATGCCTCATTGAGCCTTACTTTTCATGTGATGCTTATTATAATACCTCTTATCCAGGAACACTGGTGTATTCAGATACCCATTATACCATCTATATTTTGGAATATTGAGGCAGGCTGTATTGCATCTATAACTGAGGTACCGTGACAATTGGCTCTGCCTATGTTGCAGGTGCCTGCTACATCTGATACAATTGGGGTATATTTATGTTCTGACGCCGTTGCACTTTGTAAGTGTATTATTTATTTAAATAGGCGTGCTCCATTCTGTGATACCTAAAGCTTTTGTACACCTGCTACGACAGCATCATTTTTAGGCACATTGGTTATATAGGTCAATCATTTTGTATACCTCATCTATGGTGTTTTTTGACTTATTTACCGGCCCCTTATATGGGATATTGTTATGATACAGCATTTTTTGACTACATGTTATCTCATGTCATCATGTTCATATATGTTATTTAACACTGCCGATACACAGGGTTCATTATCATTGTCTATATAATTATTCATACTTTATTTATTGTTCATCATATTCACGACTACATCTGGGGACAGGCTCCGCTCCATGTGTGTTGTCCTTCATGTCTTGTTTTAAATGGTTTTATTGTCTTTTATGTCTATTGAATAAAGGTGTACTTTAATTATTTATACTACAATAGGTGTGCTTCTGGTTTCATGTGCGGTGTGTTTTCTTCCTCTTGTCATGTGTCTTGTATACACTGCATCAGGGTGCACCCAAGTTCACAATTGAGTATAGTGGTGCGCTCCAATCTCTTTTCTTTGCTCCCTTCCATACAGGTACAGCATCGAAGGTGATTGTGCTGTACTATCTTCACAGCTATAGATGTCAGGGTTCTCCATACTCAAGATGTTTAAGATTCCCTGGTGACAGAGTGCAAAAATGCAGCTTTCTCTGATGGTGCGAACAGCCCTGGATAATCCACGCCGGCAGGATATCATCTGGCGGAAGATACAACCTGTAAAAAAACAAATATTACAGGAAATAAAGCTTCTTCATTTATTTTCATAAAAACATTTTCCTTAACAAATCTAGAAACTAAACAACAGAAGCAAACAAACCGAATGACACTGACATCACATAACGTTGACATTATTTTACTTAGTCGTCCAGGTCTAGGTCCATACTCTGTACACCTTGCCAAACTTTTTCATCTCTTCGTTAATATTTACTTCTTTATAGTTAACGGTTACAATTGCCATCGGTATCTGGCACCATGAGCTTTCTTGTACTTCAAGAACTGTTAAGTCCACCGTGTCTTCGATAAATCTCTTGTAAAAATGTTGCTTTTCTTCTGAAAGGCAAGTTCCATCTTTCATATCAAAGTTCACCAGGCAGCATGGGAATTCTTGGGGAGGAAAGTTTACCAAAGATGTTGGATTTGGTTATCATGCCGCTGAGGCGTGGAGATGTTTCTGTGGGCATTCTGCAAAAAAGGGAAAAAAACATAAGTATCAGGCCATAAATCATGAATACAATGCATATTAACAACCATACAGACAACTTATAAAGATACATTGTCTTGGTTTTGGATCAGTTATGATACATTCTAATTTTGAGGCTTGGGAATACAGCTCTGTCATCCCTGTGATCATTTCCTTATGTTTCTCAGCAATATATTCAATCCGAACCCAAAACTTAAAAAAGTTGAAGACGGATTCCACCACTGCGTCTTCGAAACTTATCCGTTTTTAGTTTCACATGAGAATATATGACGTTACAGGGAGCTTGTTGCGGTTTTTTTTTCAGGATTTTTTGTAATATTTTCGGGTGGTGGCTTGATCATTTTAACCAGACATGTTCTAGGGATCTTCATCCGCACAATAACTAAGCCATTAAAGTTCATGCCATCTTTAGCAAATAGGTCGACCACGTACAAATGCTTGTAGGAATTGTAGTACTCCATCTTGACAACCACGTGCTTTTGGAGCAAGAAAGCACGAACGTCATATACAAACATTGGGTCCCAGCCAAAGTCGATGTTGGAAATGCCGCCCATGGTGCAAGGGATTGAAACACAGCAAACAGAAGAATTCAGAAGAAAGGTTTCGCAGTTGCGTCACAGCTAGAACTTCTTTTTTACCAGAGTTTACATGGCTGACCTCAGCTTGCTGTTTCTCTGGGAAAAAACCCTGCAACAACGAGTGGTACCACCGGCTATCTTCGCCATAAGACACGCACGACTGCCCCAAGGCTAATGACAATCGCAATGCCTGGTGCTTTGCTGCTGGACGTTTGGTGCATAGTTTCCGAAAGGCGCTGGATTTCGTGAGACATGGTCTGGAGCAGGCAACAAAAGGTGATGCGGGTCCAATACCTGTGTTACAAGCATCGGCTCGGTCACCCCGATCGGAAGACGTGGGCAGAAGTATTCCATGGTCGTCGTACTATAAGGCTGGTGTACATTAGCTCCCGTCAGAATGGACGAGGCAACTTTGGGCTGTGGAAAGAGCACATTTTCCCCAGTAGCTATATTCATTATGGCAGGAGAGGGGTTTTCATTATTTCTATAGGTTGGTCCCATGTTGGCAGCCATATTGCTCGCAGGGGATATGGCTGTATGGGGGTATCTGTCAGGCAGTATGCTGGCCATAGAGCACATACTGGAGTTTTCTGCCAGAACTGGGTGCTTTGGACAGATGAAACCAAGATCAACCTCTACCAGAATGATGTAAAGAAAAAAGTATGGCAAAGGCATGGTACAGCTCATTATCCAAAGCATACCATATCATTTGTAAAACACAGCAGACGCAGTGTGAAGGCCAGTGTAGAGGGAAGTGTCAGTCAGCCCCATTGTTAATTTTTTTTCGTATTTTGCGTTGTTAAAATCGAAGGGTCATCCTCTGCGTACTGACCAGGCTGTAGGAACGTGCGACAGATAATATAGACCTGGTGTTGCGTTATATTGATCAGTGTGTTTGGTGCGCTAGTAGCCCAGACAGGTGACGAAGATATTCAGCTTGAGTTATACATGAAACAAAATTCAACAGAAAATGTAATATTTTGTTTTGTCAGATTTTTTAAAAAAATGACTGTACAACATGTTGTGCAGTTTCTCCTGAGTACACTGACACCCTATACTAGTCGAAAACTACTTTATCTGCCAATACAAACACTCACACACATGCAGCCTATTTACTGCTGTCACCTGCACCGTTTATTGCACGCTGCACTCCCTGTTTTCTGCTAATACACACACATACACACATACATATATTTATATATATTCATACACTTTATTCACTATATAATGCTGAACGTGTTTTTCTGTGACAAGCCGGGTTCGAACCGTTTGGCTGGCACACACACAGTGATATGTTCACTTTGTAGTTAAATTCTTCAATTAAATGGTGCTGGAGTCAGCGCATGTACCAGCAGTGCAAAGCTCAGACGGGAAGGAACGCCATATTTGAGTGTAGATTTTGCTGGAATGGTTTGAAGGTACCGTGTCACATTGGCAGAGCCCCTGACATGCCAGAAAAGCAGAACGCTCCCATAAGTGAACATATTTTACAAATTAAACCCATCAATTCATTCAGTGCAGTGAACCTGTTGATGCCACGTGGGCCTCACAGAATTTTATACCATTGGGAAAGGAAGAAAATAATAATTACATTTCTACCATTAAAATGTTGTTTTCGCCCCAAATTTTTAATTTTCATAAAGGCAATAAGAAAAAATAGACAGCACAATTTGTTGTGCAATATCTCCGGAGTGTGCCAATACTCTCCATGTAATTGACTACTATTTTTCAGGAACAGTGGAAAGTTCAGAAGGGAAGGAGCGCCATATTATAGTGCAGAGTTTGTGTACTGGTTTACTACCCACACCAGTCACCCCATCTTACAAACTACACCCTTCAATGAATTTATCTAGGGGTGCAGTGATCATACTAATACATGTGTTCGGGTTCTCTACCAATATCGCCTTTCCCTTGTAGCCCTCCCCACTACTTTCCCTATTTTTTTTATTCTCCCTTCTCGCTTATCTCTTGATGCCTTTTCCTTTTTACTTGCTACATTTCCTCCATTCCTAGAATTTTTCTTGTTGGCCGTTTCAGGCTTTTTGGTGTGTAAAGCACGCTCTGTCTGTTTTTGTTATCCTATCAAGGAAGGAGACATATTGCCCTCGTTAGGGCAAAATGTATAAATTACTGTGTTACTGGATGGACAGCTAAAAAAAAACGGTGGATTCCCTTTGCATGTTGTCAGTCTAAATTTTGTAATCACTTATATTGTCATTATTTACCTGACCTCGTCATGCAATTTTGTTTTTTGGAAAAACATTTCAATAAAAAGAGATTAAACATTACAAGGCAGTGGCCAGGAGTATAGCAACAGACTTAGAAACA
The DNA here is from genome assembly GCF_048569485.1 of Anomaloglossus baeobatrachus. Taxonomy (NCBI): domain Eukaryota; kingdom Metazoa; phylum Chordata; class Amphibia; order Anura; family Aromobatidae; genus Anomaloglossus; species Anomaloglossus baeobatrachus. The sequence continues at coordinate 648,360,053 of NC_134355.1, forward strand.
AAAGATCATTAGGGCAAAGCAGGACGTCGAGAACTGTGTTGAAACTCATTGTATATAACCCATTCTTGACATAATTTCTACAACACCGTTACCTATTTACACCCTCACCCCCTCCCAACAGCTTATGCACTTTAATATTGCTCACCGCGTCTTGCATTCTGCCATACTTATGTATTTATTCTTCTGCCATGAATATGTTTTTATCTCTGTTTAATGATGTATCTTATGTGAGGCATCAACCGGCTGCATTGTAAATGGCTGCTGGTATGTTTTACAGAAGCGTTGCTGCTCTGCAATGTGAATGTTGCTGGGACCTATGGTTTCACGGATTGCATACATAGTCATGGTTGTGTGATGGGAAGGGTGTGTGTGGCTGATTAAACACTCCTTACCACCTGCGGGTGTGGCTCCAAGGGTTAAAGCAATCCTGTATTTGTGACACAGGGTCAGTGTGTGTGTGTGCTGCAGAGTCTGAGAGTAGAAGTAGGGTGTTTGCGCTGCTCAGGATACCTTCTGCAGAAGGTAAGGGCTGGGAAGTCCAGGGGTAAAGCCTGGTTGGAGCTAGGGGGGGACCTGGTAAGGACACTATCCAGCTTCAGAGGAAGTTAACCAGGGTGGAATCCAGTGTCTGAATACTGACAAGGCTCAGGGATACCTGGGTGGGAAATCCAATATTGTTTTGACTTTAGGACATGTGTTGATCTTTGTTGAGAAAGCCATCTTTTGGGTTATGTGACCTGGTATGGTTTGTGGAGTTATAAAATAAACTATATGGACTGTTAAAGTGACAAAATGCATCGGCGTGCATTAATCCTGCTACCTGACGCGTTGTCCCCCATACGTTCGGGGCACACGTCGTCACACTAAATAAAAATATTTATTTTATATTATCCCTCCTTCTAGTCATTTCCTCTCTGTCTGTTGACTGATCAATTACCATTTTTCCCCAAAAATAAGACGTTATTATTTTATATTTTTTCTCTGAAAGACGCACTGGGATTCATTTTAAGGGGATGTCTTATATTTCCCCATGAACAACAATCCACAGTTATTCTTGAACAGAAAATCAAATTAACATTTATTCAAATCTAATCATGTCACATTTTGGAACATGAACATTTTGTTACTCCTATTACTGGTTCAGATGCACATTTTCTTATGTGATCTGTTATTTTCATGTTTGAGAATCCATCCTATAGTGGTGGGTACATACCATATTTACAAAGGTTTAAATTATCTGCTTACATTTATTATTTTTTATGTACTGCTACATTTACCCACAAAAAAAGAGCAGACACCTTTCAAATGAATCGCACTTACCAGACTCCAAACAATTACAGTTGTCAAGTGAATAGGCTCTCACATACAAATCTGCATCGCTGACAGGTCCCCTTGTGTTCAATAGCGGTTGGCTCCCCCTGGTAACTGGAAGAATTACTCATGCGGAGTTATACTGGTACTCAATCTGTTTTTGAAAGCTGCAGTGCAATTAGGAGGAACAGCGAGGGACCTGACAGCAACCTAGATCTATGTGTGAGAGCCCATCCATCATTGGCACTTGACAAAGGTAACTGAGGTCTAGTGAATGCAATTTTTTTTTTTCATAGGGGGGAGGGTGGAAGGAGTGTCTGCTTTATTTTGGGGGTGTCTACTTTCTTTTGGGGTGACAGCATTCTTTGATGAAGATTCCTACTGTATTCTTTAACTTTTTTAGCTGCTCGGATCCTTTCTTATGGAACAACAACTATGACCTATTTTTTGAGTAGGGCTTATATTTTAAAAATACTCAGAAAAAGCCCCCCAAAACACACTAGGGTTTATTTTTGAATAAGGTCTTATTTTTGGGGAAACAGGATATCCACCTTAGATGATCCACATTTATATGTGACAATATTCATCCAATGTGTATTCCTTGATGGTGAAAAAAGTTTAGACTTGTGTACTTCAGTACATTAAAAATTAAAGGAATAATATAAAACATTTTATAAAAAAAAACCTTCAATGAATAAAAGCTTAAATCATCTGCCTTTTCCAGTTTACAAATATATAAAAATTTATAGTTTATTTATTGAATCTAAATTATATAAAATTGCATAATTTATTTAGCTAAAATAAATAGATATATTAAAATATAAAATGATTTAAACCATACTTTAAACTCTGAAGAGAAAAAACAATTAAGAGTGCTATAACTAGCAATTGCTAGCCACTGTTCTTCCATGAAAAATTAAATATTAAAATGTGAATGTATCAAAAAAATACAGCTACCCAGGTTGCGAAAAAAAAAAGCCTTCACGCAGCTCGATAACTTATGCGGCTCAGAAAATAGCGACAAACTTTTTTTAAAAATTTAATTTTCTTTCACCAAAGAAAATTTAAAAAAATGAAATAAAAAAGGACAAGTTTGGTATCTTCAGGTGCTAAACTGGAGAATCATGCTGCCAGGTCAATTTATCCGCACAATGAATGCTATAAAAGCAAAAAATGATGGTGGAAGTACATGTGTGGTTTACAATTTTATTACAATTGGATTTATTTTTCCCTTTTCCCATTTTTACTATACAAAGTACTCGTGTTTTTCAAATCTACAACTTGTCCCGCAGAAAACAAATCCTCATATGGCTAGGTGGACGAATTTTTCTTTGTAGACATTAATAATTTCTTACATATGCCATAAATGCACAGCATTATATCAAGGTACAACTATATGCAGTCTGCGGTCCAGAGTGAGGTAGTGACATTAAAACACATGATGGAACATCAAGTATGGACTGTGACATAATGACATCATAATTGCCTCCATTATTAGAGGGGCTGTTGTTTCATTGACCGGTGCATTAACATAGGAGAACTACTGTATCTCTAGTGAGTGTTCTTTTTGACTTTTGGCAAAGACCAAAAAATATTTCTAGTGTATTTATATTGAAGAGATCTTCAGCTCGAAGTTCTCAAGTGTCCTCAAGGCCAAGACATTTCCATCATCTTGTCCCACTGAGAGGAACATGGATTCTCAGGACAATTCCCATCCTTCCCATGTCCCAGAAGAACCTACATCAAATGGAATTGCCAGTCTTCTACATCATGTAACACGAGGAAGGGCATAAAAAGCCACTAATATGTCCAAGTACAGGTCGAAGTTCTCAAGGCCAAGAGATTTCCATCATCATGTCCCACCGGGAGGAACATGGATTCTCAGGACAATTCCCATTCTTCCCTGTCCTAGAAGAACCTACATCAAATGGCATTGATAGTCCTTCTACATCAGGTTAGATGAGAAAGGGCATAAAAAGCCACTAATACGTCCATGTACAGGTGTATAAAATATGTATTCCTCATAAGTGATATTTTACAAGAGAAAGTCCTAGTATGTGTGTTGTTTGACTTTTTCACACAGGAACATTGCGGCGTAGCAGTGAGCATTCCCCTATAGCCCACAGTACAAGGGGCAGGTTTGCCCGTCAAAGAAGAGCTGATATAGCACCAGTAAATGCTAATATTGAGACGAAGGAGACTCCCACCACCACTACCGGAGACGTCTGGAGATGGGAACCCATTCCCAATTAACACCCATCCTGAAGTAAATTCATCAAGGCTGATACTCCCTACCTCCATAAGATCAGCCGAGGACCCGCCTGCCACCTGCCCCATCTGTCTGGATGACTTTGCAACCTGAGATGGAGTCAGTTACATGGAGTGCTCCCACTTCTTCCACCTTGCATGCATAGGAAGATGGCTACTGGACAATAAAACCTGTCCTCTCTGCAGGCACATTAACAGCCAGTCAGAGTTTCTGCTCCCTGTGTATTTGGAAAACAGTGGGGAGATTCTGGTAATATCTGATGATCTTGCATTACTACCCACCAGTTCTAGTATTTGCACATGGAGCACAGCAAATCCTTGTGTAATGTTGAGGGGATGCACTGCCAGCTGTGATCCAGCAACGATGAGTATTTTACTTTATAATGCAGTTATAAATAATAGTTCTTGTATGCCATTTGATTTGGTACAGGAGATTGTCACTAGAGATAAGCAATCCCGAGGTTCGGTGTTCATACCAAACACAGACTTTACAAAAAAAGTTCGGGTGCTTTACATATGCAAACCCGTGCTCGGATGTAGTGTGCAACCCAAACAAAAAGAAAAAACCCTGCCCATCCAGGGATGTCTATACACCTGGATTCAGAATTATTTTAATATAACTGAGGGGTCCACACCTAAGCATATAATCTGGGAGGCCATTAAAGCCTTTACCAAGGGCTTATACATTAAACAAATATGCACCTACAAAACAAGAAATAGAGCGAACCCGGAGCTTAACACAGTCCCTTATGAGCGTGGAGACAGCGACGGTAATGAACCCATAGATGATATTAAAAAAGCGCTGGAGACTTCCTGTTCCTGCGCTGAGATGTGAGGAGGGAGAAGGAGCAGCTCCATACAGCCCCTGCAATATACAGCGACCTACAGAAGCAAACAGCACCCTAGACGAACATAGAGAGGCTGCACTGAATTACCAGCTGTCAGTGCATGGATCGTTATCTCCTCAGAAGTGGAGGAACACCATTCAAGCCCAGAGCAGAGCAGAGGGAGGAGGGGGTGATTGCAGATAACATGGCACCGACAGTGTGGAGGAAGGAGGGGGAGGAGGGAGAGGAACCACAAGGGCAGCTGCAGCAATGTGCAGGAGGCCAAGATAACAGAAGAATTCAGAGTATGCAGAGTGGTACAGAGACATTGGGCTTGGGGGAAAGATATGAGATTGATTACAAAAGGTTGGCAAAAGAAGTGGCAGATCATCTGACAGCAGAAATCAGAGAGGCAATAGCAACCTCAGTGAAGAAGGCTTTGGCTGTGCTGCAGGAGGATGTGGAGCACCATGATATGAGACTGACAGAGGTAGAGCAAAGAGTTTCTGATGCTGAAGAGAATCTAACAAGATTGGAGGGCAGATTTAAGGAGCTAAACACTAATGCTCAGCTTATGAAGGATAAAATAGAAGATCTTGAAAACAGATCGAGGAGGAATAATTTAAGGCTGGTGGGTCTGCCTGAGACAGTGACAACAAAATATTTGGACTCAATCTGTGAAAAAGAATTACCCCAGGCTTTAGGCTTACCACATAGCTGCCGTGTAGAAAGAGCGCACAGAGTGGGACCCATAAGGGAGCAAAGAGATGGTCACAGTAACAATGATAATACCTCCAGGCAAGGTGAAATGTCCAGAGCAAGACAGGTTATTATAAAATACCTGGAATACAAAGATAAAGAAGAAATTCTACAGGCCTTCAGGAATAGGAAACAGGCACTATGCATTCAGGGACACAAGATTCTATTATTTGGCGACTATTCGGCAGAAGTCACACGAAAAAGAAAAGCATTTAGCTAGATCTGCACTGCCCTCTATCACAAAAACATTAAATTTCAGCTTTTATACCCAGCAATACTAAGAGTAAGAGGAGCAGATGGGGTCACAAAGACTTTTCGGGATCCTTCAGAGGCGGAGCGAGAGATATTACAGGACGGGAGAACACGGTGACAGGAGAGGAATGGAAAAGAAGGGACTTTCACTGATCCGAAACATGCAGATCCTGCAAACATAACATCTGCAGTTAGACCCGACAACGAGCCAGAGTGGAGTCAATCGAGATCCAGACCAGCCAGTCCGAAGGAAAAGCGACAGATGGCGACTTCAGCTGGGAAAAGAGGAGGAAGAGGCAGCAGCTCATGAACAAGCAGGCAAGACAAGGACTTAATTTGGGACTGCTGAATGGAGCTGTATGGTGACAAATGTGCCTTAACTCTCTAAAGTCTCGCCTACCTCCTTCTCTCTTTCTTCTCTATCTCTTTTTCTTTCGCTCCCTTTTTCTCTCTCTCTTTTTATGCTTATCACTTTTTTCCTTTTATCATTCACTAATGCTTTTTTTTTTCTTCTTCTCTCTCTCTTTTTCTTCTCTTAAAGGGGTGGTTCACCCATTTTTTTTTTTCCCCAATGATTGTCACTTACCATTGTATGCATCTTCTTCATTAGCTTCTGTTTGCAGTTCTGGCACTGAGCGGCGCTATCCTGCACGCTCAGTGCCTGTCACATGACCCTCTGGAGCTGTGGCCGCCGGCATCCTCTGACGTCCCGGCATTTCCGGGCTCTCAAACTAGACGGGTACGTCACAGGATGCTGGCGCCACTCACACTGATTGACTGGGCTGTGGGCGGTGACTACCGCACGTCACAGCCCAGCATCGAGGGGAGGAGCCGGAGGACACCAGTGTGGAGTGTGGAGCGGTGAAGGCAGAGCGCGCTCTTACCCTCCGTCAGCTGTGGGAGGTACAGGCTCCAGTGTGGAGTACAGGGGGGGTTTCCTCCACTGAAATCCCCCCTGTCACGCAAGTATGTGATCACACTGTTCACCCGCCCGCTGTGCTCAGCTGTCAGGAGAGCGGGCGGTGTCGGCAGTGTGATCATCTGCTCCTCCCAGCAGCACAGGTGACCGGACGCTGCATGGGACCAATCTGCTCCACTCTGTCACCTGAACAACAAGTCCCAGAGTGGAGACAGTGACATGTAGCATCCGGTCACCTGCACAAGTCCCAGAGTGGAGAAAGTGACATGCTCTGCTCTGACACATAGTGTGCTGCATGTCACTATCTTTCTCCACTCTGGGACTTGTTGTGCAGGTGAGAGTGTATACAGTTGGTACTATGCAGCACAAATCACAGAGTGGGGCAGTTAGTGACATGTAGCATCCGGTCACCTGCACAACAAGTCCCAGAGTGGAGACAGTGACATGTTCTGCTCTGACACATAGTGTGCTGCATGTCACTATCTTTCTCCACTCTGGAACTTGTTGTGCAGGTGACCGGATGCTGCATTTCACTAACTGTCTCCACTCTGGGACTTGTTGTGCAGGTGACCGGATGATACATGTCACTAACTGCCCCACTCTGTGACTTCTGCTGCATAGTAACAACTGTATACACTCTCACCTGCACAACAAGTCCCACAGTGGAGACAGTAAAGGCCACTTTACACACACAGATAAATCTGCGGCAAATCTGTGGTTGCAGTGAAATTGTGGACAATCAGTGCCAGGTTTGTGGCTGTGTACAAATGGAACAATATGTCCATGATTTCACTGCAACCACAGATCTGCCAAAGATTTATCTGTGTGTGTAAAGTGGCCTTTAGTGCGCTTAATAAAGCTAAGTTATTACCCAATGCCTGGCCAGGCCCCCCACTTCATCGGGACCCATACAACAGTCATGGTTTTCATGCCCTGATGGTGGCCCTGTACACGCCACCCCGCAGATTTCATGTTTCTGATGTTAATTAGAGTAGCACTGTTGCGTAGCTGCATAGACCCTTCATTGTAATAGTCACCGTGGTCATGTAATGCACATGCGCCATCTATTCAAATCAACATGAACTGCTGATTGGCGGTGGAGCTTTTTGTTGTACCTACACCAATCACAAAATGATTACATATCTTAAGGATTGACCATCAATGTAAAAGGTCCTAGACAAATAGCTTTCATGGAGTTATGCATTATTGACACTGTATTGATAAATTTAAACCAAAACAAATATATGCATTTCTACTCTATACATTGAATGTTTTACAGAATGCCTTGCTGCATTGTCAAAGGTTGCTCTTGTGAATCCAGAAGGCTGAGTACTGCTGTCATTCTACATGTGTTCCCATGGAATCCACAGCGCATAAGAGATTGGCTACTTCAAACTGGACAGTATGGAGAAAATCTTGAAGACATGGTTCAAAAGGTTCTCAATGGAAAAATTAATGATACTTATCGATTATGCTCAGTACATTTTGCAAGTGATGCCTATATCTACATTGATGACCGTCGTTCTCTGAGACCAGATGCAATTCCTACTATCTTTCCCAAAAAATTATTACAAATACCACCCATTGAGTATTATGTGGAGCAACCCACAACAAGTGGTATAACAACAAGAACTCCTACAAGCCGTGGATCTCTTGTTCCATGTGTGTCAACAAACACAAATACAACAACCAGCGTGTTATATACTTTAAGCTCAAGTTGCACAACTACACAAACTGTAACTTCCAGCAATTATGTAAAATTTGTAGGAGATATGTTTACAACAATACCTTCCATTGTATTCCAAACAGAGCAACCATCACGAAAGAGGAAGAGGAGTACCCACCAAACATTCCCTCCACCACAAAGTGGTGAAACATCAGTGTTTAGTAAAATAAATAATACACGATCTGTTGCTGTGAACACAGAGTTTGAAAAATTTCAGAAATCAAGAATGACTCAAACATTTTTTTCCAAAAAAAATAAATACACGATGTGCAAAATGGGTCCTTCAGAAAAACCAAAGGATGACCAAACGCAAAATAATACTGTATTTGAACTGAAGACATTAGTAGGTGACTCAGGTAGTGATTCAGACCTGGAACAACATTGGTCACAACACAGGAAAAGGACAGATAATCAAGATTCAAGCGAAAAACAATTACGATTTAATTTAAGCGCAGCGAGTGCTGTTCACATAGAAATGCCTGTTACAGATCATTTAGAATATTCAAATGAGATGGATTTGGATGTATCCTTGGCAAGATCATCACAATCCACATCAACACCGTTGAAAAGATATAATCCCACAGTTCAAACATGTTTGCTTGAACATAATTATTGTGCATATAAAAGTACCGAACATGACGAACTAAAAGAATATGGCCAACACTCAGGTCAGCTTTTGACAACATTTGAGGAAAGAGCGTGCCCACTCTCACCAATACAAGAAGAAGTGGAAGGAACCGAAACATCCCCTCAGAATGTTGTGCATGAAAGTACAAGGGACCAAAGTGGCACTACTTACATTGATCCAAGTGATGCATCTTTTCATTTTTCTGATTGTGCAGAGGAAAGTGAAGAAAGTTGTAATGAGGACGTTGATGAGGAAACTGAAGAAAGTGATTTCAAACTGTTGCGTACACAATGTGATAATCATTCAGCTGAAAAGAAATATCTTGTATTTGACTGTTCTCTGAGGGTTTTAATTTCTATGGTACCTTGTCAATACACACCTCGATGCTCGGGTAAATTAAAAGAAATTAAAAGGCAATTAGTTGGCAGCATGATTACCGTATTTGTCCAGTGTGAAAATGGACATAATTATAAATTGTGGGACAGCCAACCTAAGCATGGATGTAGACCAATGGGAAATGTTTTGATTTCTTCTGCCTTAATTTTAAGTGGTTCAAGTTTTCTGAAAATGAAGCATTTCTTTAATACTTTAAAAATGGCCAGCATAGGAAAAACTACGCATTACAATAATCAAAAAGATTACATTTTCCCAGCAATAGATCATCACTGGAATCTAGAACAAAGAAATGTACTTGAGGACATGAAAAAAGGTTCGGTGTGCCTCTCAGGGGATGGACAGTCAGACAGTCCGGGGTTCTGTGCAAAATATTGCATATATTCTCTGATGGACACAGAAACAAAGAAAATTTGCACTTTTTCTGTGGAGCAGGTGGTGGCACCAACTGCATCCGTTTCACTTGAAAAACTTGCTTTTGAAAAAAATGTAAATTTCCTCCTTGAACAAGGAGTTGACATTCAAATCATTGCCACTGACCGACATGTTGCAATACGTAAATTAATGAGGTTAAAATATCCAAATATTAAACATCAATTTGATGTTTGGCATCTGGCAAAGTCAGTGGGCAAGAAGATTCTAGCAGCATCAAAAAAAAAAGAAGGTGCAATACTGTCACATTGGATCCAGCCAATAAAAAATCATTTATGGTGGTCATCACGTACCTGCCGAAGAGATGCTGACCAATTGATATTGCGATGGAAATCAGTTTTGCCACATGTGAAAAATGTACATCAGTGGACTGTTCCTGAACCGTATATTGCATGTGAGCATTTACCACTCACTGAGGAAAAACTGGCCAATACTAAATGGCTTGAGCCTACATCCACAGCCATGAGCCTGCTGAAAGACATAGTAGAAAACAAAAATCTTCTACGGGACATAAGACAGACCAATTACTTTTGTCACACAGGAGAATTGGAATTATATCATAGTGTGAGCTTAAAATACCGTCCTAAACGTTTACATTTCTTTATTGATGGCATGATTGCTCGAACTCAGTTGGCAGCATTGGACCACAATAGGAATGTCAATCGGATGAAAGCTGTGCAGCAACATAACAGTGAAACAACTGAGTCCCCTGTCAGTGTTAGACACCGTGTGGAATTTTCCAAAGCACGCAAAGCATGGGTTGTAAAATATTTATATCACCCAACATCACAAGCTTTTCAACAAGACATCCAGGACGATGTAATTCGAATTATGAAGCAGGAACTTCAATCCTCCTGGACCTCCAAACGTCCAGATTTTCCAACAAATATTGCTTCTATCCCGAAGCCGGATAAACAACAAATTGTTGAAGAGCATGAAACCCGATATTAAAATGTAATAACGTTGCATGTGTAAAAGTACTAGTCTAGCTAATGTTTGTAGTTAAAGTGGTTGTGTGGTCTTAAAATCCAAGTCACCTGGCACTATGTTCCACTATGTTACTGCAGACTTAAAAATCCTCACATTGTGTGCTCTGGTTGCTCAGAGGATTTTCCGTTGTTGGGAGAGGAGAGGGTTTTATTAAAAATATGCAATTTGCATACATGCAATCACGTGGTCACTTCACTTTAGCGTTCCACGCTCTATCAAAATGTAGTTTGTGGCCAGATATAGTGTATTCATAATGTGGATGAAACTTAGAAAAAAGCAGACTTGCAGTAGCATAACAGGTTCATTACTGTAACGTCAAATACTCACTTGGTGTATTGTGAGTGCTGTGAGGACAGACAAGTATGTAGTCAAATGAAGTGACAATTGGCTTGTCCAGCATTTCTCTGTTTTCCTTTGTCTGTTTTAGTTTTGGGGTATTCCCATCACCAAGATCCTATCTCAATATGTATGAGGTGTTATAATAATATTAGCAAATATATGCAATTTGAAACGTAGTATACATCTCATGATTAGTCATGTATCTTACCTGATGTGGAAGTGATTAACTCTAAGGTATCCATGGTTACAACTAATCATATAGTGAAAGTTGATACTGTTCGTTGCCATTGATGCCTAGGCCGTTGGAATGCCCCTGCCCATGAGGTAAGTGACATGGCTTATCACGAGAGCTACACTACATTTATAATGCGATATATTTGCTAATATTCTTATTATTACATCTACTACATAGTAGTAGTGGATCTTGGACATGGGGTATAATGTTATCTGTTTATCTAATAATATTTTTTTTTTAGTTGACATTGATTAAAACAGTTAATATTTTCATACACAGGTATAATTAAAAAGTCCTGTCAAGTACATATCATATTTTTCATTTATTTTATGCAGCAGAAATCACAGAGTGGTGCAGTTAGTGACATGTATCATCCGGTCACCTGCACAACAAGTCCCAGAGTGGAGGCAGCGACATGTAGCATCCGGTCACCTGCACAACAAGTCCCTGAGTGGAGACAGTGACATGCTCTGCTCTGACACATAGTGTGCTGCATGTCACTATCTGTCTCCACTCTGGGACTTGTTGTGCAGGTGACCAGATGATACATGTCAATAACTGCCCCACTCTGAGACTTGTTCAGGTGAGAGTGTATACAGTTGGAACAATGCAGCAGAAGTCACTGAGTGGAGCAAGTTAGTGACATGTATCATCCGTTCACCTGCACAACAAGTCCCAGAGTGGATACAGTGACATGCAGCACACTATGTGTCAGGGCAGAGCATGTCACCAACTTGCTCTGCTCTGTCACCTGCGGTGCTGCATGTCACGTTTATGCCGCGATTTGGTGCGTTTTTTGCTGCGTTTTTGCTCACTGCGTTTTTAATCAGTGCACAATGCCATTAAAGATTGTTGATGAAAAAAAAAAAAAGGTCTGATGTCATTTCCTTATTCAAAATGTTCATTGAATGCAGGAGAGCAGACAGCAGCTGCAGAACTACAAGGCTCAGCATCCTCCATTCACTAGTGTATGCAGGAGAGCAGACAGCAGCTGCAGAACTACAAGGCTCAGCATCCTCCATTCACTAGTGTATGCAGGAGAGCAGACAGAAGCTGCAGAACTACAAGGCTCAGCATCCTCCATCCAGGACTGTATGCAGTTTTTTACCCAAAAAGAAAAAAAAATGACATGGGCTTCGCCATATTTTTGTATGCTAGCCGGGTACAGCAGGCAGGTACGGGCTGCCCCCAACCCCCAGCTGCCTATTTGTACCCGGCTGGGAACCAAAAATATAGGGAAGCCCTTTTTTTTTTTAATTATTTCATGAATTTCATGAAATAATTTAAAAAAAATGACGTGAGCTTCGCCTAATTTTGGTGTCCAGCCGGGTACAACTAGTCAGCTGGGGATTGGAATCCACAGTGAAGGGTGCCCAAGCTTTCTGGGCACCCCCACTGCGAATTGCAGTCCGCAGCCACCCCAGAAAATGGCGCTTTCATAGAAGCGCCATCTTCTGGCGCTGTATCCAACTCTTCCAGCTGCCCTGATGCCGGGTGGCTAGCTAGGCAATAATGGAGTTAGGGCTAGCTGTATATTATCAGCTAGCCCTAAGCCCGAAATTTATGGTGTCACGCCAATATTAGACATGACCACCATGAATTTCTAGTAATGATAAAAAAAAAAAAACACAACACACAGAAAAATATTTTTATTACAAATAAAACACAACACAATTAGTGACTCCATCTTTATTGAAATAAACCCCCCTCCGCAGTAATCCTGGGTTAGGGTCCCGCGCCGTCCAATCCGGATCCAATATCATCTGATCGGTTTGCTGGAAGGCAAAGCGATCAGATGATGTCAGGTTAAAGGATGTGAATCACATCATACATCAGCTGATTGTATAAAAGCCGATTACAATCAGCTGATGCATCAGTAGAAAAAATAAATAAATACATACTCACTTATGTGCTGATTACCGGCAGCTCCTGCAGCGGAGTCTGATCCTGGCCCATCACTGCAGGAGCTGCCGGTAATCAGCTGATGAAGTCCCCTGACAGCAGGATCAGCTGATAGCCGGCCGGGAGCGAAAAAGCCGGTGACACCGCGAGAATAGATCAGCTGATGCGTCAGGTGACTGCATCAGGTGATCAACCGCCAGGTCCTGCAAGCTTCGTACGTGCCCCGGGGAGACTGCACACAGCCGAAGCGGCGGGACCGAGACAGGGGCTGGAAGCAGGCATGGTACCGGGACCCTGCAGACAGGTGAGTATGACATACACACACACATACACACTCACACACACACTGTATATATGCACACACACTGTATATACACACACACTGTATATACACACACATACACTGTATATACGCGCGCACACACACTTTCTTCCCCTGGCTGTGTAGAGCTGCTGCTGTCTCTGTGTGATTGATCTCAGTGCACATCCACTGGGAAGAGGCAGGGAGGAGGGTTTGGGTGGGAGCAGAGTGGGTGTATTAGACACAATGGGTGTGTTAGATAAGCTAGAGACCGCCCTAGAGCCACAAAGAATTCTGGGACTTGTAGGAACTGAACACAGGAAGTCAGAGGAGAGATTAACCCCATCAGAGCTGGAGCCAGCAATGAGAATGTGCTGCTGGTGCACAATAAAAGGTCATTTTGCTGAAAAAACATAATAGATGTGTTGAGGGGCACATATTAGCAAGTTTTATCAGAAAAAAAAAAATCAGTTTTGGTAACTGGACAACTTCTTTAATGACGGTTTTAGGAGCTTGATAAATTTATAAAGGCGGTTTAGGGGCAAGGAGTTAATAGCCAACAGAGGGGGAGAGGTGACTTAGTGGGGTGGCTTCATGGAGAGCTTGACTTGAAGCAGGGGTTTGGAAGGAGTCTTAATCATCTCAGAAAAAATGGAAGACATTAATTGTATTTGTAAAGTTGGGGATGGGAGGGGTTATATACAGTTAGGGGAGGGGAGGGGAAGAGAGTTGGGGAATCCATGCGACACGGCCTGAAAAACGAACTGTTGATTTTGGGGATTATGGTTAAGCTCATTACGTGGAATGTTAAGGGACTCAGATCGCCGCACAAACGAAATATGATACTACGTCATCTCAAGAAGCTTAAGGTTGATATTGCTTTATTACAGGAGACGCACTTGCAAAAGAATGAGTTCTTCCGTATGAACAAGATGTGGGTGGGAAGGGTATATGGGTCGGCCTCAAAAGGTAGGAAAGCAGGGGTTCTTAGTTTGATCAATAAAAACTTGGCACACGAGGTGGAAACACAAGATCGCCGCATACTTTCTTTGGTGAAGAAGAACCCGTTCACAACATCAACTGAAGTCCAGAACACTCTCAGTGAAGTAGGTGTATCTGTCTCTAAGTCAACAGTAAAGAGAAGACTCCATGAAAGTAAATACAAAGGGTTCACATCTAGATGCAAACCATTCATCAATTCCAAAAATAGACAGGCCAGAGTTAAATTTGCTGAAAAACACCTCATGAAGCCAGCTCAGTTCTGGAAAAGTATTCTATGGACAGATGAGACAAAGATCAACCTGTACCAGAATGATGGGAAGAAAAAAGTTTGGAGAAGAAAGGGAACGGCACATGATCCAAGGCACACCACATCCTCTGTAAAACATGGTGGAGGCAACGTGATGGCATGGGCATGCATGGCTTTCAATGGCACTGGGTCACTTGTGTTTATTGATGACATAACAGCAGACAAGAGTAGCCGGATGAATTCTGACGTGTACTGGGATATACTTTCAGCCCAGATTCAGCCAAATGCCGCAAAGTTGATCGGACGGCGCTTCATAGTACAGATGGACAATGACCCCAAGCATACAGCCAAAGCTACCCAGGAGTTCATGAGTGCAAAAAAGTGGAACATTCTGCAATGGCCAAGTCAATCACCAGATCTTAACCCAATTGAGCATGCATTTCACTTGCTCAAATCCAGACTTAAGACGGAAAGACCCACAAACAAGCAAGACCTGAAGGCTGCGGCTGTAAAGGCCTGGCAAAGCATTAAGAAGGAGGAAACCCAGCGTTTGGTGATGTCCATGGGTTCCAGACTTAAGGCAGTGATTGCCTCCAAAGGATTCGCAACAAAATATTGAAAATAAAAATATTTTGTTTGGGTTTGGTTTATTTGTCTAATTACTTTTGACCTCCTAAAATGTGGAGTGTTTGTAAAGAAATGTGTACAATTCCTACAATTTCTATCAGATATTTTTGTTCAAACCTTCAAATTAAACGTTACAATCTGCACTTGAATTCTGTTGTAGAGGTTTCATTTCAAATCCAATGTGGTGGCATGCAGAGCCCAACTCGCGAAAATTGTGTCACTGTCCAAATATTTCTGGACCTAACTGTATGTGAACTTAGGTTTCCTCTCTCAGGGACAGGCTGAGAAATTGATTCCCCCGTATCCAACTAAGCCATACTGGTACTGTATCCCCAAAATACATAAAAATAGGGAAAAACCACCTGGACGTCCAATTGTGGGAGGAATTGGTTCACTTACTGAACCTCTGTCACATTATTTGGACTGGCTTTTAAGACCTATTCTGTGCCATATCCCTTCTTATGTGAAGGATAGTGGTGATTTTTTAGCATTATTAAAGGGAATTACATGGCAGGAGGGCTTTCAGTTGGTATCAATCGATGTCGAAAATCTTTATACCCGTTGCCTCAAAAGCTGTGAGTACAAGCTGTCAGAGAAATAGTCGCACATAGTGGAAAAAGCAGTCTGGGCCTGGTAAAAGCTGGAACCCCGGTCGCAGGGGATCGTGTTAAGGGGCACGGAACTGCCGAGCAGGGCAGCCGGCGGCCGTGAGCCATCTCCGGGCAGGGGCCAGGGCATGGCGGGGTACGTGGACCCTAGACCGGGAAGGAGCTTCAAGCGTCTTAGTAATTTACTCGACGAGGGCGAAGACTTCATGATTCGTCCTCCACCCGCTCCAAAATCGGGGTACTAGCGTAATGAGGGGGATAGGACTTTCCCAATACACAGTCCAGAAAATCCCAAGCGTGAACCCTGAGAGCAAGCTCACTCCGTTAGCCATACGGGTGAGCGGGACCCAAGTAGTTCTATACTACAGGGGCCAACCAGTAAAGAAAGTGCCAAGGAAAAGGTCACAGGCTAACAAGCAACACCATCGGGCACGAGATTCTAGAGTGCTCCCTCCCTGCTACAGCGGTTCTAAGAATTCCGGTTTACAAATTGTCAGTGTCAGCGTTATTGGACTGAGTGAGTACGCAGTGACCCTTTCCTCCCCAACAGTGCTCCCCTCTCACCATTACCAAGCCCTGGGGCACTTCCCCCTACCCATGGAGGGGTTAAACACCTGGCTGCCATTCCATCGCCACCGGGCGCTCCCAACAGCAGCGGTGGTATCCCACCTTATCACACACAGTGGGTGGCGTCACGAACTCTAACCAAAAAATCCCCTGTAAATACCCCCTTTTATTTCGAGTGTCCGCGCGACTCCTCTCAGGTTCGGAGACTCCTCGAGCCACCGCAGATCTGGATCCGATCAGCAGCCCGGCTGCTGGGGCTGTACACCTCTATAAGGGTTTTATTACTAATTGGATGAGATTGGCCCCCTGGTCGCTAGTATTCTGGCTGACTTATCAGCAGATCAGGCGAGTTGGGGGAGTGAGTTCATTTTGAGTCTTCATTTTGAGGTCAGGTGAGTGGGCAAGGAGGAGCAAGAGGAGAGCGGTGTCTGAGGCATCTGTCCACGCCATGAAAATACAAAGGACATCGTCCAGGAGTGGAGTAAATGGATGAATTGAAGAAGAGCAAGAGAATTTTCGAATGGCTGAACAAAGACATCAGAGCAATTTTAATTCCACAATGGATGCCATCTTTTTGAAGAGTCGGCCATATTTTCTTAGAAGCCAGGTGAAAAACAATTTATACATTTCAGAGCGAACATCCGGAGCTTCCCAGGCCAATGCAGAACAAAGGGATGGAACCAAAGAGCCCCCCCCCACGTCACAAGCAATATAAAAGCAGATTCGCCGTCAGAGAAACTACAGCTGCGAATGGCTCAAAATGAAGTCAATACCAATAGACGAATAAGAGCACCTGTCCCCGAGCTATTTGTTTAGGCTGAATGACCGCTAGCTATTACAAGCTGAAGAGTTTTGTTGCCTGTTTCCTTCCTATTATAAATTTTCTTAGTTTACATATAATCCCTCAGTTATATTCCACATTTGTTTGCTGTTTACATGCACAGTCAAACAACCAGACCAATCTGCACCAAATCGAGCTCTATGGAAGGTTTTAGACTAGCTCTTCCCTCTCTAGTACCTACCGTTCTTTAGGTATTCAACCCCTCCCCCACCACTGAAAAAAAAAAGAAAAACAGACCTCAAAATGCAAATATTTAAGGCCAAATGACTGAATCAATCTGCCCAAATTTGGCACGTAGATTAATTGGGCCCGTCGGAAGGTTTTAGACTAGGTTTTAGCCCTCTAGGACCTAGTGTTCTCAAGATATACACAAAAAAGGAACATAAATATTAGTTCCTCAGCCAAACGACTGGCGCAATCTGCCCCACATAAAAATCAGGCACTTCGGGGTGGGGGGAGGTTACAAAAGGTTTCTGCTCTCTCACACCTACTTTACAGCCAAATAGCTGGGCCAATCTGCACCTAGATTTGGTGTACAGGTAAACCAGGCACTTCTGATAGTTTTAAGCTACGTTTTCATAACGAGCTTTTAGAGTTTTCGATGCTGTGCTTTTTCGCGGTGTCAAAAACTTGGTGTTTTGGGCTATGTTCACACTGCGTTTTTTGCTGCATTTTTTTCCATGATCGCAACAAAAACCATGCAAAAAAAAATATTGTTTTTAAAAATTTCAACATTTTATTAACATATATATATATATATATATATATAGAAAACTCCTGAGAGGACACAGCCAATGCCTAGATATACATATAGCTCTATAACATCATCAGCTTAGTAACCATGTATGCTAATGCAGTTAATAGCAAAAACAGCTGACCCTGCTATACCTGTGCTATAAACCAGAACCAGGAGTCTAAAAAAGTGCACTAGTGTAACTATCAATTGTGCAGATTTAGGGTGGAGGGACATGATGCCAGGAGGTCCCCAAACAGTCACTCACAACAGCAAAGTATGGTGATCATTATCCGAACCATATAATTTTTACTGCTATTGCTTCTTGTGTATTGGAGTGATTATAATTTTCTTATGAGAATAAATATCTAGGTTTTTTAAATAAATCACCTTTGTGTGCTCATTGGTATATGCTAGCCTTTGTTTTTTCTGGTGACTTTTTATCTTGATTGTCATGCATTCATCCGGGAGAAATTCTCTAGGGAGATTTTGGTTGATAATTTTTTTTGCATGGATTTTACACAAATTTTATGGAAATTAAAAGCTGCTCTTTACACTACCAACAAACCCTTTTGTTCACCTACTGGCTCAGAAAATTTCAATATTAAAGGCCACCTTACATGCCAATCTGATTTTATTATATATCTTACAGAATGTGAGTGCAAAAAACAGTATGTAGGGAGGACGACCCAAACACTACATAACAGGCTGAACTGCCACAGACATAATATCAAAAAAGGTTTCCCTTTACATGGGCTCTCAAGACATTATACAGTGGTCCTTAATAAGAACATTACTCTAAAAGTGACCGACAAGTGAACAAATCCCGAATGGTACTTCTAATAGGTTGGATATTTTGAACAGAAAGCAGACCTATTGGATTTAGAAACTGAATACTTTAAAACACAAAGGTCTGAATGAAGTTACTGTACTAGAATATCTTTCTCTGTTATTAAGTTGTTTATATTGATTAAAAATCGTTTATCAGTATTCTATGTAAATAAACTAGCAGTATAAAGTTTTAAATTTAAATCTTTATACTTTTACCTCAGGTCGAAGATTTTATAGATAATTTCTACAAATTTAATATTATTAGTATTATTGTTGCTTTTATCAGTTTATGTAGTGTGTATATATATATATATAAATATATATATATAGTTATATATACTGTATATATGTATATATATATATATATACTGTGTATATATATATATTTAAAATGAGGCAAGGGGTACCGGTGCACCGCAAATCCACCAGAAGCTGCAGGCTCAGTCTCAATCCAAGAACGCGATCCGGGTGCGTACCTCAAAGAGGGAGAGTCAAGATTATCCAAAAAAGAGCAAGAAGGGTCGCACTCCACAAGGATCTGGATATCAAGTTCTTTTTTAATCCATATTCAGGTGGGGATACATGTGGTGGGGGAGGTGAAGACACACAGCGCCGGACGACGGCGAGCCGTTTCGCAACAAATTGCTTCCACGGGTCCAGTGAAGTCTGAGACGTAATATCCGCCCTCTTATACCAGATGGTGCGGATACTACGTCATCAGGTGATTAAAATACATTATAAAGTCCAATAGTTGCAGTTTCAGGAAAGACAGTATGGATAATACAATACAGAGTTATAATTGGACATATTACACAAATATGTATCATATAAATATGTTAATGTCATATTACAATATTAGTAAAAACAGCCTTTTTTAGAGAAAGCCTTTTAGAGGAGGTATACTATATTATTTTAACTTATAGAAAGACTGATAAATCGTTCTTAGGCCCTGTGCGCACTGGAAAACGGAATTTTCTCAAGAAAATTCCGCAGGCACTGAAAGATTACCGCACCCGCGGTAAAAAAAAACCGCACCGAAATCCGCATGCGTTTTTTGTGCGGATTAGGTGCCGATTTTCCGCAGGTTGTTCCCTGCGGTTTTTAATGATGAAATCAATAAAGCTACGTTAAAAAAAAAAAAAGCCATTCACTGATTCTTGATTTTATTACCTCAGAGTGGATATTCTCCATTATTTCACAGATATGTCAGGCAATTCAATAGCAATGCGGCTACAAAGGCCATATTACCAGCTAATGTTGGTCACTGATAAGTCCACTACGTCGTCGTAGACAACAGGTAATTTTTTTTTTTTTTACATACAAAAATCTTTTTTTTTGGCATGTGTTTGATTTTAATTATTATTTTTTTTGTAGGCAGAAAGAAGAAAAAAATGTGGGTACATCACCTTCTAGTGACACGTGAAGAAAAAGGACATTTTGGTCTTCTATATAGTGATTTAAGAAGGTAAGTGAACCATGTAATGTATGTAAATAACGTTTTATTTTGTGTTAATTTTTATCTAACTCTATCTATCTACCTATCTCTATGTAGCCATGTATATATCTATCCATCCATCTATCTATATATCTATGAATCTATCCATTATCTATCTATCCATTATCAATTTATCCATGTATCTATCCATGTATATATCTCTGTCTATCTCTCATCTATCTTCCTATTTATCTATCTAGCTATCTATCTCTCCCTCGCTCCATCTATCCTTGTACCTATTTATCTATCTATCTATTATGTATCTATATATCTATCTATGTATCCCGCTTTCTAATCTTCTATCTATCTATATAGCAATTTAGCTATCCATCTATATTTATCTATCATTCTCTCTGTCTGTATCGTCTATCTGTGTCTATCTCTATATTTATCCTTTATCTCTATCTCGCTATACCTATTTTTCTTTTTATATTTGCGATATAAAATGGTTTAATTTTTGTATCCTTTGTTTTCCAGATATCCTGAAAAATTTACCTTGTTCTGTCGGCTATCAATTCCGGCCTTTGACAGACTCTTATCCTTGGTCCAGTCCGAATTACAATATGCCAACACAAGATTGAGGAAATCTGTGTCTGCTGAGGAGCGGCTGCTCATCACCTTGCGGTAAGTAATATTCCAAATACTTTCACACATAAATTTTTTAAAAAAAAAAAAAGTGAAACATGATGTGAACGAAGGGAATTTTGTTACTTACCGTAAATTCCTTTTCTTCTAGCTCTTATTGGGAGACCCAGACGATTGATTGGGGTATAGCTACTGCCCTCCGGAGGCTACACAAAGCACTACACTAAAAAGTGCAAGGCCCCTCCCCTTCTGGCTATACCCCCCCGTGGTATCACGGGTTCTCCAGTTTTAGTGCCAAAGCAAGAAGGAGGAAGCCAATAACTGGTTTAAACAAATTAACTCCGAATAACGTCGGAGAACTGAAAAACCGTTCAACATGAACAACATGTGTACCCGCAAACAACAAAAAAATCCCGAAGGACAACAGGGCGGGTGCTGGGTCTCCCAATAAGAGCTAGAAGAAAAGGAATTTACGGTAAGTAACAAAATTCCCTTCTTCTTCGGCGCTCTATTGGGAGACCCAGACGATTGGGACGTCCAAAAGCTGTCCCTGGGTGGGTAAAGAGATACCTCATGTTAGAGCTGCAAAACAGCCCTCCCCTACGGGGGTGTCACTGCCGCCTGCAGGACTCTTCTACCTAAGCTGGCATCCGCCGAAGCATAGGTATGCACCTGATAATGCTTGGTGAAAGTGTGCAGACTCGACCAGGTAGCTGCCTGGCACACTTGTTGAGCCGAAGCCTGGTGTCGTAATGCCCAGGACGCACCCACGGCTCTGGTTGAGTGGGCTTTTAGCCCTGAAGGAACCGGAAGCCCCGCAGAACGGCAGGCCTCTAGAATTGGTTCTTTGATCCATCGAGCCAGGGTGGCTTTAGAAGCCTGCAACCCCTTGCGCGGACCAGCGACAAGGACAAAAAGTGCATCGGAACGGCGCATGGGCGCCGTGCGGGAAATGTAGATTCTGAGTGCTCTCACCAGATCTAGCAAACGTAAGTCCTTTTCATACCGGTGAACCGGATGAGGACAAAAGGAAGGCAAGGATATATCCTGATTAAGATGAAACGAGGATACGACCTTAGGGAGAAACTCCGGAATGGGGCGCAGCACTACCTTGTCCTGGTGGAACACCAGGAAGGGAGCCTTGGATGACAGAGCTGCCAGCTCCGACACTCGCCGAAGCGATGTGATCGCAACAAGAAACGCCACTTTCTGTGACAGGCGAGAAAAGGAAACTTCCTTCAGAGGCTCGAAAGGCGGCTTCTGGAGAGCAACTAGTACCCTGTTCAGATCCCATGGATCTAACGGCCGCCTGTACGGGGGCACAATATGACAGACCCCCTGCAGGAACGTGCGCACCTTAGGAAGACGTGCTAGACGCTTCTGAAAAAACACGGATAGTGCCGAGACTTGCCCTTTAAGGGAGCTGAGCGACAAGCCCTTTTCCAACCCCGATTGCAGGAAGGAAAGAAAGGTGGGCAATGCAAATGGCCAAGGGGATACTCTCTGTGCAGAGCACCAGGATAAGAAAATCTTCCACGTTCTGTGGTAGATCTTAGCAGACGTTGACTTCCTAGCTTGTCTCATTGTGGCTACGACTCCTTGAGATAATCCTGCGGACGCTAGGATCCAGGACTCAATGGCCACACAGTCAGGTTCAGGGCCGCAGAATTCTGATGGAAAAACGGCCCTTGGGACAGTAAGTCTGGTCGGTCTGGCAGTGACCACGGTCGACCGACCGTGAGATGCCACAGATCCGGATACCACGATCTCCTCGGCCAGTCTGGGGCGACGAGTATGACGCGGCTGCAATCGGATCTGATCTTGCGTAACACTCTGGGCAAGAGTGCCAGAGGTGGGAAGACGGATGGGAGCCGGAACTGCGACCAATCTTGAACTAATGCGTCTGCCGCCAGAGCTCTTTGATCGCGCGACCTCGCCATGAATGCCGGGACCTTGTTGTTGTGCCGGGACGCCATTAGGTCGACGTCCGGCACTCCCCATCGGCGACAGATTTCCTGAAACACGTCCGGGTGAAGGGACCACTCCCCTGCGTCCATGCCCTGGCGACTGAGGAAGTCTGCTTCCCAATTTTCTACGCCTGGGATGTGAACCGCGGATATGGTGGAGGCTGTGTCCTCCACCCACATTAGAATGCGCCGGACTTCTTGGAATGCTTGCCGACTGCGCGTCCCTCCTTGGTGGTTGATGTATGCCACCGCTGTGGAGTTGTCCGACTGGATTCGGATCTGCTTTCCTTCCAGCCACTGTTGGAAGGCCAGTAGGGCAAGATACACTGCCCTGATTTCCAGAACATTGATCTGAAGGGTGGACTCCTGCGGAGTCCACGTCCCCTGGGCCCTGTGGTGGAGAAACACTGCTCCCCACCCTGACAGACTCGCATCTGTCGTGACCACTGCCCAGGATGGGGGCAGGAAGGATCTTCCCTGAGACAATGAGGTGGGAAGGAGCCACCATTGTAGAGAGTCCTTGGCCGTCTGGGAAAGAGAGACTTTCCTGTCCAGGGACGTTGACTTCCCGTCCCATTGGCGGAGAATGTCCCATTGAAGTGGGCGCAGATGAAACTGCGCAAAGGGAACTGCTTCCATGGCTGCCACCATCTTCCCGAGGAAGTGCATGAGGCGCCGTAAGGGGTGCGACTGGCCTTGAAGGAGGGATTGCACCCCTGTCTGTAGGGACCGCTGCTTGTTCAGCGGAAGCTTCACTCTCGCTGCTCGAGTATGAAACTCCATGCCAAGATACGTTAGCGACTGTGACGGTGACAGATTCGACTTTGGAAAGTTGATGATCCATCCGAACGTCTGTAGAGTCTCCAGCGTAGCATGTAGACTGAGCTGGCATGCCTCTTGAGAGGGTGCCTTGACAAGTAGATCGTCTAGGTAAGGGATCACCGAGTGTCCCTGAGAGTGCAAGACTGCTACCACCGCCGCCATGACCTTGGTGAAGACCCGGGGGGCTGTCGCCAGACCGAATGGCAGAGCTACGAACTGAAGATGGTCGTTTCCTATCACAAAACGTAGAAAACGTTGATGTTCTGTAGCAATTGGCACGTGGAGATAAGCATCTTTGATGTCTATTGAGGCAAGGAAGTCTCCTTGAGACATTGAGGCAACGACAGAGCGGAGGGTTTCCATCCGGAACCGTCTGGCGTGCACATGCTTGTTGAGTAGCTTTAGATCCAGAGCAGGACGGAACGAGCCGTCGTTTTTTGGAACCACAAAGAGATTGGAGTAAAACCCTCGCCCTTGTTCCTGAGGCGGTACAGGAACCACTACTCCTTCCGCTCTTAGGGAGTCCACCGCCTGCAGCAGGGCATCTGCTCGGTCTGGATGTGGGGAGGTTCTGAAGAACCGAGCTGGAGGACGAGAACTGAACTCGATTCTGTACCCGCGAGACAAAATGTTTGTCACCCACCGGTCTTTGACCTGTGACATCCAAATGTCGGAAAAGCGGGAGAGCCTGCCCCCAACCGGAGATGCGGAGGGGGGGGGGCTGGAAGTCATGAGGTAGCCGCTTTGGAAGCGGTTCCTCCATTTGCTTTCTTGGGGCGTGCGTGAGCCCGCCAGGAATCTGAGACTCTTTGCGTCCTCTGAGTCCCTTTGGACGAGGAGAATTGTGTCTTGCCCGAACCTCGAAAGGACTGAAGCCTCTGCTGCCATTTTTTCTGCTGAGGTTTGCTTGATCTGGGCTGGGGTAAGGAAGAGTCTTTACCCTTGGACTGTTTAATGATGTCAGCCAATGGCTCGCCAAACAGTCTATCTCTAGATAAAGGCAAGCTGGTTAAACATTTTTTGGAACCAGCATCTGCTTTCCAGTCCTTTAACCACAAGGCTCTGCGCAAAACTACCGAATTGGCGGACGCCATTGAGGTGCGGCTGGTAGATTCTAGGACCGCATTGATAGCGTAAGACGCAAACGCAGACATCTGCGAGGTAAGGGACGCCACTTGCGGCGCCGCTGGATGTATGATAGCATCCACTTTTGCTAAACCAGCTGAAATAGCTTGGAGTGCCCATACGGCTGCGAATGCTGGAGCAAACGACGCGCCGATAGCTTCATAGACAGATTTTAACCAAAGGTCCATCTGTCTGTCATTGGCATCCTTAAGTGAAGCGCCATCCTCCACTGCAACTATGGATCTAGCTGCAAGTTTGGAAATCGGGGGGTCTACTTTTGGACACTGGGTCCAGCGCTTGACCACATCAGGGGGGAAAGGAAAACGTGTATCCTTAGAACGTTTAGAGAAACGCCTTTCTGGATGAGCGTCGTGTTTCTGGATTGATTCTCTGAAGTCAGAGTGATCCAAGAAAGCACTCAATTTACGCTTGGGATAGAGGAAACGAAACTTCTCCTGCTCTGCAGCTGCCTCCTCTGCAGAAGGAGCTGGGGGAGAAATTCCAACAGTCTATTGATGGCTGAGATAAGATCGTTTACCATGGCGTCCCCATCCGGGGTATCCAGATTGAGAGGGGTTCCAGGATAAGACTCCTGATCACTCTCTTCAGACGCATCACAGGGCGACTGATTGCGCTGAGACCCTGAGCAGTGTGATGACGTTGAGGGTCTTTCCCAGCGAGCTCGCTTAGGGTGGCTGGGGCTATCATCTGAGTCATAATACTCAGCCTGGGAAGCCGGGGACCCCCTTGCAGTCTGGACTAATTCCAACTGAGGGGGATTAGAGGACAGAGACCTCGCCGTGTCCATAGACTGAGCCCCAGTCATGGATTGCAAAGTTTCAAGGATTTTTGCCATAGTCACAGACATTCCATCAGCAAAAACTGCAAAGTCTGTCCCTGACACCGGGGCAGGACTTACAAGCGTCTCAGCCTGGGTCACTACCCCTCCGGACTCCGGCTGGCGAAGCAGCACCGGATCTGAGCATTGCACACAATGGGGGTCTTTGGAACCTGCTGGTAGAGCAGCCCCACATGCAGCACACGCAGTGTACACAGCCCTAGCCTTGGCAGCCTTGCGTTTTGTGGATGACATGTTGCTGCCTCCTCAGAGCGATCTGGGGTATCCAGCCAGGAAGCGACCTTACAGTGCAAGAAATAACTAAATATATATATCTGGTGACACAGTACACCAATACACACTGAGGCACTAGAGGGGCCAGCTGAAATGCCGCTTACCGCCCGCTTAAGAGCGGGTGTGTGGTCTCCAAAAGCCCCCTAGTCCAGGTCTCCCAGAGCCTTGCGTCCTTCCTCTAGCCAGACTGCATGTAATGGCTGCCGGCGTCCTGGGAGAGGAGGGGGGGCGGGCCCTGGGCGTTCCTGACTAAGAGCGGGAAGCCTGCTTCCCTCTGTGCCTAGTGAGAGGGCTGGAGCATGTAAATCAGGCTCCAGCCCTCGTCGCTGCTGCGAAACAGCGTCTCTCCCCTACCCTGATTGACAGGGTGGGGGCGGGAACGAAGCGGAGCTAGGCCGCAAAAGCCGGGGACTGGATTTATAAACGCCGCCGCCGTAAAAGCGCGGTCGGCGTGTCCCCGGCGCACCACAAGTCACAGCAGCGCCGCCCGGTCCAGTGGGGGTCGGCGCTGCGTTCCCACAACACAAAGTCCCCCAGTAAACTGTAGGAACACTAACTCCAACGTTACGGTCCCCGGCGCACTACAACACCCAGCCAGCCCGGAGTGTGTCTGTGCCTGCCGGGGACACAGAGTACCTGTATGATGCAGGGCCTTGTCCCTGATTGTACTCCTGCTCCATATCCATCAGGTGCTATGGGTCTGTGGATGGAGCCCGGCGTCAGAGCTTAGAGGCCGGCAGGATCCCACTTCCACAGAGCCCTACAAGGGGATGTGGAAGGAAAACAGCATGTGGGGCTCCAGCCTCTGTACCAGCAATAGGTACCTCAACCTTACAACACCATCCACGGGTGAGAAGGGAGCATGCTGGGGGCCCTATATGGGCCCTCTTTTCTTCCATCCGAAATAGTCAGCAGCTACTGCTGACTAAAATCTGTGGAGCTATGCGTGGATGTCTGACCTCCTTCGCACAAAGCTTGAAAACTGGAGAACCCGTGATACCACGGGGGGGTATAGCCAGAAGGGGAGGGGCCTTGCACTTTTTAGTGTAGTGCTTTGTGTGGCCTCCGGAGGGCAGTAGCTATACCCCAATCAATCGTCTGGGTCTCCCAATAGAGCGCCGAAGAAATTCCATTTTGAAATGCCTACAATGCTTGTTATATTTGTGTGTTTCTATTTTTTTTATTTTTATTTTTCAGATTTCTGGCCACAGGAGAGAGCTACACATCCCTGCACCTTCAATTTTGGGTTGGTAAATCAACCATCTCCGAAATTGTGAGGTGTACATGTGGCGTGATCTGGCAGAAATTGCAGTTCATGGTGATGCCTTCCCCAACCGAGGAGACTTGGCTTTAGGTTGCAGCAGGCTTTCAAACTGTGGCCAACTTCCCTAACTGCATAGGTGCGGTCGATGGCAAACATGTAAGAGTGCAGAAGCCACCGCGATCAGGATCACTCTTCTTTAATTATAAGAAGTATTTTTCGGTGGTCCTCATGGCGGTGGCTGATGCACATTACAAATTTATTGCCATTGATGTCGGTGCTTATGGCAGTACGGGGGATTCTCGGGTGTTGCGAACACCACAGATTGGACTGCAAATTCTTCAGGATTGCGGAACGCTCCCAGCCCCACAACCTTTGCCGGCTCCACAGATCCAGTCCCCTTTGTGATGGTATCGGATGAGGCATTTCCTTTATTGCCAAACCTGCTGCGCCCATACCCACGGAGGGGACTGGATACCCGTCGGAGGATTTTTAATTATAGGCTGAGTCGTGCACGCAGATATGTGGAGTGCACCTTCGGAATCCTGACTAGTCAGTGGAGGACTCTACACACAACCATCCAGTTAAACACCAAAACCGTTGACACTGTGATCAAGGCCTGTTGTGTTCTTCACAACTATACTAGAGAGTACAGCTCTCAGCAAGTTGAGGAAACACAACAGGCCGAATTCCATCCAGTGAGCAACATGGTTTTGGGACATCCATCAAACTCGTGTGTGTTGGTGCGAGAATCCTTCACTGACTACTTCATGAGTCCAGAAGGTGCCGTGCACTGGCAATACTCCTGTGTCGGTGATGTGCAGCCGGATCAGCAGAGACCCATGAGACAAGATTGACGACGAATGTGCTGCCCCCGTGCCAGCAGCCAGCGCTGCTCGGATCTGGATGGATGGTTGCCCCGGTACACCTCAGATCTCCGGCTGCCGTCTTCCCGTCTCCTGTCAGCCAAAGAACACCATCTGCCACCTAGCCAATGAACCAGGGCTACAACCCCGGCGTCTCTGCTCTTTGCACTTAAGCTTTTCCTCCTCTACACTTAAACTAGAGGTCAACTACTGTTTTTCCCGCCCCGGGCTGTCTACACCCCTAGGTGGGCGTTCTCCATCCGCCTGGTCCCGGCCACTGGTGTGTTTGTCCTACCCTTGGGGGAGTGACTATGGTTTCTGGTCAGCTCTGTGTAACCCTGTGTGGGTTGGTGTTGTGCGGGGCCCTTACTGTGTGACCACCTGTCGGTGCCATGGCGTCGCACAAAGATTAGAATGTAATCAAAATTTATTAATGTTTTTTGACAATGTATGGTTTTGTCCTTTTGTTCAAAATGTATGCTCTTTTGTTCAAAATAAAATAATAGTCAAATAAAATGCTTCCCTTGTATTTTTGCAAAAGAAATACATTTTATTACATGCTTTCCAAAACTGGAAACAAAAAAATGGCCTACCAGCCACACAAATAACACAACCACCCACCCTACACATATCAAACGGTGGTTGTAAATATAAGTATTTATAAGAGAATTCAATTATGAATCTGTAGTCTTGTTTTTATTAGTTTAACTTTTTTTTTTTTTAACCAAACATAAAACACATATGACAGTGCTGTCCAAAAGTATTGGCACCCCTGCAATTCTGTCAGAGAATACTCAGTTTATTCCTGAAAATGATTATAATCACAACGTAGTTAAGATTATTATCTTCAATAAATTTGTCTTCAATAAAAAAAAAATAATAATGTCAAAAATACAAATTGGATATATTCCACAACAAACAAAAAAAGGGGGTGGTCAAAAGTATTGGCACTGTTTCCCTACAGTCAAACATGGCGGAGGTTCCCTGATGTTTTGGGGTTGCTTTGCTGCCTCTGGCACTGGACTGGTTGACCGTGTGCATGTCATTATCTGAAGTCTGCCACCCGCACGCACGCAAGCACAGGTACCCGGCCGCTTGCACGCAGGGTGGGCGGGCAGCCTACTGGCTGCCACTCTGTGCGTGCAGGGCAGGTGGCTGTGCAGCAGGTTACCCAGTTTGTCCGCGGTCCCAGTTTCAAATGATGGCGCCGGGAGTCAGCGCGTGCGCAGATGGAGCTCTTGGATGAGAGCTCCATCTGCGCACGCACCGCTCCAGACGCCATCATTTGAACCGGGACCGCAGACACAGGGACACTCACTGCACCGGCCTGCTGCACGACTCACCCGCCGCCGCTGCTGCCGCCACCACAGACCCCGCGGCTCCTGCCTGCCACCACCGCACCCCGCTTCACCACCACTGCTGCCCCCCTTCGGTAAGAGAACACCGGAGTATAAGACGGACCCCATTTTTCTTTTTTTTATAATTTTTTATGTCTAATTTGGGGTGCGTCTTATAATCCGGTGTGTCTTATAAAACAAAAAATACGATGTGTATATATATATATATATATATATATATATATATATATATATACAGTTAGGTCCAGAAATATTTGGACAGTGACATAAGTTTTGTTATTTTAGCTGTTCAGAAACATGTTCAGAAATACAATTATATTTATAATATGGGCTGAAAGTGCACACTCCCAGCTGCAATATGAGAGTTTTCACATCCAAATCGGAGAAAGGGTTTAGGAATCATAGCTCTGTAATGCATAGCCTCCTCTTTCTCAAGGGACCAAAAGTAATTGGACAAGGGACTCTAAGGGCTGCAATTAACTCTGAAGGCGTCTCCCTCGTTAACCTGTAATCAATGAAGTAGTTAAAAGGTCTAGGGTTGATTACAGGTGTGTGGTTTTGCATTTGGAAGCTGTTGCTGTGACCAGACAACATGCGGTCTAAGGAACTCTCAATTGAGGTGAAGCAGAACATCCTGAGGCTGAAAAAAAAGAAAAAATCCATCAGAGAGATAGCAGACATGCTTGGAGTAGCAAAATCAACAGTCGGGTACATTCTGAGAAAAAAGGAATTGACTGGTGAGCTTGGGAACTCAAAAAGGCCTGGGCGTCCACGGATGACAACAGTGGTGGATGATCGCCGCATACTTTCTTTGGTGAAGAAGAACCCGTTCACAACATCAACTGAAGTCCAGAACACTCTCAGTGAAGTAGGTGTATCTGTCTCTAAGTCAACAGTAAAGAGAAGACTCCATGAAAGTAAATACAAAGGGTTCACATCTAGATGCAAACCATTCATCAATTCCAAAAATAGACAGGCCAGAGTTAAATTTGCTGAAAAACACCTCATGAAGCCAGCTCAGTTCTGGAAAAGTATTCTATGGACAGATGAGTCAAAGATCAACCTGTACCAGAATGATGGGAAGAAAAAAGTTTGGAGAAAAAGGGAACGGCACATGATCCAAGGCACACCACATCCTCTGTAAAACATGGTGGAGGCAACGTGATGGCATGGGCATGCATGGCTTTCAATGGCACTGGGTCATGTGTTTATTGATGACATAACAGCAGACAAGAGTAGCCGGATGAATTCTGAAGTGTACTGGGATATACTTTCAGCCCAGATTCAGCCAAATGCCGCAAAGTTGATCGGACGGCGCTTCATAGTACAGATGGACAATGACCCCAAGCATACAGCCAAAGCTACCCAGGAGTTCATGAGTGCAAAAAAGTGGAACCTTCTGCAATGGCCAAGTCAATCACCAGATCTTAACCCAATTGAGCATGCATTTCACTTGCTCAAATCCAGACTTAAGACGGAAAGACCCACAAACAAGCAAGACCTGAAGGCTGCGGCTGTAAAGGCCTGGCAAAGCATTAAGAAGGAGGAAACCCAGCGTTTGGTGATGTCCATGGGTTCCAGACTTAAGGCAGTGATTGCCTCCAAAGGATTCGCAACAAAATATTGAAAATAAAAATATTTTGTTTGGGTTTGGTTTATTTGTCCAATTACTTTTGACCTCCTAAAATGTGGAGTGTTTGTAAAGAAATGTGTACAATTCCTACAATTTCTATCAGATATTTTTGTTCAAACCTTCAAATTAAACGTTACAATCTGCACTTGAATTATGTTGTAGAGGTTTCATTTCAAATCCAATGTGGTGGCATGCAGAGCCCAACTCGCGAAAATTGTGTCACTGTCCAAATATTTCTGGACCTAACTGTATATATATACTCTTCTGACTGTGCTAGGTATTAGTTGTCTTAAATATTCATCTGTGACTGCAGACAGTCTGTAGATTCTCTATCTTACTATCTGTTTGCTAACAAATTCAAATTTTTCAACAGAATTGTGGAGTCTGTATATGACAGTTGGTATTACTAATTGAAGAGTCATGCAAGAAAAAAACAGTTGAGCAGCCCAAAAGGATACATTTGCAGAAAGTCAGTCTATATAAGGGGCTGCACACAGCAAAACCTTGTTCATTTGAGAGAGCTCTTTGCAATTTCAAATCTGAACTCTGGAATTCTTTGGATTTCCATATTCTCCTGAACTTTTAAACTAGAAAAAATTATGACATCTTTTGGGAATCAAACCAGCAAACTTCTCCTCTGCAAGCGCTGTATGAAGTTTCATGGAAACCGGCGTAAGCATCTTAAGCGGGCTTGTATGAAAACTTCGTCAGATGCAGAAATTATTATTGAAGTGGAATCTGCAAAAAACAATTTGCAGATGCTGGTTCATTCCCTGAGTGTCGTGCCATATAATTCCTTGAATTTTGAAGGAAGCCAGTTTTTGAATCCCCAGGATTTCATCACTGACTTCTTGGAACGTCGTGGCTGCATCGTGAGTGAAAAACCTGAACGGTATGTACATGCCAAGTTGTTTTTATATATATTACTAGCTGTAGTACCTGGGCATTGCCCGGATAGTAACTGTCTCTCTATCTCTTTCCCAGTCTCTGTCTGTGTCGCTGTCTGTCTGTCTCTTTCCTTGTCTGTCTGTTTTATATCTCTCTGTATTTGCATCAGTCTATCTGTCTCAGTCTCTGTATTTGTCTGTGTCTTTCCCGGGCTGTCTCTCTTTCCCGGGCAAAGAGAGACAGCCTGGGCAAAGAGAGACAGCCTGGGCAAAGAGAGACAGCCTGGGCAAAGAGATACAGCCTGGGCAAAGAGAGACAGCCTGGGCAAAGAGACACACAGACAGAGACTGGGAAAGAGATAGAGACAGTTACTAGAGCTAATATATATATATATATAGATATATTAATTATATAAATATTTAAAAATATGGTGTGTGTGAGTCGAGACTCTGCCAAACGCAACATACTGTGATTGGGACGTTGCGTATTTGCATGCATTTACGCTGCATATTGCACTGCAGCGTAAATGCATGCATCCTGCGTCCCCTGCACAAGCTATAAAGATTGCTCATGATACGTGCGCACGTTTCTTTTAGGAACGCAGCGATTTGGGTGCTAAAATTTCGACCCAAATCCGTGCGTTCATAAAACGACCATGTCAATAATTTGTGGAATCTGGATGCAGCTCCCATTCTGTCTACGGTGGGAGCAGCATCCAGAGTGCATGAAATCGTCTTTTTTTAACAAAAATACTGTATTTATTATGCAGTGTTTCTGCAGCGATTTGAAGCGCACATGTGCTGTCAAATCGCTGCAGAATATTAAGCAGTTACGTGCGCATGAGCCCATTCTTTTGTCATGCAGATACGGACATAGCAAACATGGATATTGCTTTAGCTTAGTTTTGCCCATGTAACACTCATGCATTTACAAGATGTTCTCCAAATGTCCTTTCTTATGAAATTCTACTCCTAAATCAAATGTGTCATGGTCCCCTTTGCAACTGAAGGTTCTTGGGCCAAAACAAAGATGGCTGCCACTTAAATGCCCTAAAGGGCCTTGACCAACCATCCAATTAACCTGCAAAGTTATATGTTCTTAATCTCATTTATAAATGAATTCATGCAGATGTTGGTTTTCTTTAGGCTATCCACTGAAGATGAGCCGATTACTCTTCCTACTGTCCTTGAATCAGCTAGGTAATGACTATTTTTAACAAATTTCTAAACATTTATAACAGCTATTTAGTAAAGGAAGCTTATGGTGTCAATAATTGTCCTAATATTTTCTTGCCTCTTCCAGTTCAAGTGCCAATATGCCCAAGCGGAGGAAGTTAACAGTGTCCAGATTTCACCAGAAACATGACTTGGAATCACCAATTTTAGTCAGCTTTAAAGGATATTTAAAGAGAAAATATGCAGAATCATCGATAGAACCGATGGTAAGTGATTTTTATTCATTTGTATGTATTTGATGAATCCTTATTCTCTTCACGCCTGGGCGATTTTCAATGTTTTTGTTATGTTTTTTTTTCTGTCAATTCTGCTATATAAAGCCTGCTTTACATGTTGCAATTTCGCATACGATATTGTATGCGATTTGCAACGCCCCCATCGTATGTGCAGCACGTTCAATTTGTTGAACGTGCCGCACAAACGATTAACCCCCGTCACACATACTTACCTTCCATACGACCTCGATGTGGACGGCGAACGTCCACTTCCTGTAGTGGGCAGGACGTTTGGCGTCACATCGACGTCACGCGGCAGCCGGCCAATAGAAGCGGAGGGGCGGAGCTGAGCGGGACGTAAACATCCCGCCCACATCCTTCCTTCCGCATTGTGGGCCGGGAGCCGCAGGAGGCAGGTGAGATCTGTTCATCGTTCCCGGGGTGTCACACACTGCGATGTGTGCTACCCCGGGTACGATGAACAATCTGACGTTCAATTCGTCAGGAATGAACGACGTGCATGCGATGAACGTTTTTTCGTTCAATCGCAATTGCACGTCGCTGTCACACGCTACAACATACCTTACGATGCCGGATGTGCGTCACTTGCGACGTGACCCCGCCGACACATCGTAAGATATCTTGTAGCGTGTAAAGCAGGCTTAAGGGCTTATATTTTGTGGGACGAGTTGTACTTTTTAATGAAACCATGAGTTGCACCATAGAGTGTACTGGAAAACTGCCGGCGTGATTCCCCCGACGTGAGCCATGACCTACCCACTAAATAATGTATCGTGAAGAGGTTATAGATGTTAACCCTAATGTATGTGCTTCATTTTAGGTGCAAAATGTTTCCCGTTTCCTCTATTCTTTAAACCCAGATGAGATCACTGTGGACTTTTTAAAGGACTTGAGTGCTACCAAAAATTATTTCCTTAAGCTGAAAATGTTGAAGGCAAATGAAGATACCATTAAAAAACATATCGGTCACCTGCGGATCTTTACACATTTTATACTTTCTGAAGAGTACCCTAATGACGTCGATGAGGAAACAAAAGATGCAGTTAATGCATTTGAGGAGACTCTAAAGGACATGGAAAGTAAGCTTGCTACTGGCACGAAGAAAAGGTAAGTGACTCACGTTAATACTACTGCTGCAATCCCCCCAATTCCCATGCTATCCATTCAATTGAAAACATCCTAACTTGCTCACACATGCCCTAAAGGTACCATCTCACTAAACGACGTACCAGCGATTCTGACCACAATATGACGTGGTCAGGATCGCTGGTGCGTCGCTACATGGTCTCTAGTGAGCTGTCAATTAGGCAGATCTCACCAGCAACCAGCCATCAGCGACTCGTGGAAACGATGCTGCGCTTGGTAACCAAGGATAATATCGGGTAACTAAGAAAAATGCTTTGCTTGGTTACCCGATATTTACTCTGGTTACCAGCGCACACCGCTTAGCGCTGGCTCCCTGCACTCGTAGCTAGAGTACACATCGGGTTAATAAGCAAAGCACTTTGCATAGTTACCCGATGTGTACCATGGTTACCAGCATCCGCAGCTGCCAGAAGCCAGCTCCCTGCACATTCAGATCATTGCTCTCTCGCTGTCAAACACAGCGATGTGCGCTTCACAGCGGGAGAGCAACGAGCAAAAAATGAACCAGAGCAGTGTGTAACGATCAGCGATTTTACAGCAGGGGCCAGGTTGCTGCTGAGTGTCACACACAGCAAGATCACTGATGAGGTCACTGGGACATCACAAAACCTGTGACTCAGCAGTTATCTCACTAGCGATCTCGCTATGTGAGAAGTACCCCTTAGGTTACATTTTCTGGCTCCATTATGGGTTCAGTAAAATTGAAGAATAGAAGAAAAACATCTGTGGAATAATTTAAACAAAGAATGCTAAATACATCTCATGGACTAATAAAAATTTTTGGATAGTGGTTGGAGCCGGTCTTTTTTTAGCGCTAGTAATAGATCTAATAACTCAGGTTGTCTTTAAGAATAGATTATGCTTTATTTGTGACAGTACAAGTCAGATAAAATAAAGCTCTTGTAGACACAACGCGTTTCAGCAGGAATATACTGCTTTCCTCAGGTCAAAAGGAAAGCAGTATATTCCTGCTGAAACGCGTTGTGTCTACAAGAGCTTTATTTTATCTGACTTGTACTGTCACAAATAAAGCATAATCTATTCTTAAAGACAACCTGAGTTATTAGATCTATTACTAGCGCTAAAAAAAGACCGGCTCCAACCACTATCCATATACTTTACTCCCTTTCTGGGATTCCGGTTCTAATAGCTGCTGATGGTAATAGCTCTAAATTATTCCAAACACTTTGAGAGGAAGACTTACGACCGTAATCAGCTCCAGGATCTCAAGAGTCGGTGAACCTGGAACTAGGAGCGGTCATCTCCCCAGGATTACCCAGCTTAATCGGTTAACATCAGCCGTGACAACCCCATATCCTCCAGAGGATCTACATGATCATCACCGAGGTTGTGCGAGGGTGCACAACCTAATCAGGTGAGAAGCTTTCATTTACTATAATCAAATTGTCGCCACGGGTGCTTCTCATAGCGCTATTTTTTATTTTTTATTTCTAGTAATAAAATTTTTTAACCTTTAACACTTTTTATTACTCACAGGTTGGAACCGGCGTCTCTCACCATGGCTGATTGTTGCAGCGTTTTGACACTGGCAAAACCGCATGTGACCAACATCTTCCAAAGAGCAAGAAGCAATAAGGAGCTGGATGATAGAGAGAGGACCCTGGCCTGTTATTACCTTGAGGCTGTTCTTGTATATAAGCATCTACGTACTCCATCTGCAGCCCAAAATCTAACAGTAGGCTTTTTATTAACCAAAATGGCGCATTACTGACATACGTTGTCACGATATCTTACGTCTTTTCTATGTTCCTTCTCTTATAGGTAAAAGAATGGATTGAGCAGAAGCAATTAGAACTCGATGGACAGGTAGTCACCGTTCTAAAGACTGGAAAAAATATTATTATACTGCAGGATGAGGATGAGCAGGTGAGTGATAAAAACAGAACACTGCTGTACAAGTTCTTGCCATTGGCAATCCGCTTTAACACAATGTTTCCCTTTCACAGAATTTCCGCACATATTTTGAGAAGATGAGGCTGACAAAGGAAGGAAATACAGTGTCTCAATTCTTTGTCTCCTCCAAGGGACAACGAATTCTGAACTCCAGCAAAGACATGGAGCGCTTTCAAAAGAAGTACCGTATTTTTCGGACCATAAGACGCACTTTTTTCCCCCCAAATGTTGGGGGAAAGTTGGGGGTGCGTCTTATGGTCTGACTATAGGACTGCGGCTGGGAATGAGGGTGCTGCAGGTCATCGGGGGCACGAGCAGGCAGCAGCAGCGCCTGCCGTGACCACGTGGGCCCGCTCATTACATATGCACGCCCATCCTCCCGCCCATCTCTCAGCGCTGAAGCCGGCACTGACAGGTGGGCGGGAGGACGAGCGGGGACGCGCGCATAGCAAAGAGCCGGCAGCATGATCACCCCTGGCAATTACAGCCTGGAGGGATCATGTGCGGCTGTATTCACTGCCCCCCGCGCGTCATTACCAGCGCGGGGTGCAGTGAATCAGTGCACTCACCCGTCCCCGTGTGTGGAGCCGCCCCCCTGCTGCACGCGATGTCTTCCTGTCTGTGCCGGTCAGCTGATCTGTGCCGGTCAGCTGATCTGTGCTGAGCTGCTCAGCTGATCGGCACAGACAGGAAGACATCGCGATGCAGCAGGGGAACGGCTCCACACACACAGATCAGCGTGCCAGAGAGGAAGATGTGATCGGTGCTGCAGGGAGTGAGGAAAAGGTGAGTATAAACGTTTATTTTTTTCTCTGTGCTATAGGATACAGGCCATATACCAGGATGGTATATGAGCACGATGGGGGCATATAGCAGGATGGGAGTATATGAGCAGGAGGGATGGGGGGTATGTGAACAGGCTGGATGGGGGGGGTATGTGAACAGGCTGGATGGGGGGGTATGTGAACAGGCTGGATGGGGGGGTATGTGAACAGGCTGGATGGGGGGTTTGTGAACAGGCTGGATGGGGGGGTATGTGAACAGGCTGGATGGGGGGGGGTAAGTGAACAGGCTGGATGGGGGGGTATGTGAACAGGCTGGATGGGGGGGTATGTGAACAGGCTGGATGGGGGGGGGGTATGTGAACAGGCTGGATGGGGGGGGTATGTGAACAGGATGGATGGGGGTTTATAGCAGGATCATATACAAGGCAGGAGGATCATTACCAGGATGGGGTACCTTAGTAGAGAATTTGGGGACATTACCCCCATAACAGTGTCAGCAGCAGATCCTCGCCCCATAACAGTGTGTCATGACCACATTTTTTGCTTAAAGTTTTATTTTCCCATTTTCCTCCTCTAAAACCAGGGTGCGTCTTATAGTCCGGTGCGTCTTATAGTCCGAAAAATACGGTAAGTAGTAAATGAGGTCCTCGTTGTCTTATCTACCAAGCATTTAACAATACTAACAAATGTTTTTATCCTCAGGTATGAGGTGCCCATAATATCATGGAAGATGGCAATAAAAGCCTTCAAAAACTGGACTGAAAGTCTCTCACAGGTTGATAGAGACTTGGCCAAGTCATATGTGTACTTCGACTAACGACCAGACACTGTGGATACATCCCAATTGGCTGCAGGAATGCTGATAGTGGTTACGCAGGAGGGAATAAATCTAGCAGGAACCTCCGGGTAAAGACCTAACTTTATCTTCAGGCATCTTGAACATCCATCTTTTCATAGCTTGAAAGTTTTGGGTTTTTTTGTTATTTTTTCCCCAGCTTATAATTTACCTGTCTCTTTAACTTCAGATGTACAATGCCAACGAGGAGGAGGATCCAAGAAGAAGAAATCGGTGAGGAACAGAGTGATGGGGAAGAGACAGAAGGCACCAGGTAGGAGACCTAACTTTATCCCCAGGAATACGAACATCCATCTTTCATAGCATTAGACTTAAGCAATGATTCCCTGTAGTGTAAGATAGTACCTAAATGTCGGTTAAGTAGTCCAATAGGGAACAACACTATTTTCAGTTTATTATGACTTACCATTTTTTTTTTTTTTTTCACTTTCCATTTCTATCAGGGAAGGCAATGAGGGCCAGACTGGTGAGGAACTAATCGACGAACAGACAGATGAACAGATGGACAAAACTCAAAAAGAGTTTCATTTTAACAGACTACTTGATGAGTACCCTGTAGAACTGGACAAGCAACCACCATCCCTTCTCACTTGCCAGCGGCACACTGGGCATTTTGCAAAGTACTGTAAGGATAAATGGAGGCGGAAGCAGTACAACTTAAGGGTTTTAGATGTGGCTGGTAAGTTGTGTGTGTAATATATGTGTATGTGTGTGTGTGTATGAATTTTATTTATTTTTCTTTTAATTTGAAAGCTGTCTAGTTCATGGCATTGTCTTCTATGGGGTGTGATTCCTGAATAGTTTATTATTTTATTTTACTTTTTTCAGTGTGTAATGTGTATATAAAATATAACATAACATATTTTATTCCACTCTTTATAGATCACTTCAAGCATATCCCCAACTTTGAAGATTTGACTGGTTATGTGAGAACACAGCAGTGGGACATCAATGTTCCTGGCCTAGATGATGTCCAGCGTGCATGGAAACCTCGACCAAGAAGAGGAGATGAAGACTACAGTGCCAAACTTCAAGCTTTCGTGGAATCACAAGACTGGAAAGGCCTTGTAATTACAGATGATCCAGAGAAAGGTCAAACACTGTACACCACTCATGGTTTTAAAAAGGGGGACATTGTTTGTGATTACCATGGAGTGCTTAGAGAAGGAGAAGAGGCCGAACATTTACAGTCAACGCTCAGTGAGCACGAATGCTATATGTTTTTTTTCAAGAGTCGTGGAAAGTCCTTGTGTTTGGATGGCAGGGAGGCTCCTTGCAGTTGTCATCCAGATATGCCTTCAACATTTGGAAGAAAGATTAACCATTCGTGCAAAAAAGACAATCTTAAGCCTCTCATTCAATATATAGTTGATGATACGACCCCATCATTAATTTTTATTGCTAAATCGGACCTCAAACCAGGGACAGAACTATTGTTCAATTATGGAGTAAAGCAAAATGAATTTGGAGAAGCTTCAAGTTTACCATGGCTGTCCACTTGACTTGACCGGGGCCACACAAGACAGTCGAAATACATTGTTTGCATCATCTACAGGAAGAGGGAATTAAAACGTATCCATGGACCTTGCACGCTACCACAGGAAGTCCTGACAGAATCAATCACATCCATTGTTCACACAAGGTCCATGTTACGGTTGCTGCGAGCACTGGAGACTATGTCCAGATTTCTTGCTACTGCACATGTGCGAGCGCTGGAGACTAAGTCCAGATTTCTTGCTACTGCACATGTGCGAGCGCTGGAGACTAAGTCCAGATTTCGTGCTACTGCACATGTGCGAGCGCTGGAGACTAAGTCCAGATTTCGTGCTACTGCACATGTGCGAGCGCTGGAGACTAAGTCCAGATTTCTTGCTACTGCACATGTGCGAGCGCCGGAGACTAAGTCCAATCTTGGAGCCATTGCACATGTGTGGGTGACATCATCGCTGACACGAGGTCACATGTCTCTGACACCTTCTATGCCGATTGGTCGCTGGTCATGTGCTTGTGACGTCTTGCTCGGTGATAGGCCAGCATGACGTCACTCCTGTCGTTCTGGCAGCGGATTGGCTCTGGTGTCCTCCATCTTGGATGAGGCACAGAGTCTATATAAGACCCTGACACACGCCGCATGGTGCTCAGTCCTCTTGGTTCATGCATATGAGTAGACGCTCTGTGCGCGTTCCTCTAGGCATTCCTCTGTCTATGCTAGGTGAGCGCTACCGGCAGGGTAGCGTTCTTATACCTTACAGCTTCGGCTGCTGTCCGTATCCTTACCTCTTAGGGGAGCGGACATAGGCAGGTGCCTGAGGCACATGGTCTGGCTGGGCCTTGTGATTCTACTCGTAGATGGACGTTGCCGCTAGGGTAACGTTCCTTATACTGCGTCTGGCAGTTGTTCGTATCCTCGCACACTAGGGGAGCGAACAGAGGTAGGAGCTTTGTGCGGCTTACGCTGCTGTTCGTCTCTTTTGCACCACTAGAAGAGCGGACCTAGGCAGGTGCCATATCTAGTGGTTCGTGTCCTCGCACACTAGTGGAGCGAACGCAGGTAGGAGCTTTGTGCGGCTTATGCTGCTGTTCGTCTCTTTTGCACCACTAGAAGAGCGGACCTAGGTAGGTGCCATTTCGCACACATTGCCTTTGTCTCTGTGATTATTAACAGAGATCATTCCACACACCCTCCAAGTAAGGGAGGAATTGCTTTACTTATTATATTTACTTACTTATTATATCCTTCTGTGAGTTAACAGAGGTATTGCACTCTGCCATAGTCTGCAGCAAAGTCTTTGCACGGTGGACCCTGACTGTCTGATACTCCTTTCGGTTATTATCAGACAGCCCCCCGTAACATTAGGACTGAGCCAAGGGTCTGGCAGTTATGGCAGAATATCAGCAGTTACACCGTTACATACAAGTACTTGAGTCACGGCTCAAGAGTATAGAGGATAAACCTCAGACCATGGTGACATCTGCACATGATCCTCGACTTGCTCTGCCAAACAGATATTCTGGCGATGCCAGATCATGTCGTGGTTTCATTAGTCAGTGTCAGATACACCTAGAGGTCAACTCTTCTCGCTTCTCTACGGAGAGGTCCAGAGTAGGCTTTATCATCTCATTACTTCAGGACAAAGCCTTAGAATGGGCGACTCCCCTATGGGAGCGCTCTGATGTGGTTACTCTGAGACATCAAGACTTTCTTGATGCTCTTAAGGCGGTATTCATGGGTCCGCAGGTTACCCATGATGCGGCCCTGAGACTGTTAGATCTATCTCAGGGTTCGTTATCCACTAGTTCTTATGCCATTGCTTTTAGAACTCTGGTGGCAGAACTAGATTGGCCAGAGAAGGTGTTGATTCCTATCTTCTGGAGAGGGTTGGCAGGCTATGTCAAGGATGCCCTTGCTACTCGTGAGGTCCCTGCTTCTCTGGAGGACTTGATCACAGTTGCAACGAGGATCGATGTACGCCATAAGGAACGTAGACTCGAGGTCTCTTCCTCACGCCCTAAGCATCGGGCTATTCCAGTTGTTGAGGGTCCACTACCATCTTCCTCAGCATCTGAAACATCTCCCACTCCTATGGAGTTAGGTCATACGTTCTCCAGACTACGCAAGTCTGGTCCTCCTATATGTTACGTATGTCGTCAGGCTGGGCACTATGCCAACAAGTGTCCTAGTCGTCAGGGAAACTCCCTGGCCTAGTAACCATTAGAGGGGGGTTACTAGAGACGTCTTCTGCACCCTCTAAGTGTTGTATCCCAGGTCAGCTCTCGTTATCTGAGAATACATGGCCTATTATGGCTTTTGTGGATTCCGGAGCTGACGGGATTTTTGTGTCCTCAGGATTTGTAAAGGGACACAATATTCCCTCTATCATGTTAGAGGCGCCTATTCCTGTCCGTGTTGTTAATGGAACTATGTTGTCTGACTCCATTACATTGAGGACAGTTCCCTTGCGCCTTTCCCTGTCTCAGGGTCACATAGAGGAGATTTCCTTTCTTGTTTTGCCTGAGGGTATAGACGACGTCCTTCTGGGTCTTCCATGGCTTCGGACTCATGCTCCTCACATTGACTGGGAGTCTGACAGCATTATTAGTTGGGGTTCGAAATGTCAGTCCCGATGTCTTCCCTTACCACCTAAGGTCGTTGCGGTTGCATCAACTGATCTCTCTCCCATACCTACACCCTATTTGGATTTCGCTGACGTGTTCTCCAAACAGGGTGCTGAGGTTCTTCCACCCCATAGGCCGTATGACTGTGCCATAGACCTTATCCCAGGTTCGGTTCCACCTAAAGGCAGGGTTTACCCCCTGTCGATACCTGAGTCGGAGGCCATGTCGACCTATATAAGAGAGAGTTTAGAGAAGGGGTTCATTCGTAAGTCTGTCTCTCCCGCGGGAGCTGGGTTTTTCTTTGTTCGGAAGAAAGAGGGTGATTTGCGTCCCTGCATAGATTACAGGGGTCTCAACGCAATCACAATAAAGAACAAATACCCATTACCTTTAATTTCGGAGCTCTTTGACAGACTGAGAGGAGCTCAAGTTTTTACGAAGTTGGATCTGCGGGGTGCGTATAACTTGGTACGAATTCGAAAGGGTGACGAATGGAAGACCGCTTTTAACACCCGAGACGGTCACTATGAATACCTCGTCATGCCTTTTGGGTTATGTAATGCACCCGCAGTATTTCAGGACTTCGTAAACGATGTGTTCAGGGATTTACTGTTATCCTCAGTAGTGGTGTATCTGGACGACATCCTGATTTTTTCTCCTGATCTGGAGACTCATCGTCAGGATGTCGTTCGTGTCCTTTCCCGTTTAAGGGAGCACTCATTGTTTGCTAAACTCGAGAAATGTGTATTCGAGCAGTCCTCATTGCCTTTTTTGGGTTACATTATCTCACAAGAGGGTCTGGCTATGGATCCTGCGAAGCTCTCTGCTGTCCTGCAATGGTCCGAACCTCA
This sequence comes from Anomaloglossus baeobatrachus, assembly GCF_048569485.1. Classification (NCBI taxonomy): domain Eukaryota; kingdom Metazoa; phylum Chordata; class Amphibia; order Anura; family Aromobatidae; genus Anomaloglossus; species Anomaloglossus baeobatrachus. Next base: position 648,403,062 of record NC_134355.1, read on the forward strand.
TTCCTTGAAGGCGGTGCAAAGCTTCTTAGGATTCATAAATTATTACAGGCAGTTCATACCCCATTTTTCTACTTTGGTGGCCCCTTTGGTGGCCTTGACTAAGAAAGGTGCTAATCCCAAAGCCTGGTCTACTGAGACATCTCAGGCTTTTGAGGCAGTAAAAAGACACTTTTCAACTGCTCCCGTTCTTCAAAGACCCGATGAGAATAAGCCCTTCCTCTTAGAGGTTGATGCCTCTTCAGTGGGTGCTGGTGCGGTCTTGTATCAAAAGAACGGTGCAGGTAGAAAAAGGCCGTGTTTCTTCTTTGCTAAAACCTTTTCACCGGCAGAGAGAAACTATACCATTGGGGATAGGGAACTGCTCGCCTTGAGATTAGCCTTGGAGGAGTGGCGTCACTTGCTGGAAGGAGCGAAACATCCTTTCCAGGTCTATACAGACCATAAGAATCTGACGTACTTACAAACCGCTCAGCGTCTGAATCCTCGCCAAGCCCGCTGGTCCTTGTTTTTCTCCCGCTTTCACTTCTCCATCAACTATCTGTCTGGGAGTAAGAATAACAAGGCAGACGCCCTGTCTCGCTCTATGCTTTCTACCCAGGAAGAGATTGACGAACCTCGTCTTATCCTTCCCTCCAGGGTTTTTCATACGCTCTCCCCTGTGACGTTAGACCAAATCCCACCGGGCAAGACCTTTGTTCCGCCTGATCGACAGAATGATATACTGTCATGGGCCCACACCTCAAAGGTGGGTGGGCATTTTGGTATTAGGCGGACACGAGAGTTACTGGAGAGGTGGTATTGGTGGCCACACTTAGCCAGCCACGTCAAGAGATATGTCGGTTCCTGCTACTCGTGTGCTCGCAACCGTCCATTACGGCAGAGACCGGCTGGGCTCTTGCATCCTTTACCAGTGCCAGATAGACCATGGGAGGTGGTAGGCATGGACTTTGTGGGTGATCTTCCATGTTCACAGGGACATAGATTTGTGTGGGTCATTACGGACCATTTCTCCCGGATGGTTCATCTCGTACCGTTATCGAGAATCCCATCTTCCAGGGTACTAGCCAAACTATTCCTCAAGCATGTCTTTAGGCTTCACGGGATGCCAGATCGTATCATTTGTGATAGAGGCCCGCAATTTACTTCCCGTTTCTGGCGAGATCTTTGTAGCCTTCTGCAAATTGAGTTGAATCTCTCTTCGGCATACCATCCGGAGACTAATGGTTTGGTTGAACGTACCAATCAATCTATGATTATATACCTTCGACACTTTGTTGCTGAGAACCACGATAACTGGTCCTCCCTCCTACCCTGGGCAGAATTTGCCCTTAACAATTCGCTGGCTGAGGCCACTGGGCAGACACCGTTCGTACTCAATAATGGGCAACACCCTAGGGTACCGGTACCGTTTCCCGCTGCTGCACCTCCTCCTCTTGTGGCCGACTGGGCAACTAATGCCAGAGAGGTTTGGGATCGGACTCAAGAGTCGATCCAAGCAGCTAAGGACCGTATGAAGACGGTGTCCGATAGGTTTCGTCGCCCGGCTCCTGTCTTTTCTCCAGGGGACTTTGTGTGGCTCTCTGCAAAACACGTGAGACTTAGAGTGAGCTCTGTCAAATTTGCTCCTCGCTTCCTGGGTCCTTATGAGGTTCTTCGACAGGTAAATCCTGTAGTCTATCAATTGAAGTTACCTGTCCATCTTAGGATTCATGACAAATTCCATGTCTCACTGCTAAAGCCGGCTATTTTACCTCACGCTCGTGAAGTGCACTCTCCTGCCTCTGATTCCTCTCGCTCTAGCTATGAGGTACGAGCCATAGTTGGTTCTAAGATGGTTAGAGGGCGCAGGTTCTTCTTGATAGATTGGGAGGGCTATGGCCCGGAACATCGCTCTTGGGAGCCTGAGGAGGCTGTCCATGCTCCCGACTTAGTTGCCGATTACCTGCGTCGCCGGGAGGGGGGCCCTTGAGGGGGATGTACTGTTACGGTTGCTGCGAGCACTGGAGACTATGTCCAGATTTCTTGCTACTGCACATGTGCGAGCGCTGGAGACTAAGTCCAGATTTCTTGCTACTGCACATGTGCGAGCGCTGGAGACTAAGTCCAGATTTCGTGCTACTGCACATGTGCGAGCGCTGGAGACTAAGTCCAGATTTCGTGCTACTGCACATGTGCGAGCGCTGGAGACTAAGTCCAGATTTCTTGCTACTGCACATGTGCGAGCGCCGGAGACTAAGTCCAATCTTGGAGCCATTGCACATGTGTGGGTGACATCATCGCTGACACGAGGTCACATGTCTCTGACACCTTCTATGCCGATTGGTCGCTGGTCATGTGCTTGTGACGTCTTGCTCGGTGATAGGCCAGCATGACGTCACTCCTGTCGTTCTGGCAGCGGATTGGCTCTGGTGTCCTCCATCTTGGATGAGGCACAGAGTCTATATAAGACCCTGACACACGCCGCATGGTGCTCAGTCCTCTTGGTTCATGCATATGAGTAGACGCTCTGTGCGCGTTCCTCTAGGCATTCCTCTGTCTATGCTAGGTGAGCGCTACCGGCAGGGTAGCGTTCTTATACCTTACAGCTTCGGCTGCTGTCCGTATCCTTACCTCTTAGGGGAGCGGACATAGGCAGGTGCCTGAGGCACATGGTCTGGCTGGGCCTTGTGATTCTACTCGTAGGTGGACGTTGCCGCTAGGGTAACGTTCCTTATACTGCGTCTGGCAGTTGTTCGTATCCTCGCACACTAGGGGAGCGAACAGAGGTAGGAGCTTTGTGCGGCTTACGCTGCTGTTCGTCTCTTTTGCACCACTAGAAGAGCGGACCTAGGCAGGTGCCATATCTAGTGGTTCGTGTCCTCGCACACTAGTGGAGCGAACGCAGGTAGGAGCTTTGTGCGGCTTATGCTGCTGTTCGTCTCTTTTGCACCACTAGAAGAGCGGACCTAGGTAGGTGCCATTTCGCACACATTGCCTTTGTCTCTGTGATTATTAACAGAGATCATTCCACACACCCTCCAAGTAAGGGAGGAATTGCTTTACTTATTATATTTACTTACTTATTATATCCTTCTGTGAGTTAACAGAGGTATTGCACTCTGCCATAGTCTGCAGCAAAGTCTTTGCACGGTGGACCCTGACTGTCTGATACTCCTTTCGGTTATTATCAGACAGCCCCCCGTAACAGTCCATAACAATAAGGATGGAGTTGAAGAGATGGCAGTGCCACAGATAATTGGTGAATATGTTTATTGATATTGTCTTTGAACAACATTCTTTTCTGTTTTTACATGGGTATTCTAGTTCTTTCCTTTAAATAGATGAAGAAGATGGCAGCGGTCAGCCCCGAAGAATGAAAAGGGAACCTAGGATCATGCAGAGAGGCGTATGGATTATTGAATTCCTGGTCTTGTTAAAGTTTTTTTTTAATAAATTTTGTATTTGTTTTTTACCCATTCTAGGCGGAGTACAATTCCAGGTGAACATTGAACAGCGCCCTTGAACTGTGAGACTAATATTGTTGTTTATAGAAATGTTTTTATTACTGTTAACATTTTTTTTTTTCTAGTGATAAAGCAGTCACACAGCTGTGATTAAAAAATCTGACATATGTACAAATGTGTACAAATGTAGGTTTGAATGGCATTGCCATTGAGTACCTTGACTATGGTCAGTTTTCTGAGCTGTTTTTTTTGTTTTTTTTTCTCTTCTTTTTTTCCCTCAGTCTGATTAGGGCTGAGGAAAAACTCGCACATCTGAGCTGCAGTATTGTCTTACATGGTGCAGAGTTCACTGCAATATTTTTGCGCACTGCACTCATGCGAGTCATATGCTAATGTGACGCTAAGCTAACGCAGACTATGTCTACATTGTTTACATTGCAACACCACTATGCACAGAAGAGTTCTTTAACAAGTCTTGGACTTTTTTTAGGAGTTGGAGGAATTTCCAAGCAACAGTTGCTGTACAGTGCTTCAATCATCCTACTTATATCTTGTCAATGCTGCTAATAAAGTTTGTTTTAGAATTTTTTTCTAAAGGGATGTGTTCTAAAATCGGAGTAGCAGTCAGCACAGCCAATCATGAGGGAGAGCAATCTGAGGTCCGGTCCTTTCTGTTGGGCAAGTCTGAATTTGTCTAGCTCCTTCACTTCTCCACAGATGAGTGTCAGAGGCAAACCGAAGGCATGGTAAGTACAGCAATTTTCAGATATTAGTGGCCTAAATGTAAATTACAGGGAAAGCTGCAGAGTGTAAGGCCGGCTTCTCACTCGCATTGCACTCGGACACATGTTATTCAATGATTCAGCTCTCATCTGCTTTTTTTTTTTTTTTCTCACTCCAAATCGGACTGAGAAAAAAAATTGCAGCATGCTGCGATTTGGAGAGTTTCTCGCGCGAGTCTCTTCAATGATTCTCTATGGAAGCATGTAAAAAGAAAAAAAAGGAACACACACTCTCCACAACATTCACATGCGTTCTCTGTAGTATTTAATTTCAATTGTGAAGACACGATAAATTTATTTGTAACAATAAAGGAAAATGGAACAATGTTCAGCAACATTCAGTTTAGCTGTGAGATCAAAGATATGTACTGCAACATTGCTCCACGTGGGTACAAGATCATTTACATGAGCGTTACACATGTCTAAACGAATTAATCCATTTAAATGTTTTTTTCAGTGTCTTCAAAATGATACCTGCTGTTTAAATAAGTCTGGAATGGATAACTATATTCTTTGTATACTGGTGTGCAAGAAACGGCCATCATTATTTAATTGTGTGTTTTGTTTTATTTTGTTTTTGTTTCTTTAGAGTTCTACACTGCCATCAACACCGCCAGAAGATTTAGCTGTGCCAGTCAGCCAGAAAAGAGGTAGAAGTCATAAAGAACCTGAGGTTGGGATGTAATCTAAAATATTCATTAACCTTTTGATATTTATGTATTTCAGCAGCTGCCAGTACGGAGCCAGATGAAGAGCCGAAGAACGAGCTTTTCATGTTACGAGTAATGTCCTGCTCTTATATCTATGCGCAAATTCCTAATTGTCCTCCATACACTTATCACACATCTCTTTCTGTAGGTACGAGGCCGAAAAAGATACAAAATCTTTAAGAAACTAAATGAAGCCATGGAGGCCCAGGATAAGGTGATAGAGCAGTAAGTATGCACAAAGCTACAGTCAGAACAATTTTACATGGGATCGTCGTTGGGCTGCCACCCTCTTGACAAATCATCCCATGCAGATGGTAGCTAATTGTGCCTGTGTAATTACACAGTGACAATTAACAATTGTGAATTGGACCATCAGTTAGTGGGTTGTGTAAAAAAAACAAAAACTTATAGTATACTGCACTGTACAACATTTTTTAATTTTGTTTTTTTTTTCTCTCTACAAAATGAAAACTGCAAGTACAAAATGATTTTTTTTATTTTTTCTAAAATTTATTTTTGTCTTAGTTCAATAAAATATTAAAGTTTGACGTGTGTGTGTTTCCCCGTCTTATTTAATGTACATCATATGCACATACATAAATTTGGGTACACCAATGCTCTCACCTCAGTAATACACACACATATATATAGAGATATATCTATATATCTATATATATATATCTATCTCTATCTATCTCTATCTATCCACACACACATACATATAATATATATTATATTTTATATTATATATATTATATTATATTTAATATATATATTTAATATTTCATTAAATATATGGCCGGGGCCATACGGGGCACTACTGCAATGCTCGCATGACACTGCTCCTGCTGTGCTGCCAGCGTGAGCAGAGTCATGATAGTATCCCTGCAACTGCGGTCCGATTGTGGAGCAGACCTCAGCTGCAGGGGTGGGCCGGCTCTCAGGAGGAGTGGGCTGGCACGGGAGAGGGAGGGATTTCTCTCCCTCTCTCCTCCGTAGCCGGCTATTCCTATTCTCGCTCTGCACGCGCGGTACACTGGTGTGCAGCGTGATTTTTTTTCTCACCCCATTCACTTGAATGGGTGCGAGATAAATTAATCTCGCATTACAATCGCAGCATGCTGCGATTGTTTTCTCGGTCTGATTGGGGCTGAGAAAATAATCGCTCATGGGTGCTGACACAGGCTAGAATTGGTCCAAGTGGAATGCGATGTTTTATTGAACTCCACTCGTACCGAATTTCTCGCCGTGTGGCTTAGACCTTAAAAGTACTTTTACATCGAGAAGGTTATTTTTTTTTTTTCTTTCAAATTTGGTGCTGATTTTGGGGCCTAAGACTGTGCCCATGGGAGCTTGTACCTGCAGATTTTCCCAAGGAAAACCTGGAGATTTATCTGGATTTTCCAGATAGATTTGCATGTTTTAGCAGGTACAGACACCCCCATGTTACCCTATGGGGAATGCTGTATCCATGCTGCGGTATGTGTGGCTACGGAATATGCTGCGGATCTCCTGCAGCCGCACATAATTGCATCTCAATTATTCATGCGAAAATCCCGGCTCTCCACTATGGAGATAGAGGCTGGGATTTCCGCAGGTAAATAAAGCAACTAATAAAAAAGGCCATGCTGGTACATGAATTTTAAAACATTTATCACACCCAAAAGAAAAATCATTTTAACATGGTCTCCACAGACTATAATAAGTTTAAGTGCCCATGATCAGTGTTCACAACATCGTGCATACAGCATGCTTCAGCTGCATCTACAATGGTGCAACGTACAGTACAAGCACAGTGGATGGGATTTCTAGAAATCCCGTGCCCACTGTGCTTGTTTTTTCTGCTGCAAAAACTGACCTACGGTGCGACTTTCTGAGCCACAGCATGTCAGTTGTTTTGTGCGGAGTTGCAAGCATCTTCCGCGTCACATTTCTGCACTCAAAAATCTCGTCCAGACATTTCTACACCAAATTTGCATCTGTTGACAGAAAAATGCCCAAAAAAATCATTTTTTGCCAACCGATGCAGATTTTGGGCTGAAATTTATACTGCATATTCCTGCAGGAAATCTGCATCTTCTGGGGGGAAAAAAAGCATCAAAATCGCATATATGTATGCGTGACTGTGAATGGTGCTTAGATGAGGGTTTTTTTGCCAGATGATGCAGATTGAGGACACTCTGGCAAGTTCGTACGGATTCTTTCTTGTTTGTGTACCGCAGGGCAAGTTTCGGGTGACGGAAGTCCGACGGCCACTCGCAACAAACATAACAAGGACCATGGACGCTTTCGATATGAGCCAGGCGGTTTGCACCCTTTCCGGGGCTCTGCAGGCCGACCACTAAGCACTCCCCACGTGCTCCGCAGGCCAAACAAGCACCCGCTGCTTGCTCCACAGGCCGACCATTAAAGGGGTGCGCTCGCAAACCTTTATAGAACCAAACTTTTATTCAAGCCTTTAACTTGATGACCTCCTAACGACACCCCTGCGACAACCGGTAGCACTAGTGTCGCAGGGGTGTCATCAGGATGTCATGCAAGTTCATGAGATACTCCGATGACCTCCTGACATCACTGCACACACATTACTGGATACTCGCCTATCACCGGCAATTGCTATTGCTCCGGTCCGTGACTACATCTGCTACGGTAACGTCTAAATCCCAGTAACTAGAATAATCTTTGCTGACGTCCTGCCCATGTGACCAGGAATGGCAGGGCCTCCACCAATGTACCTGATGCAAAGAAGCAACATCTTGTCCATGTGGGCATGGAGATGATTATAATAAAAGTTAGCATCTGGGGGTAAGACCTTCAGATGGGAGGTACAGGGGCGGTGAATCACCCCTTGCTTCATTATAATGGATGGGACAAAGCATAACCACGCCCACCAATGAAGCCGGTCACGCCCAAAGTCCTACCCACTGGGATTTATCAATTTGTTGTGCAGCACTCCTCTCACCTCACCTCCCTAGCCTTCTCACATTTTAAAGTAATGTCACCATCCGATAGCAATGTCCCCATCCTATGGTAATGTGCTTGTCCTATAGTAATGTAGCGCCCCTGTGGTTGGGCACTACAGGGGAATACATCACCATAACAGCAAGGTGCAGTGCTCTTTGGTCACAGGTGAAAGAGAGAAGAAATGCAGTCTTATATTAGATTGAGTAACCTTGACTCAGCAGCCCCTACCTTCATATTCCTGGGACTGTTTATACAGTAGGTCCATGGGGGTGGTTGGAGCCTAGCTGAGCGTGAGACGCGATGTTTTTGACAGGACGACTGAGTGAAAGTCAGTTAACAGCCAGCCAGTAAGGAGCGACAAGAAGAGATGAGAGTAAATTAAGGACAGAAAGAAGAGCTAGAAATAACATAGGCCCGACGTCTTGAGCGAGGGTACCCCAAAAGAAAAGAAAGACACTGGAAAAGGGGTAACCCAGACGGAAAGGTGACGCTTTAGGTCTGGCGAGAGCCGGCTGAAGAGTTCAGGTCGACACCGGTATAACGGGACCGAGGAGGTTTGTCAGGTTTATACCCAAACCATTGACCGTTAACCTGGGATCCTAAATAAGAGGAGGCCCGGCACCCATCAAGAGTCTGACTACTAACCCCAAGCTGAGTTCACGACGCTGTTGCGGGATAGATAAAGAAATCGTGTAGCATCTTTCTCCTGGGAAAACCAGAGACTAGACTAACGAGTGGGTTAAAGAGGGAGTCACAGAGCCCTCAGAGCAGAGACCGAGAAAGAGACAAAGAAAGGTTACCTCAGAGAGAGACTCATCAAATCTGCTACGAAACTTGTGACCATCGGCCTTCTGGTAACTAAACTGTTTCTGCTGTGTACTGTGAAAAGCAAACCTGATGCTAGTAAAAAGGACTTGTTTGAACTGATGTGAATTCGGTGTGTCATCTCTCCGCCGTTCGACAGGACCCTGCGACATCAGAGAAGAAGGCAGCCATCACCGCTCGGTCGCTTCCCTTCTGGTCAGCGACCCGCCGCCCTGAGGTAAAATAGCTCCACCTTTGGGGAGCTGAGAGATCTTAAGCTGCCGTCGCCATCGCCTCAGAGGTCGGCCGCGGGCAGCGCTGGTATATCCCACTTACCAGACACCACAGGTGGCGTTACGTATATCCCCAAAATCATCCCTGTACCCCATTCCCCAGCCGCAGAGTGACGCCCAGGGCACGAAGCTGAGACCGACCACCTGTGAAAACCCCACCGAGAGTAAAGTAGCCGTAGTCCCGGCGCCAGAGTACCCCTACCGAAAACCCTGATGGTCGACTCGTTCACATCTTTGTCCCCATCCTATAGTAATGAACCCGTCCTATAGTAATGTCCTCATCTTGGCAAACAAATGAGACCGATAACGCAATGCGGGTTCCCCAGGAAACCGCAAAAATGTGCTCCAAAGATAGCCCCCATATTTTAAAAAGAGGGTCCTATTTGAACCCCGATAACGTCGGTAGGCAGGATCCTAGAGATTCGGCGATGGTCTCGTTGGAATCAGGGTGCGGAAATCTATGGGTGCCTCGGTAGATACTTTGCCAGAAGCCTTAACTTGGAAGATATTTGACTCCAGGGGAGAGCTCGGTCATGTACAGTAGGTTGGTACCCCTGGGTAACACGCCTCATGACAGCACGTTAACGCTTATGAAAGGGGTTTGCAGTTAACCGCCTGAAAGCAACGGTGAGAGAAGCAAACACGTACATAACCTTTGCATTTTAATAAGTCAGCTCTCCTGACAGCTGGCTGTATGATCACCAGAGTTGTCCCATAGCCAGCTAAGAGCAATGGTGACAAGGCCTAATATGCCACTAATCTATGCAATTACTAACTCAAAGGTCACACAGATGCATGACACTCCTTAACATTTAAGTCGGAATCAGGTCAAGTAAATCGGATAGATGACGCAATAAGGGGTCTCCAGGAAATGACTAAAATGCGCTCCAAACGTTAGTCGCCATATTTAAAAGGGTGGCCCTATTTGAACCCCCGATAACTTTGGAAGGCAGGATCCTAGAGATTAGGCGATAGTCTCGTTGGAATCAGGGTGCGGAAATCTATGGGGGCCTCGGTAGACACCCTGCCAGAGGCCTTTACTTGGAAGATATTTGACTCCAGGGGACAGCTCGGTCATCTACAGTAGGTTTGTTACCCCTGGGTAACACGCCTCATGACAGCACGTTAACGCTTATGAAAGGGGTTTGCAGTTACCGCCTGAAAGCAACGGTGAGAAAAGCAAACACGTACACATACATAACCTTTGCATTTTAATAAGTCAGCTCTCCTGACAGCTGGCTGTATGATCACCAGAGTTGTCCCATAGCCAGCTAAGAGCAATGGTGAAAAGGCCTAATATGCCACTAATCTATGCAATTACTAACTCAAAGGTCACACAGATGCATGACACTCCTTAACATTTAAGTCGGAATCAGGTCAAGTAAATCGGATAGATGACGCAATAAGGGGTCTCCAGGAAATGACTAAAATGCGCTCCAAACGTTAGTCGCCATATTTAAAAGGGTGGCCCTATTTGAACCCCCGATAACTTTGGAAGGCAGGATCCTAGAGATTAGGCGATGGTCTCGTTGGAATCAGGGTGCGGAAATCTATGGGGGCCTCGGTAGACACCCTGCCAGAGGCCTTTACTTGGAAGATATTTGACTCCAGGGGACAGCTCGGTCATGTACAGTAGGTTTGTTACCCCTCGGTAACACGCCTCATGACAGCACGTTAACGCTTATGAAAGGGGTTTGCAGTTACCGCCTGAAAGCAATGGTGAGAAAAGCAAACACGTACACATACATAACCTTTGCATTTTAATAAGTTAGTTCTCCTGACAGCTGGCTGTATGATCACCAGAGTTGCTCCACAGCCAGCTAAGAGCAATGGTGACAAGGCCTAATATGCCACTAATCTATACAATTACTAACTCAAAGGTCACACAGATGCATGACAATCCTTAAAAGTTAAGTCGGAATCAGGTCAAGTAAATTGGATTGATGACTCAATATGGGGTCCCCAGGAAATGACTAAAATGCGCTCGAAACGTTAGTCGCCATATTTAAAAGGATTGTCCAGTTTGCACCCCGATAACTTTGGAAGGCGGGGTCCTAGAGCTTCGGCGATGGTCTCGGAATCAAAATAAAAAAACTCAAGGGGGGTTTATACAGACGCTCTGCTGCATGCTTTAGTTTGTGAGATATTTGGGTCCAAAGCAAACCCACTGTCACATGTAGGCTTTATTTTATATATATATTTTTTTTTTTGGTTAATGCTGTGATAGCCGGTTATTTGGACATCAATGAGAGTGATGGCCAGTTATTTGGACATCATTGAGAGTGATAGCTGGCTATCGTATGTTAAATAGTAATAGCGCCACCTAGTCTCACAGAGAGGCATGACACCCAAATATATACCTTACTTTGCGGCCTAATATCTCAAGGACCAAAGATTGCAAGGGGGTCGTGTGTAAAATTTAAGTCTGAACCAGGCCGAGCTAATGGGACGTATACCGCAATTCGGGGTCCCTGGGAAACAATGATGTCCAAATAACTGGCTAGCAGACTAGGGGGCGCTGGTGAGCAGACTGGTTATTTTAGTAAAAACCACAATTACATCCACAGGTGACAGTTGGAGCCAAATATCTCGTAAACTAAAGCATTTAGCGGAATGCCTTTATAGACCCCCCTAGATTTCTTCACCCCGATTCCGAGACCATCCCCGAAGCTCTAGGACCACTGAGGCACCGTGTCACGCATATATTTAGTACACACACTTTAGTGTGTGTGTTAATATATATTTATATTTTTTATATAGGAGTTAAAGGAATTTCCATGCAACAGGTGCTGTGCAGGGCTTCAATCCTCCTACATATAGCTTGTCAATAGTGCTAATGTTAGTTTAGAAATTTTTCAAAAGGAATGTGTTCTAAAACTGGAGTAGCAGCCAGCACAGCCAATCATGAGGGAGAGCAATCTGAGGGCGGTCCTTTGTGTTGGACAAGTCTGGATTTGTCCCTTGCTGCTTCATTTCTGCAGAGAAGAGATCAGTGTTGGAGGAAAATCAAAGGAATGGTAAGTACAGAAATCTTTAAATATTAGTGCCCTAAATAAATGTACATTACAAGTAAAGCTGCAGAGAGCCCAGACACACTTGTGTCTGAGTAACAGAGTTAAAAAAGAAAGGGTTCCTGTATTGAAATATAGCCACCATCATCTTCACAATGCTCTCCTTATCTGCAAGTGTCAGCATTAAGTTATAACCACCATCATCATTCTGCCTAACAATTTTTATTTCTGGTTTTATTTTCTGTTAACGGGATTAGCATAGGAACCCTTAGTTGTTTTTTTTTTGGTTTTTTTTTTCGTTTAGAATGTGTGATTTCTACATTTTGCAAAGGGTGTGATTGCAACCACACGCATTATAAAGTTATATTATTTTAGCGCTTCAGGAGAAACTGACAAACATATATTCCAAGCAAATGGCACATATATATTCCTATAATAGAATTGTTTATTCTGGGTCTGCAAAATGACACCTGCTGTATAAATAAGTCTGGAATGGATAACTATGCTCCTTGGTTACTGGCTTTCAGTGATGTGTGCTGGTGTGCAATGAAATGGCCATTATTTAATTTTCTTTTTTTTTTTCTCTAGGATTCTGATCTGTCATTGAGCCCACCAGAGGAGACTCTGCCAGTGAGCCAAAAAAGAGGTAGGAGTCTGAGCCTGAGGTTGTGATGTAACATAAATTATTCACTGACATCTTGATATTTATGAATTTCAGCTGCTTCCAGCATGGAGGAGCCCACGCCGGAGCCGACAAAGGCCAAGCCCGAGCCAAACGCCGAGCCAGAGGATGAAAGTTTTATACTAAGAGTAAGGTCCTGCTCTTACATCCATGCACAAATTCCTAATTCTCCTCCATACACTTAATCAAACATCTCTTTCTGTAGGTACGGGACAGAAAAAGATTCAAAATTTTCTACCACCTAAATGAAGCCATGGAGGCCCAAGACCAAATAATACGAGAGTAAGTATGCACAAAGCTACAGTCAGAATAATTTTACATGGGATCATCTGTCAGGCTGCCACCCTCCTGACAAATCATCCCATGCAGATGGTGGCTAATTGTGGCTGTGTAATTACACAGTGACAATTAACAATTGTGAATTGGGGCTGGGACCTCTGGAGCTTCCGTTAGTGGGTTGTGTAAAGACATGTTATAATATTCTGCATTGTGCAACATTTTTTAATTTTTATTTTTTTCTCTCCAGACTGAAGGCTAAAAAATGAAATGTGTCTGTTTTTATTTTCATTTTTTGATAACTTTATTTAAATTTTCAATAAAATGTTTAAAGTTTGACATGTTTGTTTTGTTTTTGTTTTTTTCCCTCTTATTTAATATAAATCATATGCACATATACAAATTTGGGTTCACCAATGCTCTCTATACCTATAAATTGGTATAATATACTTGTTTTTCTCATATATCACACACACACGTCAATCATTCAGTTTCCCACCACCATAATATCTTAACTCATTGTACAATGTATAAAAGAAACAAGAGAAAACGAGTAAATTATACCAATTTTCCATTATTATTTATGTAAAAATTCAATATATTACATTACATACATTTTTAAATCAAAGGCAAAAAACATGGGAAACTTTTTGACCACAGACTGGAGTGGATGATATGGGAGATAATACTAATCGCGGCAGACTCCGCAAAACAGACATATGTAGTTCGGGGTCGGTCTCGTTACAATCGGGGTGCAAAACTCTAGGGGGATGTTTACAGCCAAATGCTTTAGATTACAAGATATTTGGCTCCAACTGTCAACTGTGGACTTTGGGAAAAAAAAAAAAATTAATATAATGCAATGAACAAGGGTTGGGTATTTTGTATCTAATTGTGGCTTTCACCCAACTCTAAGGCTATGTGCCCACGGGCGCTTGTACCTGTGTCCGCAGGTACGAGCGCATGTTTCCCGCAGCTGCCCGCTTGCATCCGCAGCTATTTTTATTTTTAGCAGCGGGATTCCAGCAGAATAGCTGTGGGAAGCATGCAAACCTACACGTGGGTTACCTGCAGACGTCCCAGCCGCTATCTCCATAGTGGAGGGCCGGGACGTCCGCAGGTAAATCCGCATGAATAATAGACAGGCAATTATATGTGTGGAGCGGGATATACGCAGATATCCTGCTGCCACACATTCCGCAGCGTGGACACAGCACTCCCCATGTCCCATAGGATAACATGGGGAGTGCCTGTACATGCTAAAACCTGCGGATTTATCTGAAAAATCCAGATAAATCCGCAGGTTTTCCGCTGAAAAATCCACGGGTATATTGTCCCGTGGGCACACAGCCTAAGCGGACGGGGCGAGAGCGCCCTCTAATCTGGAATAACTCCCAAAGAAGTACCTAAATTTGTGGCCTTATATCTCGGAGGTAAAGCATCGCGTGGGGTCATGTGACCCCTTAAAATTTAAATCAGAATCAGGGCAAGCTAATGGGATAGATGGCTTAGTGCGGGGTCCACCAAAAACGACGAAAATGCGCCCCAAAGGGACGTCCCAATTTGAACCCCTATAACTTTGGCAGGCGGGGTCCTAGAGCTTCGGGGATGGTCTCGTTGGAATCGGGGTAAAGAAATCTAGGGGGGTCTATGTACGTATTCCGCTAAATGCTTTAGTTTGCGAGATATTGGGGTCCAAAGGGAACCCACTGTCAGATGTAGGCTATATATTCAATGTTTTTTTTTGTTTTTTTTTGTTAATGCTGTGATAGCCGGTTATTTGGACATCATTGAGAGTGATAGCCGGTTATTTGGACATCATTGAGAGTGATAGCTGGCTATCGTATGTTAAATAGTAATAGCGCCACCTAGTCTCACAGACAGGCATGACACCCAAATATATACCTTACTTTGCGGCCTCATATCTCGAGGACCAAAGATTGCAAAGGGGTCGTGTGATCCCTTAAAATTTAAGTCTGAAACCAGGCCGAGCTAATGGGACGTATACCGCAATTTGGGGTCCCCGGGGAACGACGGCAATGCACCCCAAAGAGAAGGCCATGTTTGAACCCTGATAACGTCTAAAGGCGGGGTCCTAGAGCTTCGGGGATGGTCTCGTTGGAATCGGGGTGCAGAAATCTAGGGGGGTCTATACAGGCATTCTGCTAAATGCTTTAGTTTACGAGATATTTGGCTCCAACTGTCACCTGTGGATGTAATTGTGGTTTTTACTAAAATAACCAGTCTGCTCACGAGCGCCCTCTAGTCTGGAATTACACCCACAGGTGTAGCTTACTTTGCGGCCTCATATCTCGGGAACCAAACATGTCACTGGGTCATGTGACCCCTTAAAATTTAAGTCTGAACCAGGCCGAGCTAATTGGACGTATACCGCAATTCGGGGTCCCCGGGGAACGACGGCAATGCGCCCCAAAAAGACGGCCATGTTTGAACCCCGATAACTTCTAAAGGCGGGGTCCTAGAGAATGACGGAAATGCGCCCCAAAACGACAGCCCGGTTTGCACCCCGATAACTTCGGAAGGCGGGGTCCTAGAGCTTCGGGGTTGGTCTCGTTGGAATCAGGGTGAAAAAATCAAGGGGGGTCTATACAGAGATTCTGCTACATGCTTTAGTTTGCGAGATATTTGGGTCCAAAGCAAACATACTGTCACTGTCTAATGTGTAGAACACATTAGAATGGCAGCAGCGCCATCTGGTGTTTTTACAATTTCTATGTTAAAAAACAAACTCATGGACAGCAGTGCCATCATGTGGAAGTTTAACAGAATACACTTTAAAAAAAAAAACCTCGAGTGATAGCCGGCTATTTGGCCTGATTTTGTGCAAATAGCCAGATTTACGTGTTCGCTTTTTTTACGTTTTTTCCTCCTAGACCGCTTTAGAAGTCATATTTCCGGACGCGTTTTTTGCCGTTTCGAGCTTGTTTGCTTCCGGGCCGTGTAACGGAAATTTGCCCCTCCCACGGCGTCCGAGCGTCCCGTGGCGCCAGAAAAACATTTGCCCCACCCCTCGGCCCATAGAGACCATTATAGAGAGAGTGAACCCCCAGAAATGACTCTGGGTATTTTTGAATTAATCCCAATGCATTTGTTGGCGACGGGCAACAGATCAGAGTCAAGCCTGTTACCCATCGGCAACATGTTGCCCATCGGCAACAGCTCAGAGTCAAGCCTCTGTTGCCGGTTGGCAACAGACGAAAAATCCCATGTTAAATCTGTTGCCGGTCGGCAACATACCCCCCAAGGTCATCCTCCTATGATTATCCCTCTGTGAGGGGGGGGGGGGGGGACACCACGATTTCTATTATAACTGTCTACACATTGATAAAAAGTTACATTGTTCTAAAAAATAAAAATATTCATTATTTGTCTTTTATTATTGAGTTTCACGCTTTCATTCTTTATTGTTTTTTTATTCTGTTTATATTCTATTTTCATTTATAACAAAAGTTTCAAACTTTGAAAAACTTTATTTAATGTTTTAGCTTTTTTTAATTTTTTTTTTCTTGTTCTCTATTGGTAAATGAATTGCCCTTTAAACAACAATATGAGTGAAAAATTAATGATATTGTTCTCTGTAGCAACCCGGAATTTAAGTCAAATTGGTGCAAGAGGTAAAATGCTAATTAATTGGCACCTACTCATAGGAAGATTCTATGCAGTGCAGGCGGATTGATGACATCACAAAACGATTGATGAAATCACTGAGAACAGTTCTACAGAACAGCAAAAGGGAAGATCTTCACTTCTCATTGCCAGACCTGAGAACAGGAGTGACCAAAACGGGAGCGTGATCCAGTGAGATTACATTTTTATTATTTTACCTGTAGGTGGCAGCGATTTGTATTACTGTCCAGGCTAAATGTTGGGGGTCCTCCGGTAATTATAAGGCTTTAGTTTGGTGGGCGGGTTGTTACGGTGCAGCTTGACTCCTTCCATTCATTCTGCATAATCTGAGTGACTGGTACTACTTGAAAATATGGTGCTACTCGAAAATTTGGTTTTATAAATTTTTTCCCCTATTAATATTTTTTCTTAAATTCAAGATTTCCAATACTGCCTCTCAGGCAATGTCGTGCGCCGTTTCTCCAAACACAGCAGATACCACCAGCGCGGCAAGGACACTTGATGACGCTCCGAAAAAAACTCACCTTTCCTCAGTGGGTGATGCCATCGCTCAAAGATCACTACAAAGCGTTCCACAAAGAGTCTGCTCATACCCTGGGGCCACCACCCCAGCATCATCGCTGAATGTGCCAAACACGACTCGCCCCTTCTTAATGGCTGCCACTCATGTCACCCCAAGGTCCGTGGAAACAGTTCCACAGCTAATAATAGTGGCCACAAATCACATCCTAATGCCAGTTGTAATATCTCCATGATCAGAGGAGGCCGACCTGTGGAAAACCACTGCTAATGATGTGCCATAAATCTCTGCAGAGCCCCTGCCCCAACCGGCACAGGTGACCTCGAAAGACCGGAAGTCTTCTCTGACGGCTCATCCACCCGGAAGGGACTGGGGGGCCAGACCTACCAAATGCCAAAGATTTTTGCCCCTAAACTGACTTAATAAATCCAGCAATAAACACTAACCCACCAATAGAAAATAATATGGACACTGAGGTCTTCAGCCCATCCTTAAAAGAAACAACACAAATGGACCCCACAGCCAGCACTGTCTCTGATCTTACCACTTCGTTATTAAAGTCTAAAACCATTGAAGAAACATGGAAACATGAAAAGAAAGAAACTATTACCTATTACTCTTGACCTGCCACAAAATGATTTTGACCATGAGAAAGATTTCATTGATCTTTCTACACATGAGGTCAACCTTCCCCTCCCCATTTCTCACAATACAGGAAATACACCTATTCTTTTTGGAAATTCAAACACTGATAAGGATATAATTATTATTGACAGTACAAAGATGCTCCATCGGTGTCTTTTTAACGCTTGGTAAAAAAACACCAAAACAAATCTCATAATAAACTATTAAACTCTCAAATCTACAAAAAGAAAAACCGGACCAGAGGAAATAGAGTAGGGGTGCAACACAAACAAAATAGAGAAAAATTCGACTCAATAAAGTCAAACAATATTTTTACCCTCTCTGAATATGTAGTAAGATGAAACATCAGTTTAGAGTAAAGGACTCTCTTTTTGTCAAACATTCCAATCTAAAGACGTTGACTTATATCTTGACTATCAAACCTTCATTAGAAAATTTACTTTAAAAAGACAATTTTCACTAAATAAGGACAAGAACATCAGCACAATCGTTAGTTCTGATAAAGACACTTTAGTGCATACTGATGTCGTCTAAATGTTATCCAGTGGAAAGTAAGGGTCAACATATCAAAACTTTCTGAAAAATGGTTCTGGGGGAATTTAATCACCATACATTTCCCCCCTACAGTGCAGAAAGCAGCAAGAATTTGTCCTGTCCTTTCACCTAGGAGCAGGTTGGAGCCCATCCTGTAAGGGTTGGGTAGTTAGACTATAGTGGTATCAGCCACTGTCTCCCATTTGAATCGCGTTGCAGGCCCCATGGATGGAAAAGGGATGTTGGAGCTTAAACTGGAAAAATGAAGGTGTTGCAGGAAAGCTTAGATAGGAAGAACTAGCAGAGTGCTAGTTTGATGCTTTTTGCGGATGGCTAATTAACATATGGCTTTCCAACAGATTTGTGGAATTTGTTTTGCTTTTACTTTTTTTATTTTTTAACTTTGTACCGGCTGAAGCAAAAAGGAATGAAGGCCAGTGTATAAAGTTTTCAGAGGGGGGCTAACAAATCCTGTTTGGTCAGTTGTTCCAAGTCCCTGGAGCGGCTCAGGGATGTGCCACTAGGAGGTACTTGCAGGATTTCTGCACTGTATTAGCAGTCACTTTTATAGACAAAATATATTATATTATTTTATTTGCAAGTGCTGTCAGTCCTGATGTACAAATCTCCACTGCGTATTCTCACGATTTATTTGCTGAAAGACTTCAAAGTGTATCAGTTGGTAATTCCAGTCCTGATTTTTGTTTTACCTTTTTTTTGCAATGTACTTTTTTTTTTAATATGGCAGAGAGGCATATTGTATTGCAGGGTATTGTATGGAAGCTGCTGCTTTACTGGGCTGCAATGCAAAAGCACTACAGGAAAATGTTGCTGAAGGTTTCTTTAAGACAAAAAACAATGGGCGCCTTTGTCTTGCCTTACACTACCTCCTAAGCCCCCGTAAAGAATTTTATATTAATTTAAAAGAAAAAAAAAACCCATACATCTTTTCCTGATAAACACAATCACAATTTACACGTCAAAGAAAAAAAAGAGCTCTACACTCACTAAAAAACAACATGAATATTGTCATAAGATCTGCAGACAAAAAGGGATGAATAGTCATTCCAAACAAGAGATTACATTGGGGAAGCTCTAAGTATCCTGTCTAATCCCCTGGAAGATCCATTATATCGGGGATTGACTATCTAACATCTAATCTAGCAGCCTACATAGATGAGATCATGTACATACATGTAACGAATTTGACCAGCTACCTCAGAGACTCCGCACATTTGATTACATTAATTAAGGACAATTCTTGGAGAGAATCTTATCTATTCATCTCCACACATGTCTCGGCCCTATGTTGCAATATTCCACATAAATTAGGGTTGGCCTGTTTTTCACATTTCGTTCAGCTAGACATCAGAATTCCGGCCACCCAAAAAGAGTTTCTGCTACAAAGGATGTCCTTCATTTTGTACAACAAGTTATTCACATTCTTGGATGAAATTTACCACCAAGAATTCAGAGCTGCGATGGGCGATAAAGTAGCACCTACTTACGCCAATTTATGGCAATATTTGAACTGATTTTCAATCAAAACTATATTTAAGGAAAATATCATCCAATATAAAAGATTCATTGATCTGTTCTTTATATGGGATAACAAAACTAATAACAGAAATATTCTTGGAACATATAAAAACAAATAATTGGCTGCGAGCCTCATTCCTCGGCAATGTACTTGTTGCCCACTGGTTGTAATGCTTTGGCAGGCTTCCACTAATATGGACCATCATATCACAAATATTGTTGGGATCCTAGCCCATTTTATTTTATTCATTTCTCTAACTTTTTTCCTTGTCTTTCCTCCCTTCCGTACCGCCCTCCTCGTTCCAAGTTCCCGCCATCCCACCCAAGTCAGTCTTGGAAGCATCCTCCGGACTACTCTACAATCAGGTCTGTACTGAACCATCCACACTACAACATACACTAGCGCCAACTGCTACCCAAATTCAGTGCACATCAGCCACCTCAAATACTCACCATGTGTAAAATTCTAGGCCATAATGTCAGGGGTTTCAACTCACCACTAAAACGTAAGAAAGCATTCCTAGATTACTCAACACAACACAATACCCTGACATTATCTGCTTACAAGAGATATATTTCTTCACCACCTCCAGCCCTAAATTTTTCCATTCTTCCTATATGAGTTTTTTCCTCGAGTTTCACTCCCAAAAGACAAGGGGAGTAATCACCCTGATTAACAATTCTCTACCACTACAAGTCACATACACATACCCTGATGGGAACTATGTTATTATTACTGGAACACTTCACGGCCTGGGTCTCTGTGTAGTTAAAAGCTATCTCTAACTACCCGTCAAGTAACCATAATTAAACGAATTTTGACTAAGCTCCAACAATAAAACTATAGATACCTTATACAGTGCAGAGATTTTAATTAACTATTGACCCCACATTGGATAGTATGTGAACCAGGAGAACTGATATCACCAAGTCTGAGAGGAAAACTGAACTCTTTTCTGGCTACTCATCATCTGACAGATACCTGGAGAGAATTCAATAGCTCATTAAAAGTTTATACCTATTTCTCCCCAAGCCATAGGACATACTCCAGGATTGACCTCAACCTTTCAAAGTCCACAGCTCTATCCGCGTCACCTACATTCATCCTGGTCAGACCACAATGTGGTTTTAACCATCTTTAAATTCGGGACCCCAACTACCAGGTTGTTTAGATGGAGACTGAACAAATCATTGTTAACAAATCCCTTCTTATGTGAAAGAATTAAAAAAAGATATGGAGGATTATTCCATTAATATTGACAAAGGAGATGTCGCCCCAGGCTCCTTGTGGGTAGCTCATAAAAAAGTCACTTTTATTAATTAGCTACTCATAGGAAAAAAAGAGAGATCAGCCCTACAAAACACGTTGGAAACTCAGCTTGGCAAACTGGAAATGGCAAACCAATTATCACCCTCTCTATTCCTAATCAAACGCATATCAAATATCAAATTACAGCTCGATACCTTTCTACCATCCAAATCTGAGAAAGCTATCACGTGGACGCACGCAACATTTTATAAACATGCAAACAAGTTAGGTAAACTCCTAGATTGGAAACTAAAACAGAGGGCGACGATTAATTCTGTCCTCAAGATGAAAGATCACACCGGTCAGATTACGTCCCATCCTAACAGAATGTACAGTCATGGCCAAAAGTTTTGAGAATGCTACAAATATTAATTTTTACAAAGTCTACTGTTTAAGTTTTTCTAATGGCAATTTGCATATACTCCAGAATGTCATAAAGAGTGATCAGCTTAACAGCAATTACTTGCAAAGTCAATATTGGCTAAGAAAATGAACTTTAACCCCCAAAGCACATTTCAACATCATTGCATTCCTGCCTTAAAAGGAGCAGCTAACATTGTTTGCATTGCTTATGCAAGAATGGACAGCTATCAGTCAGGATTTAGTCCGGAAGTTGATTGAGAGCATGCCAGGGAGCATTGCAGAGGTCCTGAAGAAGAAGGGTGAACACTGCAAATATTGACTTGCTGCATTAACTCATTCTATCTATTGCTATTATGTTTTCCTAGCATAAAATTCAGTGCTATGGTTTATAAAACGAATTGAGATATGGGTGGCATGATGCAGGATGGAAGCCCCCCTTCTCTCACATATAATCCATATATTGGACGTTTATTTGGACACTGCCATTTTCATCTGTACGACCTGCACATATCCCAGTCTGTATCCGAACTGTTACATGTGCATAATATGCACCATCTAATATATTTCTATATATGTGGATTTAGTGATAAATTTATGGTTGTGGCGCTTTTATTGATAATGATAAAACATTATGTGATCATTTTGTGGATGAAATGTGGCACATTATATGTGTGATACTTCTTTGGCCTCGATCCTTAAACAGCCCTGTATACTCCTTAATATATGTGTGTGCTCTTACCGCTCAGCCATCCATGCTGAGCGCAGCTGAATTCTGACTGGAGGAATCCTCGCTCAGCAGTACGGCCGTCGGGTGTGGGGCGCGTGCATGCTCAGTAACGAAGGCATCGCGTTGCCTTGGTTGCAGGGCCTGGGCGTGCCCTGACCCTGGCCAGAACCTGAGTGAGGTCATTTCCTGCATATCCCCCAGTTGTAGTGTAGCCCGCGCCGATACAAACATGGATGTTAGCTTGCAATTATGCACCACATGAATTCAATCCAAAACGGACATATAAGGGGCCATTGCCAGGTATGACATGCATCTGCCTCCTGACGAAGCCCAGGTGGTGAAACGCGTTGAGGCGCGGTGGGCTTGAGACTGTACTACTTTGAATCAGGTCTGTGTGCTATTCTGATTTGTTATATTATATGTTCTGCCTTTATAATTATTCGGTGTACCTCCATTCATTCTGTGCACTGCTGGCTAGCAGCCGCTTATACTGACATGCAGTGTCGCGGTCTGTGCCCTGTATTTATCTAAAAGCATGATTTATAGAGTTCTTTTTCTGCCATTAGGATACAGACTGTGACCGATAGCGGCTGCATGTATGGTGAGCGCCCTGACGGACTCACAGCACGACCCACGCTGACACCCGACCTGGGAATGTGATTATAGTCAGCTGTTTGTGGAGAGTGCAGTGAGGTGCGACAGGTTTAACAACCGTGATTTTTAGCATTACTGAACATCCATGACGGTCACTAAGCATATCAATGTATAGTGAGTTTATGGATGAACAGTCTCCTTTGTGCGGTAGTGGGAATGCCCAGTGGCACCTATATTTACTGCTATAGTTATGCTATTTTGGAAATCATGTTAATGACTTATTTGGATGTCTTTGATGCATGCTAACTAATTTAATATACTATAAGATCTGCGGTTGGTCACATATGTACAGCAGAGGGAATGCTCAGTAGCACCTATAATTATGCTATTTTTGAAATAACTATTTGGTTGAAAAACGTATATTTAGGGGATATCCTTTTGATTAATCCTCTGTGCTTTGACTAAGATTTCCCCCTTCTGGTCATGCTGTGATTTGCCTCTCAGCAGTGGTATTTCAGTACGCTTGCAATACTGCAATTATAGGGCATAGGACGATTTTCACACAGACTGATATATTATTTCGAAAGTTTATTCCCCATGTCATATGGAGGGTAAGCAAGTCTCTACCCACCCTCCCCCCAATTCGTGGGAGTTATATTTGCACTTCTCTCTACCTTGTTGTGTCCATGTCCATGTATGTTTTTATTTCTATATTCAATAAAATGTATATTTTATAAGGAATTAGCATCATGTATATTCTTTTTGGACGATATAAGTGGATTCACTGATTAAGAAGATGCTATCCTGATTATGATAGTACAAAATGTGGAATATGTGGTTGGCTAAGCTGATTTTTACCTGTATGTTTACAGGAATTATCCCACAACTGTGTAAAATGGACTTTAAAAGTAAGGAAACGGCATGGCGCACCAGGGCGGTAGACTTGTTCAAATGTGATTCCTTTGTTTTTAAATCAGACATCTCCTGTTCAAAAAGAATTGTGTAGCCTATATAGGGACTATGTTCACAAATGAATTAAGATATGGTGGACAAATATGTCTCTGGAAAATTACCTGTCTAATAACATCACCCCGAGAGGGCTAAGAATCCAGATATAGCCATCGTTTCCACTAGAGGATGAAGCCTATGTAAAAAGGTGGGAGGATGCGGCAGAAAGCTGCACTAAAACCTTCTTACAAATTATCATTGACAAAAATAAAATGTCCCTTTAAGCATTGGACAATGAAATAATAAATTTGGAAACCAATTTACGTAAGAATCTCCCTGTGGACGCACTTAATAAATTCCTTGAGGAAGTTGAAAAGGATACCCAAAAATGGGAGAAAGAAATTAGTATAACAAAAGCGAAAAAATACCAAAGGGATTATGCAAATAAAAAAATTTATAAATGGCAATTTACAACAGGCCCCACTAAACGAAAAAGGGATAAAAGAGGTTCCATATCTTCGGCTACTACAACAAGCGAAGTAGACCAATCAGAAGAGGAAGTACCATCTATCAGTACGATCAATACAAGATCTGGAGGCATAAGAAAATCTGGTGCTCATGCCTTTCAGGCGGAACGCCTGGACAAATTCAAGGTAATTAATCTTTCAGATCATGTTTTATCTGATGACCAGGTCCAGCTGCTTGGTAGGGGCCTTTCTTTTGCCCCTACTATGCAGCTGGATACGTTCACAGCCATTAAGGATGTGCACCTATTTTCCCGTAAGTTGTTATTCACAAGTATGTTTAACCAACCCACCACAGGGAGGCCAACAGAGATGGAAAGGGAGGAAGAAGCACTAGAGGCGTTAGAGGCACTATCTGAGGAAGCGTCCGGTGCTGTTACGAGTAAGTTCCCTACTTACCTCTACTCCAAATCTAAGAGATTTCTGCCCCTTAGTCTGTGCCCTGCAGTGGACATCTTTGTTAAGATGGTGACCCGTGATATTGAACAACTTAATCACAAGCCCAATTGGTTTTCAAATCTAACTGTGCAAGAGAGGAGGGCACTAGATGAATTGAAGGGCTGGACAGATGTGCAGTTTAAGCCAGCTGACAAGGGTGGCAACCTTGTCATCTGGCCTAACTCAATGTATGAGAAAGAAGCCAATAGGCAGCTGAACAATAAGGCATGTTATAAAAGACTATATATGGACCCATTGCCGGGGTTTCAAAGTGAGTTAATTGACATCTTAGAGAATGCCTATGGGGAAGGTACTATCCCTAAAAAATTGTTCGACTGTCTAGCGGTTAAGCACCCTAGGATGCCGACATTGTATTTAACACCCAAGCTACATAAAAACAGCGACTGCCCGCCTGGACGCCCGATAGTATCGGGTATGGATGGGTTGTGTGAGGGGGTATGCCAAATGCTGGATATCTTAAGCCCTTGGCTGCCTCCCTCCCATCCTACATTAAAGACACTACCGAGGCGTTAAAGAGATTAGATAATATCGTACTCGAGCCTGGGACCATCATGGTGACTGCTGACGTAGAAAGCCTATATACGTCTATCGGTCACCATGATGGACTCAAAGCAGTCTCATATTTTTTGAATGCCAGCAACTTGGATAGGAAACTAACTGAGCTTCTACTTACCTTATTAGAATTTATTCTAACTCATAATGTTTTTACATTTAAGGGGGCCACGTACATTCAAAAGCAGGGTACAGCTATGGGGGCGGCCTGTGCCCCGGCTTATGCCAATCTTTTTTTAGGGGCATGAGAGAGAGAAATTTTCCTCACAGAACCGGACGTCAATATCCATAAAGTCAACAATTGGATGAGATATATAGATGACGTCTGGTTCTTGTGGGAGGGCATCCCGAATTAATTATCTGAATTTATTGGCAGGCTTAATAAGAACTCTGCCATCATATTCCTTACATATCGGTCAGGCAGGGAGATTGAGTTTCTGGACCTCTTTATCAAAACAACTAACGAAGGAAGGCTTACAACTGAGATATATAGGAAGCCCACAGCGACTAACGCATTTTTGCGTGCACAGTCGTCACATCTTCCAGCGACGATTAACAGTATACCCTTTGCACAATTCCTCAGAGCCCGGAGGATTTGTTCCTCTGAGGAGACATTCTCGGTGCAGGCAGAGGACCTGACACAAAGGTTTCTGCACCGAGGGTATAGTAAAAAAAATCATCAGAGTGCCATTTTGGCTGCTCGTGCCTCAGGACTGAAGAGAGGATTCTCCTGTTACCTGTATCCTCCAGCTTGTATCCCTCATCCATCCTTCATCCTTACTGACTTCCTTCCTCATCACACCAAGAATTCCATCTGAGGACTTGTCTGATTGATCCCTAAATCCTCCTTCTTCCCTTGATCCGAATACTGGTCCTGAATTATGATTGATGAAATTTTAGTACAACTACGATCAGAAACTCTGGAGCAGGATCTGAACTGATGTTTTTTGCATAGATGTGGATTTCGCCATTAAAAATCTGAGTGTAGCCGGAGAACAGCAACCAGCAACACCTAGAAGACCTACTGCTGACAGGAGACACCGAACGGGAACTTTAACTGCTGAGGAGAGAGAGGGAGAACGCTGAGATCACTCACCCCCGGAAGGCCTGGTCTCTTGGTACACACGTGCGGCAGAGAGACTGTACCGGAGCGTGGCTGCGGTGATCGGGGCTCCTGCAGAGACTGGTACAGTGCATCTAGGGAGGGGGATGAGCGAGTGCCCTGAGTGCAGCAGCAGCAGCCCTGAGCGAGGTGAAGAGGAGTAATAACGCGGTCACACGTGGGTCTAGCCCAGAAGCCCAGACATTGTTTTGGGCAGCAGGAGGTGGAGGTGCTTCGGTTCCCTTCCCCCTACCACGGGGGTGGAGAAGAGAGGGAGGAAAAACTTGGGGCATAGCATCTGAAGCATTACTCAGGGCCCGCCATTATTATATACAAAACTCCTCTTTCTTTGTATAGTACTTTGCTGCCACCTTGTGGTTATTGTGATAATAGCCTGCTATAAAGGGTGCACAGGAGAGAGCTGTGAAGGTGATATGCGTCCCTGTATAATGGCTGCGTAGAGGAGAGGCTCACCTTACTGCCCATATAGGTGACATAAAGTAGACATCTACGACTTTAATAGTCTCGCATAAACTAGCAATATTGGAGAGAGACATAATACGCTGCACTGACTGGGTGAAGCTCTGGCTGGGCTAAGGAGGAGAAGAGGACCAGGCTGGTCATACAGATTGAGAAGGGGACAGCCACTTGTGACTCCTCTGGACAAGTTTCTTACTAAAAGGGACTGTGCTGTGGGAGACCCTATGCCACCAAAGTCACAAAGACAGTCATCCCATAAAGGCAATCAGGCAAAAAATAAATCTGCGTGGGCAGACCCAGCGGACATGGACTTAGACTCTACACCCTCTATATCCGCTCTAGTGTCTCAACAGGAGGACGGGGGGGAGTCACGTGACGCCCCATTAGAGGCTGAGTCAGGAGATATGGAACACTACTCCAACCAAAAAAAATTGAAAAAATATCTGGATCTTCTTCCAACTAAAGAAGACTTCAAATCACTGATATCAGAGGTGAAAGAAACCTGTAGGGCAGAAATTAACTCAATTCGCCAGGATGTCAAGCTGCTGGCAGATAGAGTGGACTCTGTGGAAAGAGATCATGATGTCACCAGACAATATATTATCAAACTACAGAAAAGTGTGTCTTCTTATTCCCAAGCTTTAAGCGACACTAATAAACATCTGGAAGACCTAGACAACAGAGGACGCCGTAATAATATCCGAGTGAGGGGTGTCCCGGAGACCACAGGCAATGAAGATGTTCACGCCATGCTTGAAATCATATTCAATACTGTATTGGAACGCCCTGCAACTCAAAAGATAAAATTGGACAGAGCACATAGAGCATTACGCCCTAGGGGACCTCAAAATAAACCTCGTGATATCATATGCTGTGTCCACGACTTCCAATTGAAAGAATCCATTATGGCTAAAGCCCGCACATTGGAGAAAGTCGAATATCAAGGGACTCGGATTCAATTATTCCCTGACCTGTCATGGATTACCCTACAGAAAAGGAGACACCTGCAGCCCCTTCTTGCCTCCCTAAAAGACCGGGGCATTCGGTACCGCTGGGGGTTTCCATTTGCCCTCATAGCTTCAAAAGATGGACGTACTGCTGTGCTGCGTTCTGCCCGGGATCTCCCGACCTTCTGCTCCGATATGGGAATCTCTCCTCCTTCCCTGGTAGATTGGGACTTAGAGCTACCATCCAATCCACCCCGTCCAGTCTGGCATCAAGTGGACTCCAGGGGAGGATCTCCTTCATCCCGGTCTAAGGCACGACCGACTTCAACCTGAGACATCTATCCTCTGGGCACCAGGGCCCTCTGTCTGAAACTCTGGTTTTGAGCTGAAACCCCGTTGGGGTAATGGGGTGCACATTCTGTGTCCTCCCCAGTTTATCGCAGGGACTCTGGTTTTCCCTCTTTTCTATACGTAGCTGTCCACATTTTCGTTACTAATATATCTGGTTTATGTCACCTCTTAATAATTATATTGGTTTGCTACTAGGGCAGTGGGGATTGCCTACTCCCCTCTCTTTGTTACTTTGAAGTTAGTTTTTGACCCTTGCTGTGGCCACACAGTGTCTATAGCTGCCAACCCCCTGTTAGGGTTAGAGTTACCCTGGTTCCTCCTACGGAAGAGTCGGTATAGGAGGTTAGGGTGAAGATATTGATAAAGTTTGATATTATGCAACGTTTTTCTTCTTTGACCCTGGTCGGAGAGGAGGGCGGCGGGGGTGAAGGTCTTCGCCGGTGTCCTCCCTCCTCTCCGGTACCATTTGAGACATGTAAATGTTATGCTTTATATGTTATATGTTTCGTCATTGTTTTCCCTCATTCCTTATGTGTCTGCCCCAGCCGAGGTGAGAAAAGCTTTTGTACCCTACTGAGATCCATTTGGACCCATCACGGGCCTTTGCGCAACTCTGAGACAGATTATGGGCCTTTGAGCAATATCGAGATGGATGGTATTGGGTTAACCTTCGTATGTAATGCTATTTCCACTTTATACTGTTTCAACTTAAAATATGGTTAAAATTTTAACGTTAAATGTCAAGGGTTTAAACTCAAACATTAAGAGGCGTATGGCGCTTGCTGAGATGCGGACCCAGCGAGCTGATGTGGTTTTTTTGCAAGAAACACACCTGAATCTCAATGGGAACTGCAACTTTGCTAAACACCTATACCCTACAATTTTTTTAGCCTCCCAAGTAAGGAAAAAGCAGGTGTGGCGATTTTGATATCAAGGACTTGCCCCATTCAAATTACTACCTCCCTGGCCGACCCACAGGGTAGATACCTCATCCTGCAAGGGACATATAAGGACATCTGGGTCACTCTGTGTAATGTTTAATACCTCCCAAATCTTCTTCTTAAACCGGGTATTCCTCAAACTAACACGCCTTCCCCGCTCAGCGTGGATTGTGGGAGGAGATTTTAACACCATTTTTTCTGACTCTCTCGACAGACTAACCATCAACAATCAACTGTCAGGCCTGTCTCAACGTAAATTGACAGCTTCCTTTCGAAAACTGATTCGCAGGTTTGCTTTATTTGAATTGTGGCGTATTAAGCATCACTTAGAAAAAAACCTTTACTTTCTACTCTCCCCCTCATGGTACACACACCAGGATTGATTTTTTTTTGGCAACATTCAAGCCCTTAGATTGACGAGCAATGTGGATATTGGTGCAATAACATGGTCAGACCACGCGCCAATGACTCTCACCCTGGATCAGACAACTTTGCGTACAAGAGTCTGCCACTGGAGGCTCAATGAGTCCCTCCTCAAGAGAGCACCCTACAGAGATAAATTGGAAGCGGGGCTGATAGAATACTTCGAGAATAACGAGGGGTCAGTGTCTAATTTTTCTACCATTTGGGAAGCCCATAAGGCCGTCTTTAGAGGGCAATGTATAGCATTAAGTTCCCGCATTAAAAAAGACAGACAATATCAGAGGGATCAGCTCCTCCGAAGTCTCAGAGACTTAGAAAAAAAGATGACCCTTAACCCATTAATACGTACCCTCAGAGAAATAGTAAAGACCCGTACCCAACTGAAGGACCTAGCGGTTAATACAACAGAAAAATTACTGCTTTATAGCAGGCATAAATACTATGACAAAGGAAATAAATCCCATTCTCTATTAGCTGGCCAACTTAGAGAGGATAGGGGGAACTCATCTGTTTATGCCTTGAAAGATGCAGGGGGGAGTATCTTCTATGACCCTACTAAAGTTGCGAAGATCTTTCAGGATTATCTGTCAAGATTGTATTCCTTACCTAGCTCTCTTCCCATAGACCCAGGAAAACAGAGGGAACTGATTCACTCTTTTCTTGAGCAATGTAAGCTGCCCACTCTTACTAAGAGTGCTGTAAATACTCTAAGCAAAGAAATCACAGGCGAAGAGATTGGAGAGGTGCTTAAATTACTTCCTAATGGGAAGTCACCGGGTCCAGACGGGCTGACATATTTCTATTACAAGACATTCGCAGATCAACTCAATCCCTATCTGGTCAAATTATTTAATGGCTTCCTCACGGGCTCCCCTATACCTACGAGTATGTTACATTCATATATTACGCTTATACCCAAACCAGGGAAGGATGCAATGGATTGTGCCAATTACAGGCCTATAGCACTCCTTAATGTTGACTTAAAATTTTTTACTAAGTTATTGGCTCTACGCCTCTCGGTCCTACTCCCTCACCTTATACATAAAGATCAGGTGGGTTTTGTTCCATGTAGACAGGGGGGGGACAATACCAGGAAGATTATTGACTTAAAGGAGGTTGTCAATAAGACGGAGAAGGAGGCACTCCTTCTTAGTTTGGATGCGGAGAAGGCGTTTGACCGCCTGGGGTGGCCATTCATGTTTGAGACGTTACATCATTTTGGAATTTCGGGTGCATTTATTACTGCCCTGAAAAGTCTATATTCATGCCCCTCAGCCTCGGTTAAACTTCCTTATGCCACATCTCAACCTTTTCAGATACATAATGGCACTCGTCAGGGATGCCCTTTGTCCTCCCTTCTCTTTGTGATGTGCATTGAGCCGTTGGCTGCTGCTATTCGTATTGACCCTAATATACATGGAGTAATGGTGCGAGACAAAGAGTTTAAGCTATCTTTATATGCGGACGATGTCTTATTGATATTGTCCCAGCCACATATCACTCTCCCGAACTTGCATACCCTATTACTGCAATTCGGAAGGTTATCAGGGTATAAGGTCAACCAGAGCAAAACGGAGGCTTTGCCTCTTAATATTCCACAGGGGCGGGTTTCCTCCTTA
The DNA here is from genome assembly GCF_048569485.1 of Anomaloglossus baeobatrachus. NCBI lineage: Eukaryota > Metazoa > Chordata > Amphibia > Anura > Aromobatidae > Anomaloglossus > Anomaloglossus baeobatrachus. The sequence goes on from NC_134355.1 coordinate 648,434,252, forward strand.
CAAGAAAACTACAATTATAAATGGAAAAATATATCCTTGACATATCTGGGGATAAAATTAACATCTCAGTATAAGCTCTTATATCAACATAACTATCCTAGCTTATTCACTGAACTAAAAAGACTCCCACTCAATTGGAACAAGCTCCCACTGTCTTTATTCGGAAGAATCTCTGCGGTCAAAATGTCTGTTTTGCCAAAGCTACTTTATTTATTTGAGACCCTTCCGGTGTGTGTACCATACAGAGAGTTACGCAATATACAGTCCATTATACTTCAATTCGTTTGGGCCCATAAGAGACATAGAATTAAAAAAATGACTTTGCTAGACAGTAAACTGAGAGGAGGTTTGGGGGTCCCTGATATTACTAAGTACTACTGGGCAGTACATCTACGTCACATCCCTGCATGGTCTAACCGCAGTGCCTTCTCTAGATGGATGGAAATAGAGAAGTTATGGCTAGCCCCAATACACCCCAACTCTTACCTATGGGGTACCTCATCTAACAAGCCTGACCCACATACTTTAGGCCCCATAGCTTTCACCAAGAGGATCTGGGATTGCTGCATAAAAAAGTTTCCACTTAAATCTGAACACTCTCCGTTGACTTCCTTTCTTTTTAACCCCAGGATGCCAGACGGTATGCAGGGTACAGCGACTAAGACATGGTTTGACAGGAAGCTCTTTTGTTTCGCGGACATAGTGGACGCGCACTCCAGGACCCTTCTTCCCTACGCCACCATATCTGCTAGATTTAACCTCCCTGGCAGATCCCAGTATCGGTACCTACAAGTTCGACACCTGATGCACTCCCTCTTTTCCTCCCTGGAAGTCTCTTCTCCTACACTTTTTGAAAGATTATGCAGAGCTGGGGTCTCTACCAAGGGCCTTATCTCGGACATATATCGCATTTTAACTACCCCCTACCCAGAAGACAAGCCGATTCATAAATATATTAGCAAAAACTTTCTTGGTGAGACCATTCCCCTATGTGTGTGGAGACGCATCTGGGATACGGCCTCAAAAACTTCCTCATGTTATGTTTATAAGGAAAATCAGTAGAAATTACTCATGTATTGGTATCACACCCCATCACTACTACATAAACTAAATCCAGCCTTACCCGATAATTGTTGGAGATGTGGGGCTGCGGGAGGGGACATACCGCACATATTCTGGGTGTGCCCCAATATCCAGAGCTTCTGGAAGTTGGTGCAATCTCTTGTTTACAGAGTAACTGATCTCCAGATACCCCTGGATCCTAAGTTCTATTTATTAAATGTCCCACCTGTCCAGTTGGGGAGGAGAGTGAAACGGTTAGTGCTACATATAACCACAGCAGCCAGGTGTCTAATTGCCCGTAATTGGAGGTTAGCCCATCCGCCCTCACTTAATGATCTCAATTCGCGAATCCAAGATGTGAGGAGGATGGAGTATTTGTCAGCCATGTCAAATAACACGGTGGATCACTTTGAGGGTGTTTGGTCACTGGGACACTCATTGGGCCAATAATGAACAATAGCTCGGTATGGCTTGGATGGAAGTCTGATATACTCACCCTCCCTACTCTGTTCCCTCCGTATGTTTCCCCGTCTAGTATTGTATTGTTTGTCTTGTCACATCCCCTGTTTCTAATCTATCAGTGGAAAATAAGATATGTGCCCTGATTAATGGTTTAAAGTTACTGCTCACATGCTTGTGGGACATGTCTACATATTATTCTATGTTTGCTTTGAAAAATTTAATAAAATAATCAGTTAAAAAAAAATAAAAAATCATCAAACGGGGATATAACCGGGCAAAAAAACACACAAGGGACTCACTGCTATACCCTAACTATGCACAATTCAACAAACAAAAGGAAGGCGCTGTTCGCCTAATTACAACATACAATAACCGTTGGTATGACATTGTGGAGATTCTTAAAAAACATTGGGGCATTTTGACAACGGACCCAACTTTAAAACAAAACATCTCACAGTATCCACTGGTCACAGCATGTCGGGCAAAAAATATAAAGGACTATCTCGTGCGTAGCCATTATGGATCAGCAACCAACAATCAACGTAGTGCGGGAGTAGTGGGTTTCTACCCGTGTGGACTTTGCAAAGCGTGTAGCAACATGCGGAAAGCTAAAACCTTTGGTAGTGCGAGATATAACAGGGAATACGAAATTAGAGTATTTTTGAATTGCTCCTCAAAGGCTGCAATATATCAGGCCTCCTGTCCATGTGGCCTATACGACATAGGTATGACCACCCGGGAATTAAAAATCCGGGTGGGAGAGCACGTCAGAGATATTAAAAACTCAAAAGAAATTTCCAATAATGAAAAACTTAAGACAATTCCCCGGCACTTCAAAGAGTTCCATGACTCAGATTCCCGATACCTGACCATGAAAGCTATAGATCAAATTAAAATAGATACTCGGGGTGGAGACATTGGGAGAACTCTTGCACTTTTGGAAAGTAAATGGATCTACCGTTTGGGAACAGTAGCCCCCGACGGCCTTAATGAGAATTGTGGCTTTAATGCATTCTTATGAATATATTGGTTACACTTGCGAGATGCCTTTTAATTTTAATAACTTTTATGACTGTTGTGTCTATATGTTTGGCACTATCAATTGCAGGGGAAGATATGTTATGCCTGGTTAATAATATGTGTCCCTTTTGTCTTTTTTGAGGTTTTTTGCACACCATATATGGACATCATATTTATCCTCCCATACATGTTGATTAACGACGGGATATATGGGATTTTTATGCTGCATGGACGATCCACTTCTTTGCTTCATCTCAAGAAGAAGATTGATATGCTACGAGCAAGTACATGTTGCACACATCAGGAACATCTGAAATTCAATTGATTATGGCAACTATATATATGGACTTGCTATTATGTTTTCCTAGCATAAAATTCAGTGCTATGGTTCATAAAACGAATTGAGATATGGGTGGCATGATGCAGGATGGAAGCCCCCCTTCTCTCGCATATAATCCATATATTGGACGTTTATTTGGACACTGCCATTTTCATCTGTACGTCCTGCACATATCCCAGTCTGTATCCGAACTGTTACATGTACATAATATGCACCTGCTAATATATTTCTATATATGTGGATTTAGTGATAAATTTATGGTTGTGGCGCTTTTATTGATAATGATAAAACATTATGTGATCATTTTGTGGATGAAATGTGGCACATTATATGTGTGATACTTCTTTGGCCTCGATCCTTAAACAGCCCTGTATACGCCTTAATATATGTGTGTGCTCTTACCGCTCAGCCATCCATGCTGAGCGCAGCTGAATTCTGACTGGAGGAATCCTCGCTCGGCAGTATGGCCGTCGGGTGTGGGGCGCGTGCATGCTCAGTAACGAAGGCATCGCGTTGCCTTGGTTGCAGGGCCTGGGCGTGCCCTGACCCTGGCCAGAACCTGAGTGAGGTCATTTCCTGCATATCCCCCAGTTGTAGTGAAGCCCGCGCCGATACAAACATGGATGTTAGCTTGCAATTATGCACCACATGAATTCAATCCAAAACGGACATATAAGGGGCCATTGCCAGGTATGACATGCATCTGCCTCCTGACGAAGCCCAGGTGGTGAAACGCGTTGAGGCGCGGTGGGCTTGAGACTGTACTACTTTGAATCAGGTCTGTGTGCTATTCTGATTTGTTATATTATATGTTCTGCCTTTATAATTATTCGGTGTACCTCCATTCATTCTGTGCACTGCTGGCTAGCAGCCGCTTATACTGACATGCAGTGTCGCGGTCTGTGCCCTGTATTTATCTAAAAGCATGATTTATAGAGTTCTTTTTCTGCCATTAGGATACAGACTGTGACCGATAGCGGCTGCATGTATGGTGAGCGCCCTGACGGACTCACAGCACGACCCACGCTGACACCCGACCTGGGAGTGTGATTATAGTCAGCTGTTTGTGGAGAGTGCAGTGAGGTGCGACAGGTTTAACAACCGTGATTTTTAGCATTACTGAACATCCATGACGGTCACTAAGCATATCAATGTATAGTGAGTTTATGGATGAACAGTCTCCTTTGTGCGGTAGTGGGAATGCCCAGTGGCACCTATATTTACTGCTATAGTTATGCTATTTTGGAAATCATGTTAATGACTTATTTGGATGTCTTTGATGCATGCTAACTAATTTAATATACTATAAGATCTGCGGTTGGTCACATATGTACAGCAGAGGGAATGCTCAGTAGCACCTATAATTATGCTATTTTTGAAATAACTATTTGGTTGAAAAACGTATATTTAGGGGATATCCTTTTGATTAATCCTCTGTGCTTTGACTAAGATTTCCCCCTTCTGGTCATGCTGTGATTTGCCTCTCAGCAGTGGTATTTCAGTACGCTTGTAATACTGCAATTATAAGGCATAGGACGATTTTCACACAGACTGATATATTATTTTGAAAGTTTATTCCCCATGTCATATGGAGGATAAGCAAGTCTCTACCCACCCTCCCCCCAATTCGTGGGAGTTATATTTGCACTTCTCTCTACCTTGTTGTGTCCATGTCCATGTATGTTTTTATTTCTATATTCAATAAAATGTATATTTTATAAGGAATTAGCATCGTGTATATTCTTTTTGGAGGATATAAGTGGATTCACTGATTATGTAGATGCTATCCTGATTATGATAGTACAAAATGTGGAATATGTGGTTGATTAACTCATTCTGTCAATATAACCTTTTGGTACTCATAATATGATTGCAATTATATTTCTGTATGTGATGTAAACATCAGACAAACACAATTAAAAACCAGAGGGCAACAGATCATGTGAAAATATAATTTTGGTGTCATTCTCAAAACTTTTGGCCATGACTGTATAAGGCATTCCACGACTTCTATCTGAAATTATATTCCACCCCTAAACCTCCTGAACCTCACATGATAAACTTCCTATCCAGTAGCAGCATCCCCACACTCGCTAACTCAGTCAGCCAGAAACTGCAACTCAAAATTATGGAGGAGAAAATTTCGTCAGCCATAAAAGGGCCCCGACGGGATTACAGCAGCATTCTAAAAAAAAATTCAAAGAAACTTTAACACCCCATATTAGCCGCTACTGCAACCACATATTATGAGAAAAAATTCTCAATACATGAGAAATTGAGTATACATGTGACCGACATACATATACCGCTAGCATGTATGCACTACTCACAATCAATGTACAAGGAGGAGAACAAACGAGTATTTGTGCAAATAATCAACATTTTTTATTGGTGAAAAAACACATACATTACAGCAAGAAGAGTCAAGTTAAAAGCAACTACCAATAGATCAAGGGGGGCATGAGGTGTTGGACAAAAATCACATCAGTAGCCAGTAGCCGTGGGTGAGAGGGAGATTATGCAGTAATATGTCTAGGAATAAATATATCAGACACAGTGGAACAGTGGCACTCGATATTTATAATCCAAAATAGCCGTGGGAGAGGTGAAAAATGCACACTATGATGAATAAGGTACTACCTAGACATAAAACGGCAGAATTGGTGAAAAATAGCCGTGGGAGAGATGAAAGGCGTTTAATATGTTAAAATATAATGCGGTAGATACAACCCTGAAACACCATCATCTCAATCCCAAATAGCCGTGGGAGAGGTGGAATAGATATACAATAGTATGTTAAACACTGCAAAACGCACCCTGGGAGGGTCACGCACCCTCATCACCCCGCTCCCAAAGATAACCAAGTATATTAAAGGGAGACCGCAACCAAACTGAATATATATGGAGATTTCTTTCACTCGTTCAAAGGCAATGTCCCTATAGATTACATTTAGAAGCAGTGCCAGGGGGCGAAGTTGCCGAGGGGGTCTAACAGCAACCAGAGTGAATGAGGTGAAAAAAGTAACACTGATAGCACCGGTAATAGGGTGCAAAACAGTGTGGATACAAAAATGAGTCTAGAGTATATATCCTGATGGCAAAGGGTACCTAAGTAACCAGTATGTCATGGAAATAAATTGCAAGTGCATAAGACCTAAGTCAGAGTATCCCGATGGCATCAAGACATAGAAACAGAGTAATATCCACAGTGAAATCGGCAAGATGGTACAGGCTACAAAGGCTAAAGAATAGTTAACACATAATGCACATACCCAAACAAGAAAGGATCACCACCAACGCGCATTTCGCGGAGGTACTGTTGCTTTCTCAAGGAGGAAACCCTACTGGCAATAGATTCCTGGTGAGTATAAATAGCCTAGTAGTTAATTGCTATTGCTATCAGGTGCCGGGTCACTAGGACAAGAAGTGTGTAATCCAACTGATCAATATGCCCATCCACAGTTTGATAGGCTGCTAACCCATAATGGGTGTTAACATAATAAGGCCAATAGTACACATAGCTGGTAAAATCTGAATGAGCTACTAAGAATATAAATCGGCAAGATAATACGCCAGAGATAAACAAGGAAATGGAATCACAGCCATGTGTATTATAAGCGGCAGGGTTAGCAGCATAAGATATGTTGTATAAAGCGCTGGAATCCAGGAAGTCGCCGTAGTCCAGACGTCCCGCCCTCCAGCCTAACTGGGAAGGAGCACGTGACGCCAGGGACGCGTAACCATGGCGGCAACGTGGTCCAACCCAGCTAAGGCTTGACAGGAATGAGACGTCACGAACCGGAGGATCCCTAGGAATCCCGCCCATCGCCATACGAGGTGTGGAGACGCGCGTCGTCAGGGCCCATTTCATTGGACACAAAGAGGACCATCAGAGAGAAGGGGGTGTATAGCAATGTGCGGGCCACTGGAGCAAGTGCGCCGCATCACAGGACATTGTCTCTGGAGACTATCCAGCACTGAAAGGTAAAACTATAGGGGCAGTACATCAGCAACCAATGGTAGGCAAAATACCAACCACAAAGTTTAAGTGTTGACATTGTCAGGAAATTGATAGTCACAACGGACGCCCTATTACAATATATAGAGTGTAAAGGGGGAGTATATTAACTGATGCGAGCAGACCAGTCCTGTCACTCAATGTGACACACCACGGGGCACGAGCGCGTCACCCCAGGTACGCGTAACCATGGTGGGCAAGGCGCAGGTCCCCGCGGTGAGCCACCAGAGAACAAGGACGTCAATGCAGGCAGCAGGAATGTATAAAGTGGAGACCCATAACAGCAGAGTATGTATAACGTTAAGGTAAAAAACAAAAGTCATTATGGTATATACGATGCTAATGGCTTCATGAATAATGCATATATCCAATGTCCCAAAGTGGGTGATAGAGCACCATACAGATTCATAAGATAAAACGGAGGGGTTAAGCCTCAAAAAGTCCCACTAAAAACAGTAGATAAATATTGTAAATCAACAGTATATTAAGATCTAAATATAGGGCGAGAAGCGACTACAGAAGTCCATTCGTGATGCATCCATAATGTTAAAGACTGGCGATGTTGTCAGATGGGATGGCGGAAAATCGCTCTCATCATAGGAAACCATGTCCGAGGAACCGGCAAGGAGTCAAGAATAAATAAAAAACGACTCTAATGAGGGAGATAGATAGCACAATTTAAGATATATGATTGGCAACAAACAGGATATATATGCCAAGAACAGACACATGAAATACAGGTAGAACAAACATAAGAAAAACTATTAAAAGACAATAAAACAACAATAAAAGACCAACATATTAGCAGGACACCCAATGCCCTCAGAATTATTTATCGCACATGTCACTGTTATAGAGATATAACAAATGAATAGTGTAAGTGTCATGATCCAGGCTGGCTTTTCCCTGTTGTGGTCTCACCCAGCTCCAGCCTGGTCATGTCAGTGGTTAACTTCCACTGTCTCGTTCTTAATCCCAGGACACTATATCTTGCCGCTGCACCTATGGTTCAGCGCCAATGATATTTCTGCCTTGCAGCGTGTATATTGACTCTTGTGAGTGTACCCGATCAGTCTTGACTCCCTGCTACTATGTCCTGACTTGTACCCTCTTCCGTTTGTCTTCCCATCCTGGTCCCTGACTACCCGTTTCTTGTGTGTTGTTTTCCCTTGTCCTAACCTGTTTCTCCTTCTCCCTTATCTGTATTTGGACTTCCTGATTGCTGACCTGTATCCTTGCTTCTGACTCCGGTATTTGTCTCTCCCTTTTGGTTTGTACACTACTCTTTGGCTCCTAACTCTGTGCTAGTTCCTGACCACAATTTGTCTCTCCCCGTGCTTCTATCTTAGACCTCTTGCTGCTGACTCAGATTACTGTCTATTCTGCTGACACCTAGTGGTTGCTTGCTAATCTGCACTCTGAAGCTACATTACCTGTGGCTTCAGTAATTTCAGTTTGTTGGCAAATACCTTCTGGTCACTTCTGGGACATTTTTGGTATATTTCTGCGCTCTTATGAGGCATTTAGGAATAGGCACGCAGAGAACAAGGCTCAGAAATATATTTCTCTAGATTTAAACAAGATGAATAGCAGGTGGCCCAGAGGGGAGGAGGCAGATCAAACACTTAGATACATAGGTAGTATTAACTCACAGAAGTGAAGACAAAGCTTAACTAATTACACAGCAGGGGAAGAGCAGACATGCATACCATTCTGAGATGGCTTTAGGTGTGAATACAGGACAAGGAGATGAGAATCAATGAAGGAAATTTAATGGACAGTCGAGCATACCTCTGAATGAGACAGCTGGATGGTCAGAATCAGAGATGAATGGTGATATTGTAATGTCAAGTCTCTGAAAATACGGGGCATCGAGATTGTTCATGGCGGTATCAGAGGTGGTAATACACATAAGATGCTGGCTAAACGAGAGACAAGGTGGATAGTGACTCTGGGCAAAATGAGCCCTAGTGGTTTGAATGAAAGCTTAAGTTTCGCCCATTTTCTGTAGGTCTTCTGCACTACCAACGAAGATCAATATTTGGATTCTCTAGTTACTTAGTTACTATTTGTCACGCTCCCCGGTGCCCGTGCCATGCTCCCCGGTTCCCCTGCCACGCTCCCCGGCTCCCCTGCCACGCTCCCCGGCTCCTCTGCCACGCTCCCCCGCTCCCGGACCTCGTTTCCCCGCTCCCGTGCCATGCTCCCCGGTCCCCCGCTCCTCAGCCTCCATGCTCCCTCACCTGCGTCCTCCAGGCAACCCGGTCCCCGGTCCCGGCGCCCGTCTGCTGCTGCTGTCCTGAGCCGGCCCGACACTCCTGCCTCCTGTACACCGCATCCTGCTCTGGCTTCTGGCACCCGGGCCTCGCGCATGCGCATTAGGGAGCGCGCGCGGTCATTGACCTTTTCTTCAAGGGCCAGCGTCCTCCAACAGGATATTGAAGAGGCAGGTACAGGGTATATAGGGGGTTCTTTTCCAAGTGGGCGGGGCCTGTTCTTCGTGTTTGCTAAGCTAGGAGTCAGGTCTCCTTGTGCCATTGTCTCGTACTCACCTATCTCTCTTGTAGAGCCGCTCCTGGCCCGCCTACTGGTCCTGACGGTTCCAGAACCCCGAACGAACTGTCCGTCATCTTCTCAGTCCCTACCGTCTCCGATTCCTGGATCTGTGTGGTGACCGACCCCCCCGTTCCGCTGGTTCCGGACCCTGCCTGACATCATCTCGGCCTCCGAACCTGCGCTCCGTCACCCGGACTACCTTCAGAGACTCCGTGATCCCAGGGACTTCTACACCCACTCCTCTGAATGGACTGTCCTGCTACCCGTAGTGCTTCGGCTACCGGGCACCTTGCCCTCGGTGAGGTGTTCAGCCCAGTGGATCCACCTCCTGGGCCTACCCGTCCTCCTGGTCCTAACACTATTAAGGAAAAAGTATTTTATATTGTTCTATTTTTAAATTTTTAACTTTTCTTTTTTTTTTTCCTTTATTTTGCACAGTTCCGTCCTTCTTACTTGTTTGTGATAATATTGACCTGATTTCCAAAATATTGATGCCCTTTTAAAATCTCATCCCCTGGACACTACATATGATGGATCTTCATTTCATCGGATTACATTATGTATTTATGTATATTTCTATGCATCATATACATTAGCAATGAATTATGGATCCTGGGAAGGGGGGCTCCATCTTTGTGAATAAGTTTTGAGGTACTAAAAAATATGATTGATATGGTCTTTTGATACGGATTCTCTCACATGCACTACTGAAACATGTAATATAGTCTCTGTATCCCCCTTCATCCATATTAATTATTGATGTTCTGGGGTGTAACTCTTTTATATATCATTTTGGCATCTATTGGTTGTATGTATATATTTATGTTATTTCTCTTATTTTGTACTTAATTTATACTTCTGATCTTCATATTCACAATGTCTCCCATTCTATCAGCCCCCTTCCATTGATGTGCGCGTGCGCCTCTCGTTTATCTGATCCTACAGTGGTGTCTTTCTGGCTTGTTTGTTTATACAGCACGCCATGGTAACACATGGCCTGCTCTGGGCATGCGCAGGTCCTGACGCTGCTGTGGGTAGTTTGGGACGTGCAGTGTGAGTGCGCATGCGCCGCTTCCATCCGATGGAATCGCAGCTATAATGGTCATGTGACCGCAAAAGGGAGGATAAAAAGGTCCTACCAGATCGGTATTGTACTTCCCCATGATTAAGCAATAGTGAAATGGTCGTTGGGGTTTATTTAAATCCTTAATCTGTGGAGCTGCACTTGGCACTTTAGATAAGTATGTATTGATTTTTTTCACATTTGGCTATATAATCTTTTTGGAATTTCTGTACCACTTCTGTTCTATTTATTGCTCGGTATAGCTCCTTTGGCACCCGGGCAGAGGATTCCTCCAACAGCCATTATGTGTATAAACATATATACCTGTTTTTACTTATTTCTCCAATCCATTGAGATCTGGTGTTGCTAACGCACTCCCACACTTTTTTCCACCACACCCTTGAACTATCTTTGTCTTTTTATGACGTAAAAATATCTATGATTGAATTGTATTGTTTTTGCAATCCCGCTTTCTATATACCTAATAAAAATTTATATTTTTATACAAAAAAGCACTCTTTTTCCTTGTGTAAATGAATGGTGACATTGTAGAAGTTATACCATAGAATTACTTTTCTGGTATATTTCTGTGCACTTACACAGCACAACAATGTTTTTGCTACTGAGGGTAAAATATGTGTTCTTTACTAATTTGAACATGCTGATTCCAAATATGAACTCAGAATTTGCACAGCATGTCCAGATTTTGAGTTATACTTAGAAAAGGCCATACGCCTATTCAGGCATTGTTGAAGATATTGTCTAAAGAGAAATGTCTTTGTCTAAAGAGAAATCAGAACTGTTAGCCTCTAGACTTCAGGAATGGAATTTGTTACAAGAAGGCACATCAATATCACACTTTCGTTATCGACACAAAAAGTTAGCTTCATACTATGTCATGGAAAATGGTGTCTGCTTCTGTACTGATGTGAATGGGCTGATGCTAGAGTTGGGTTGTAGACATTTTCCAGATCAATGGAGACTGTTCATAGACTCTAGTAAAGCAAGCTTGAAAGCTGTTCTGTTGCACAATGGCAATGAAAAGCCATCTGTCCCCATTGCACATGCGGTTGGAATGAAAGAGACCTATGCTTCTATGCAGATCATTCTGAAATTGATTAAATATTCAGAACATCAATGGAACATTTGTGCTGACCTCAAAGTTGTTGCACTAGTCCTTGGTTTGCAGTTAGGTTACACTAAGCATATGTGCTTTCTGTGCCTATGGAACAGTCGAGATGACAACCATTATAAAATTAAACGGTGGCCCAATAGAGATGAACATAAGATTGGTAAGCACAATGTTCAACACGAATCACTTGTCGATCCACTTTAAGTTTATCTTCCACCTCTTCACATTAAACTAGGACTAATGAAACATTTTGTAGTAGCAATGGATCGTCAAGGGAATGGATTTAAGTATCTGAAGGAAAAGTTTAGTGCATTGAAAACTGAGGCCAAACTCAAAGCAGGAATCTTTATTGGTCCTGAAATCCACCAACTAATCCATGATGAAATCTTCAAGAAAGAACTCACCCCACTTGAACTAACTGCATGGGATGCATTTATAGTAGTAGTTCAAAACTTCCTTGGAAACGAAAGAGCAGAAAACTATGCTGAACTAATAGACAATATGCTTCAAGCATATGAAATGCATGGTGCCCAAATGTCATTGAAAATGCATTTCCTACAGTCACATCTTGACTTCTTTCCTCCAAATATGGGTAATGTCAGTGACGAACATGGTGAGAGATTCCACCAGGACATTTCTACTATGGAAAAAAGATACCCAGGTCGCTTTAACCCCAACATGATGGGCGATTACTGCTGGTTTTTGCAACGGGCCACTAGGACCACTCACAAGCGCAAAAGCAAGTGCCTGAAGCACTTTTAAAAGTACTCTGCTGAGTTCAAGGCGATTTCTTAAGCTACTATAAGTGATTTTTAAGTTTTTTGGTTTATTTACCTATACTTCTTTTTCAATAAAAATGATAATACATGTTGTGAAACTGTGGGACATAACGATTCTGTATCTTTATTAATTGCTTATTTTAATTTTCATAAAAATTGGAATAACTTAATATCCTGACGTGCTACAAAAAAACTAACTTCAGATTTGGATTCAGCGCATTCGATTTAGTATAGGGCACATGGTTTTTGCCAAGTAGCAGACAAAAAGTGTTTATTTGTTGTGCTGTGTTATGAGCCACTTAGGAATAGGCCAAGGGGAGGGAAAATGGAGGACAAAGGGGAAGGGAAATTAAATACTAAAACTCTTTTCATCGGCAATTGCATTGAAGCGCCCAGAGATTCATTGATTCTCTTGCTCTCTCTCTCATACTCCCCATCCCAATCTCTTCTGCACGCACCATTCGCAGCGCTATGACCCAAATGCACATGAGCAAGGACATGTGACGGCGGACAAGAAATGTAAGCAGTACGAAGGCAGTTTATTCGAACAGCAGACATGAATCTCGTTAATGATATTCACCATGGTGTGAGGTGGGTGAATGGGGCAAATGTCACAACTTGATTCACAAAGCTTTTGGAGAAGGCAGAAATTAAAATAGACATGGATTTTGATCATGCACTTTAGCAGGGATCTACTGGGCATGCTCAGACAATGATAAGACACAACTGCTGGGATCAACTCGTGAGATCTATGGTTTGTATGTCATTGTATTTTATGTTTTTCTGGAAAGGTACCCCATGGCTCAGCGAAGAATTGATAGGCATAAAACACCAAGATCATATAGTAGCGGTGCTCAGAAGAGGAAGAAAGCTAAAGAAAAGAAGAGATGGTGTTCTTGAAAAGACTCAGAAGCTGAACAACTATCTTTACCAAACTCTGCCAGATTATTTAAATGAGCTACAAGGACAAGCCAGTACAGGTAGGTGAAGGCAAATGCATACCTACGAACACTTACTTTTTATGCCATTTTTTTTGTCTTACAGCAGAGGTTCACATTATTCGGCACCTAGATGATGAGAAAAATGATTTAACCCAAGCTTCTAGTAAACAAGACAATGGAAAAAAATATGATGAACATGTTAGTAATGTTCATCTAAGAAAATCTGAAGAAGAGAACATTGCAGCTAATGTAGCGGAAGATGACTACCATCTTGCAGCAGATGAAAGGGAAGAACATGATGTAATAGATAAATAGGTAAAGATAAAGGTAAATAGGTAAAGCAGATGACCAAGCAGATAATAAAAGAGAACAAGACCTAGTGCACACGGCTGTTAAATGACAGCAAATCTACCATTCAAGTATTGTAGGTCATTCAAGTCCTGCTTATGGCGATGAAGAAGCTCATCTATCATGTTAAGCAGTAGATTGTGCCTGTGATTCTATAAATGCTGGAGTATGTAATGACATCAGTCTTTGGCCTCAAACTTAACTCAGAATTTATAGATTTTTGGGCCACTCAAGGGTCAAAAAAGCACATTAACACTATTACAAAAGTCAGTCTTGCAACTGTGTAAAAAAGGAAAATAAATAATTGAGAAAATGTAGTAAAAATATTTTCAGTCGAACAAATAGGAATGGCGAATCAGTCAATCGATCTTGGCTCTGCTTCTCACCAAGCACAGGCAAAATCTATTGTTATGTCTGCAAACATATCACACCACAAAAAGAGAATCTCTCGGGGGAAGGATTTGGCGATTGGAAGCATGTGCATGTGCGTATTGCTGAGCATCAGATATCAAAGTCATATCTTACCACTGTCACGACACTGGCAAACCGGGGATAAAGCAAAGGATCCATTAGTGCTCATTTGCTTCAAATGTCAGATGAAATACATGGATACTGGAAGCATGTTCTTATGTGTGTAGTAAGGACTATAAAATTCCTGGCTGAACGAGGACTTTCTTTTTGAGGTGAAAATGAGCTTCTGAAATCAACAAGAAACGGTAACTTCATAGTGGAGCTTGATCCGTTTCCTGCCTCTAACATTAAACAACATGGTTGAAAAGGAAGAGGGAAAGCAAATTCTGTCTTCAGCAATTGTTGAAGAGCTAATTCAACAGATGGGACAGCGTGCTCAACAAGCAATCATTGCTAGAATAAAATTATCATATTACTTGGTCAGTTGATTCTACCTCAGATGAAGCACACATAGACCAGCTAACAATTATTATAAGATATCTTGAAGGATCTTCACCAAGGAAAGATTCCTAACATTTCTTCCAAATTGTGGTCACACAGGATATTTTACAGCTAATTCATTGCTGCAGTTTTTACAGCAATATAAAATTGAGATACGTGACTGTGGGGCCAAGCTTATGACAATGCTGCAAACATATGTGGAAAATATAAAGGAATGGAGACATATGTTAAAGAGAAGAACAAATTTCCAGAGCTGATACCATGCTGTGACATAACATGACACTTCTTAAACCTGGTTGGTAAAGCAGCTGCTAATGCATGTCCTAAGGCTGTAAATTTCTTCCAATTTGTACAACAACTTTGTTTTCTTCACTGCATCCACTCAACACTATAACATTTTGGCTAATTATCTAAGTCAATCTGGATCAAAGTATTTTGTTCTGAAAAATCTAAGTGACATCCGATTGGCATTTCGGGCAGCTGCCACAAAAGCATGCAAATATTAAAGAAGCACTTGTAAAAATGGGATCTGACCAGGATGAAAAAGATATTGTAAAAAATGAAGCAAATGGTCTTTCAAGGCAGATAACTGACACAAAGAGGGATACTTGGTACCACCTGAATAATTAGAAAATCATGTGTTATATACAATCATGTGTTATATACCTATCAAATCGACTAAACACCAAAATTGGTACAAAAAAGCACCAGACTTTGTAGATAATGAAATAATTAATTTGGAATAGACCTTGATACGTGCAAACAATACAATATTTATTGATAAAGGCGTGGCAAATCCACTCAATTTTAAAAACATTTAAAAACAAACATGAACACTAAACACTGCCTCCTACATGGATCATATCAATGCATAATAGAAAGTGTTTGGGGTACAAACAACAATACTGCCCCCTGCCTGGGAGCTCTATACAAGTTCAAATATATACCCCATCTTCACTGAAAGTATATATATACTGTACCTGGTTCAATGCTAGAAGCCCTGAGACTATCATCAGCTAGTATATGGCAAAGGCTATAATAGCCAAAAATAATGAAAAAATTCCCAACAGCTTCTATAGAGTGGTTACCCAGGCTGCAATATAAGATCCCCGAGTCACAGTGTTAGAGCCCAACGTGTTGCGCCAGTCAAGCTGGCTTCATCAGGAGAATGCCAACCCAAGTGCTATGTGGGTCTATAAATATCGCCCAATAAAATGTTTTAGCCAATCAAGGAGGAGAAAAAGACAATATACATAATGCTGATTGAATGACCTACCAGATTGGGAGAAAAGGCTGTTTTATCCATATAAGGAAAAAAACATGTGAAGCTCTGCCATTGTCAGTCAGCGTGCAAACAAATTCTCTGCACCCGAACCGCTCCACCCTCTCATACCACGTGGTTGCTTGTTACCGTAGAGGTCCCACGTGTAGCGCCGTCGCGCCATGCAATCCACGTAGTTCCTGTACAATCAATGTGGTGAGACGCAAGCCTGCGCTCCATCGGCCGGAAATTGCGTTGTTAGAGCGGAAGTGTCATATTAAGCAGTGCTCTCATGCGGTCCTTCATTTCCAACCATTCCCCCATACCCTGACTAAAGGTTCCACATCACAGAAAAACATGATCATTCAAGTGAACTTGTATATTATCACACTGTATGAGTTGAAATTACTGCCCTGAACAATTGTGTACATAGAATGCATATATAAAGATAAGCATGTACATATATCAAATGTATACAGAACAATTGCGATGTTTTTTTCCTCATATTCACACATGGAAAAAACGTTGCTATGCACAAAAAAGTGCATCCAGCATTTTATCAGCGCTGATAAAATACAATGGTTACCTTTTATAAAATCCTGTAAATAGTAAATCCTCATTAATACCTCTGGGATGCACACAGTTTAATTTATATATCCATCTGGATTCACTACGCAGGAGGGCCGGTACAACATCACCACTTCTAATGGACATCCGGATTTGTTCTAAACCCACAACATACGTATTTCTAATTTTGCAATTATGCACTTTGTGATAATGCATAGCTACGGTAGAGATTTGTTTACCTTGCTTAAGATGATTATTGGCCAAAGAAATGTTGGATAGGTGCTGCTGTACCCATTTACGCAACTCCTGCGTAGTTTGGCCCACGTACAAGAGTGGGCAAGGACATACCAAGGCATACACCACATTTTTAGATTGACAATTAATGTAGTCATGAAGTGGAAATCTCTTCTGTGTATTAGGATGTACAAACTCATACAGTGTTACAGTGTTGGTGTAAAAGAACAAACTGAGCAATTGCCACATGCAAATGATCCGATGAGAGGAGATCCTGTATGTAAACTGAGGGATGGTCGCACAAAATGACTACGACTCAGTCTCTCAAATTACGGGCTCTTCTGGCTGTAAGTTTCAAGCCAGATGTCATCACTGGAAATATCATTAGCTGTTTTTTTGGAATGACATATTAAACAGATTTGATGCTACGAACAAGGCCCTACAACATCCAAACTTACTTCAGTCCGCAGTGGATATGCTGAAATCTTTGAAGAGCTTTGTGGAGTCAAAAACAGACTATTTTTTTACAATATGAGCAAGAAGCAAAACATTTCAGTGACACAGAAGAGTACTGTGAGGAGCACTCACGACGTCATCCGAGAAATGTCCGATTAACTCACCTGGACTACACAAAGGAACCTGGAAGCCAGTTTTCTCCTAGTGAGAAGTTTAAGGTTGAAAACTTTTTCCCTGTTATAGATCATGTTGCTACATCTCTTTCGGATAGATTATCTTCCTATGAAGTAATTGCTTAAAGGTTTGGCATTCTCGGCAATCATGCAGTAGCCACTCCACAATAAATCTCTTCTGCAGCATGTAACTTGGCGAATATACAAGTGTTGAAGATCTAGATGCAGCTTCACTTATTATTATTTATTTATAGAGCACCATTGATTCCATGGTGCTGTACCTGAGAAGGGGTTACTTACAGAATTCATATACAAATTACTTTAGACAGACTGGTACAGAGGGAAAAGTACCCTGCCTTTGCGGCTTACATTCTATAGGATTTTGGGGAGGAGACAGTATGTAGGGTGTTGGTTCGGGCGGTAGTTTCAGCACGGTGGTGAGGCGGTGGTGACGCAGTGGGGTCATTGGAGATTATAGGCAGTTCTGAACAGATGAGTTTTCAAGTTCCGTTTGATGCTTGTGAGTGTAGCAGATAATCTGACGTGTTGTGGCAGCAAATTCCAGAAGACAGGGGATGCTCGGGAGACATCTTGGAGGAGGTTGCATGAGGAGCGAATGAGAGAAGAGGAGATCTTGGGAGGACCAGAGGTTATGTGTTGGAGTGTAGCGGGAGATTAGTTCGGAGACGTACGGAGGAGACAGATTATGGACAGCTTTGTAGGTCAGTGTTAGTTTGAATTGGATATGGTGGAGGACTGGGAGCCAATGGAGGGATTTGCAAGGGGGAGAAGTGGGGTGATGTTAAAGAGAAAGGTGGATCATTCGTGCAGCAGAATTAAGAATGAACTGGAGAGGTGCGAGATGGTTAGCAGGGAGGCCACAGAGGATGTTGCAGTAATCAAGGCGGGAGATGATGAGGGCATCCACTAGCAATTTTAAAGATTGAGGAAAGGATGGATTCTGGAAATATTTTTGAGTTGAAGACGGCAGGAGGTGACGAGGGAATGGATATGTGGTATGAAGGACAAGGCAGAGAAGAGGGTCACTCCGAGGCACCGAACTTTGGGTACTGGGGAGAGCGCGATATTGCTTATTGTAATAGATCAGTTGGGAAGTGTAGGTGAGATGGAGGAAATATGATTAGTTCAGTTTTGGCCACATTGAGTTTTAGGAAGCGAGAGGAGAAGGAGGATACAGCCAATAGCCAATCCTGGATTCTGGACAGCAGAGATGTGACATCTGGGCCAGAGAGGTAGATCAGAGTGTCATCAGCGTATAGGTGGTACTGGAAGCCATGGGACTTTATGAGCTGTCTCAGGCCAAATGTATAGATGGAAAAGAGTAAGGGTCCCAGGACAGAGCCTTGAGGGACGCCCACAGAGGACGGGATCAAGAGGTTGTGTGGGGGGTGGGAGACACTAAAAGTGCGGTTGCAAAGGTATGAAGCGATCCAAGAGAGGGCAAGATCTCTGACACCAAGGGAAGAGAGGATCTGTAGTAGGAGGGAGTGGCCGACAGTGCCAAAGGCTGAGGACAGGTTTCGAAGTAGGAGTATAGAGAAGTGATTATCTTTGGCAGTAAGTCATTTGTGATTTTAGTCAGGGCAGTTCATTTAGTCAGAGTACATTCCCAAATATTGAAATTCTTTTGCGGATGTAATTGGTCTTGATGGTAACCAACTGCAGCGGAGAGAGATCATTCTCCAAAATGAAGCCAATTAAAAACAGACTTCGCACAAAAATGGGCCATGAACGTCTAACCCACCTTTGCTTGTTAAGCATTGAACATGACATTCTTGTAGAGCTAGACTTTTCAGATCTAATTCAAGAATTTGCTGTGAAAAAATCAAGAAAAGTTCACATCTAAGTTTCCAGTACTTTGGCCTTCCTAAATGTTTCAAAAGGTTTGGAAAACTATGCTCACATTGCGATCAGATATGTTACGTACATCCTTAAAAGCTCAGATATGGTAAGCATAATGCAAATGTGCAACTGGTTGCAGTTGAGACTTGGTCTGTTACATTACTCAGTTTTTCAAAACACCCCCAAGACACAGTACTTTTATGTTGAAAGACACCCACCCATAACCTTCTTTAACTTGTTCAATAAATCAACCTTCTCCATTGCCTGTGTCAGAGACTTATTAGTCTCACTGTTCTTGCAATAATGGTGGCTTTACAAAGAGCAATGTAGCCTATAATTGTTTGGAATGGAGTGACCTTTACATGAAACAATCCCCCTCCACAGGATGGGGAGGAGCAATCTGTATTCTGAGCCACCTTTACAGAAGGCAAATAATCACTAATGGGTGTTTTCAGGCATGCTCTCTAGCAATTTTCTTAACAATAATTTCCCAGTTTAAAGGTACCTTAAAGAATCCGTTTTGGTGATCATGGTAAAACCTTATTTGCTTTAGACATGAAAAATGCCCACCACTACGAGCACCACCGATCTTGAGGAATCTCCCCAGCAGCGGCCAGTCTTTGACGGGCGGATAGGTCTGCCGTCAAAGTGCTTGCGCAGCCTGCTGCGCATGCGCACGGTTCCCTATATACTTGTATGAGAGCTGCTGCTCTCATACAATAGTATGGTGACCTGCGCGTCACCGGTGGGGCGTGGCAGGGAGCTAGCCGAGGCAGGGGGCTGGCCGAGCCACGGAGCGATGAGTCAACCCCCTGCTTCCAGCCTACTGCAGAGCGCCAGGGACAGAGCACTCAAAAGCAGGGAAGATGGCACAACCCCTTTAATCACTTTAACATAAGTAAAGACATGCTTTTAACCCCTTCTTTTTTTTCAGTTCAGTTTTAGTTTAACACATCTGAAAGTATACATGGAATATTGCTGTATTAGGTAAGCAAAGCTGCAAAGTTCTAGTGTGCTTACATATCCATTCCATGCTAATGGTTAGTTTAACCTTTTGTAATAACTTTTATTTCCTAATAGCACACAAGTTATGTTTTAATGTTAACATAAAACATCCAATGATTCTTGTAGTATGTCTTTCTATTCAAACTCCCCCATTATAATGTAGTCAGACTATATACTTGTCTAACATAAT
Organism: Anomaloglossus baeobatrachus; assembly: GCF_048569485.1. Lineage (NCBI taxonomy): Eukaryota > Metazoa > Chordata > Amphibia > Anura > Aromobatidae > Anomaloglossus > Anomaloglossus baeobatrachus. The sequence continues at coordinate 648,454,634 of NC_134355.1, forward strand.
GTCCTCCCCTGGATATCATCGACCAGTATAGGTAATATACTCTGGTCTGATAATGCAAATGTCTTCTGCAATTTTAAAGTACCTTCCCTCACCAGAACTGAATGGCCCTGGCAGCTCAATGAGTCTCTTTTATCAGATCCAATATGAGTGCAGGATGTTCGCACTTCTATAACCAATTTCATCTCAGACCATGCAACTGACTATACAGAGCCCCTATTTTTAAATGGGAGGCCCTCAAATGTGTTGGGGGCAGAAGTTCTCATCAAATATGGCACCAGAATAAAAAAAGAGAAGGCCAGAGACCTGTGGTTGGCCCTCCGCAACAAGCCCTCTCTACCGAAACCCTCTAAAATCTCCTTAAGGCTAAACAGGAAGTGAAATTCCTGCTACACACATCCTTCAAACACATGAACCAAATTGGTTGTAGAAAATTTTATGAATTTGGAAATAAGCCAGGTAGAATGCTGACTAGGGCCTAGAAGTCTAGAATTTCTAAGAATCTTTTCCCATGCATCATGAATACCCATGACACCATAGTCAACACCACTGAAGAGATTATGGCTATCTTCCGGTTTTATTATTCTAAACTATACAATTTAACCATCCCTGTGGAACCTCCCTTAGACATGCCCTTGCCTTTTTCCATGTTCGCACCAGAAGAGGTTAGGGAGCTGGACGCTCTCTTTGACCTCTAACAGTTGTCAAGTACTATCCAGGGCTTACCGGGTAATAAAAGTCCAGGCTCTGATAATTTCACATCCCTGTTTTAAAAATCTTTCTCCAAAGAACTTACATTACTAATGTTTCAAGCTTTTAGTTCCATTTCTAACTCATCCCCATCCCCCCAATCTACTTCTGCTCATATCACTATAATCCCTAAAGCGGGGAAGGAACCCCATTCCTGTGCTAGCTTCCGCCCAATCTCCCTTCTCAATGTGGATACTAAGCTTTATGCCAAAATGATTGCAAATAGACTGAACCCCTCTTCTCCCCTCCCTGATACATCCAGACCAGGTCAGATTTGTTCCCAATAGGGACATGGACATTAGGGTTAGGAGGTTAGGGTTAGTATTAAAGAGGATGTTTTCATGGAATTTTTATAGTGTGTCCACCCATACCCTGTCCACCGCCATTAACTTGAGAACGGCGGCATCTATATGCAAAGAAGTGGTGTCTAGGTATAGTAAAGTAGCCATGTGCTACGCAATGAAACCACCTATAGCGCCACCTGGTGGAAAACAACAGAGTTAGCATTTTTATTTAGAAAACGGAACGAGATAGAGAAATAAAGTGAATTACGAAGTTGTAGGGCATCATCAATTTAATACGAATTGACACCTTGCATACAGAAATGCTATGATTAAAACGTGTAAAACTCACAAGGCTGCGGACGTGAAGCGATACCTCATGGATACCTTCCTACAAGTCATTGGGTATGGTGGCTGCGTGGAGTGGCCCACAAACTCACCTGACCTGACCCCAATGGACTTTCTGTGAGGTCACATCAAACAGCAGGTGTATGCGACCCCTCCACCAGCATTGCAGGACCTACGACGACGTATCACAGATGCTTGTGCAAACGTGTCACCTGCCATATTGCACAACGTGCAGCAAGATATAGTATGCTGTCCAGAGTCCAGATGTGCATTGCAGCTGATGGTGGCCACTTTGAGCATCAAGTTAAATGAGCGCCATACTGTATGCGTGGCCATCATTCAATGTTTTGGGGGAGTCATGGGTTCTCAAGTTATTGGCGGTGGACAGGATATGGGTGGACACACTGTAAACTCTTAACTAAACAAAAAAGTGCAGGTTTGTTATAATGCTATATATCAGACTAGCTCAGTCAAATTACTATGTCAATATTTACCTCTGGAGTAATGCTTGGAGCACCTGGCTGCGTGTCCCGCCACCCCTGACGCCATTTCGACTCACTTCTTCAAAAGGGGTGTGTCAGGGTGGGGAAATGTTAAGGTTAATATGTGGTGATTCATCCAATGGTTGAAGCGGATGAGTCACAAGAACCAATCCGCTTCTAGCACATGATTTTGGTGTTGACGGTGCATGATGTTGTTTCCACCTACGTCTGCGCAATGTAACTTACGTGTTGCGCGTGCTGGACCGCAAGCGTGACACTCTCTTGATCACATGATATGCGCACCCAGACGTTTGAGGAGCAGAAGCCAACGCATGCGCACTACCAAAAGCTGAATACCGTTGGAATAATATTGTGTATCACACTAAATATTGGAAATAGCTACTGGACAGTATTCACTGAATGAGAACAAGAATAGCAAAGTGAATATAGAAATGATAATAAACGCCTAAAACGTACCTTTTAATAATATATCAATAAAAAAGTCCAAATCAGACCATGGAATAAAAGACAAACAGACAAGGACAATTGTATATGTAACAATAACAAAAGAGGGTAACGCCAGGCAATGGTCACCCCTCAGGTAACAATACATGCCAGTCACCTTACATAAAAAAGGCCCTGAACAATCATAAACAGGACCAACTTGCTGTCGTCTCAAGAACAGCCCTGATACAAGTAAATAAAAGGGAACCGTCTTACCCAATCCACCGTAATTCCCTCTGATTGTATGATAAGTATCCCTGCTGGGTGATGTGGCTAGTTCAGGGAGAGACAGGGGAGAGTACGCTCTGTGATAGCTTGGTGATACGGTCTATGGAAGTGTCGCTATGATACAGTGATGCCACTGACAGGACAGATGAGTTTTTCTGAAAACGATGGTAAACAATAACAAGATTTATTATCTCAAAACTTGCCCCTGTTTGTATAGGGAAGGAAAAATACAAACTAGTAAAATAAACAGTGCAACTCAAACAAATTGTACAAGAGGATTATGTTTCCAATTTTACTACCAGGAGAACAGTCACATACTCTTGGTCCCTAAAAAGGAGATGTCTTCCCTGGGGCCAATAATACCACCCCCCTCCCTTAAATATGACTGGATCTACACAGGGTTAATTCCAAAGGGTAAGCCGTAATATGTGTCTTTTCTGCTGGTTCACAATCTTAACCCTATTCCTGATCAATACACTCTCTGGGATCCCAATATGACCAAAACTCAGCTGTATAGCTAAGCAGAATTCAACCCGAGTTTACTAACAAAAATAACATAAGTGACCATATTCAATTCCCATTTACATGAAATAGAAATATTAACAATCTCATTTGAATAACACGCTCTGCGGGAAAATCCAATCCGAACAGGAGGGTGCCTTGGGGAACTTCACCACGGACTGTGGCCATTCTAAACTTCGGTATCAACACTCATTGGGAAGATCATTACAGTTCGTGCCTCACTGACACCGTCCCATAGAGACCAGATATTTAGGTTGGTCTAAATACCTAACTAACCCTAGCTAAACTCGTTGGACTGGTCAAGGAGAATTTAGAATAGAACGAATAACATGAGGTACCTCCTCCTTGTTTTGGATATAGAGTGATTTATTCTTCCACGAGCGCCGTGTCACACTTCACAAATTGGCCGGCTCTTTTCAAATGACCTTCCGTTGTTGGTCTTCTTTCTTTTTCACACTCTCCACCGAACGGAAATTGAGGATAAATGTCCCAGACGTCACCAGTCACAGGGGCACACAACACAAAAACACTGCTCGGCTCAGCTTCGTCTCCGTGGCAACCAACCCACCAACCCCTAGGCTAGCTGTCTTTTATCATATACCCAAAATTCATAAAACATTGCTGAACCCCCCGGGGCGTCCAATTATCTCAGGGATTGGCTGTCTAACAGCCAATCTATCGAGGTATGTGGATATTTATCTCCAGAAATGTATTCCGTTACTACCGGCCTATCTGAAAGACAGCACCCAAGTATTACAGCTCCTGCAGGAAGTCAAATGGGAGAAAAATTACATTTTGGGGTCTATTGATGTGACATCCTTGTATACCACTATTGAACATCACAAAGGCTGTGAAGCTTCAAAATATTTTCTAACTAAATCAGGTTTATTTCCTCAAGATCAAATTGATTTTTTGGAGGAATGTATCCAATTTATCCTAAACCATAATTATTTTCGAGATGGGCTCCAATACTTTCTACAACGGTGGGGGACTGCTATGGGGACCAGGTTCGCCCCGAGCTACGCAAACCTGTATATGGGGAGGTGGGAGGAGGCATCCATATACCCTGGCGGCGTGCTCCGGGAGAACCTGGTCCTCTGGCGTCGCTTCATCGATGACGTTTTATTTATTTGGTCAGGTGATTAAAAAATCCTTAATTGAATTCTTGGAGAATCTAAATGTCAATGAGTATCATTTGAAGCTTACTCATAAAATAAAAATTTTCTTGACTTAAACATCTTCGTTGAAAATAATAAAATTCAAACTAAAACCTACCATAAGCCCACCGACACTAATAGCTACATTTCCTTAAAGAGTTGCCATTTGCCTAGTTGCCTTCTTAATGTCCCAAAAAGCCAGTATATTAGAGCTTATAGAAATTGTAGCAAAGTGGAGGACTTTGATTTGGAGGCAGGCCGCTTAGCACAGAAATTTGAACAAAAAGGATATAAGGAGGAATTCCTGGAGAATGTATATTTACAGACGAAACAAATTGAAAGAAAAAATTTACTCCAAAACAAATTATTGGAACCTGTACCCCCCAAATCTAGTGAACTGAATATACCCATAATTCTCCAGTATACTACACAAGTGAAGTTTCTAAAAAATATTATCAAAAAATATTGGAGCCTCTTAAGGGAGGATAAAATAATAGGGGCTGTATTACCTGTAA